>NW_024582059.1:3810383-3991029 GCF_017639235.1 Corvus kubaryi | reverse complement strand
TAAAATAAATTTAAATCAGTGTGAAATACAATATTTAAATAAACCATTATGCAGAAACATATTTGATTCATCAGGTTTGACCTGGATAATTTTAATAATGAGGGAACAACATGGTAAGTCAAGATTAGTGATCCAACAAACAGACATTCTGGGAAAAACAGTATAGAATCTACAAAAGCATCTATCCTCTGATACTGCTGACCTGAAGATACTAGTCCACCCTGTCACACAGACAAGCCTTTATCCAGATGCTGCCATGGCAAAGTCATCAGGCTTTCATGACAATAAAAGTTTGAATATAAAGCACAGGTGAGTACCTATTATTACTGGGGACCAGTGTGTGAAAGAAAAACATACTGTACTGGTTTCCCTAATTCAGTTGTCATTGAAATGTAATCAGATATTTACAGTAAACTCAGGTGCTATTTAGAAAGGAGGAGGTAAAAATCTTTCGTTAAAGTAATATAAGTTAGCCTGATAGGTACAGGTATAAATAGCCAACAAAAGGTTTGCACAGCATTATTATCTTCAAAGATTTGGGGATTTTTTTCCCCCATTATATTGTTTCGACTTGTTTGCAGCTAGTATTTACCATCTTTTTAGGTTCAGGAACCTAACTGAATTACCTCTCTGAACATCTTAGGGGCGAGAATTTCCAAAACTCTGATTGCATTCCCAGCTTGATTATTGTGCATTTTAAACTGCGTGAATCAGATCCAGAGTCCAGATATTCCAAGCTAAAGGATGCCCAAATGCACTACTTTCTCTTTGCTTGTTTTGTAACAAAGTGGGCAAATTTTGTGGGCAAAATCTGAGAGTGTGCCTGCTCTTATTTAGTCCCAGATCTTTATTCAGCCCAGCAGTAGAAACTACAAATTATATGCTGGACCACATTCATCTTTCTAGGAAGTGGATGCACACCCACTTTGAGCTAAGGTTAATAAATAATATGACATACTCTCTGGCAGTTTACATCTTCACTTATCTCACTGCTGACTTTTTGTCCAGAAGTTCACATGGAAGTGGTACATATTTTTCTGAAACTTCTGGCTCTGTTTCAAATCATGATGGTTCTTTGCTGATGACACCAATGCTTCCTTTGATTTTCCACAAGACACTTTAAATTAAACATGCCAGGACCAATTCTTCAGTTCAGCAAACTGAACTGTGAGAACTGGTAACTAAACAGTAACTGAGACCAACTCATCCATCATGACATTTGGAAACATCTTGAACTACATTGGTACAGTTTTAAAACATCCTGACATAGTATCAGCAGTTAGCAACCAAATGCTTCCATGCTGTTTTCCACCAAAGGACAGAGATCTGTAGGAGCAACATAACCATGACACTGAATTAAAAAAATGAAAAATATAAACGTTAATAATCACCTAGTTTTGGAAGAGAATAGTTCAAATCAAAGTACCATTCAAAGAAGTCGAATATAATTTTTGTTACATTTGCTGCATATTGTGCCGTGTGTATTTGCTGTGGCTGGGCGTAAACTCTTAGCTGTAAAATACAGAGAGACAACTGTCAAACATTGAAAAGGCATTTAGCATGCATATCTATAACACTGCAGGTTTTCTCTGAGACTGGTCTGAACACTGAATTCTGTTCCCTATCACATTTATTCAACAAAGTTTTTCAAATGTTGTACGTAAGAGAAACCAAGTCAACATAGTCTGTGCCCACTTTCCACTGTTTGTCTGAAGTGTAAAACTGGCAAGACCCATGTCCAGAAGCTCAAGGTGGCCAAGCCTGGAGCAGGACTGGAATGCAGGCCAGCCCCTACTTCCCCACTGCCTGGTTTTCTCCAGAAGGAGACCTGAGCAAGCACAGTCAAAGGGGATCCACTTGTTCTGAGCAGTTCAATGATCTTGACTGATCCAATCAGATCAATCTTTAGGAGCACATCTGTATTGAAATGTGTCAGAAGTCCATAGCACCTTATTTTATTCAACTTCTTCCTACCTTTCCTACGTATTATCATCGTAGTTTCCTCTTGTCCTTGTATGTTTGAAGATCTCAAACCCATTGAAGACAGCGCATTTACCAGATCTGTGGCTCTTCCCAGACATGCTGGCCCATGCTGGTGAGTGGCTGTTTGACCAGGACCTTGGGCCACACAGCCACCCAGTCACTGCTCTGCTGCTTTCTGGGTTGCTGTGCCCCAGGAAATCATAGGCAAAAATCAGCTCTCTCTTTTATAGCCAAGCATGTCCAGGAAAAATGGCACATTTGGTAGCCCTGTGTGTGATGAGTGACCATTTCTGTGCTCCTCTTCATATCTGAATGTAAAAAAATGATGTGTTGAATGCTGACCTTTCTATCCCTGAAGCTTGGTGTCTGGGACCAATTTGGCTATTGGTGTCAACAGTAGGAAACAAGCTCTAGAGGACTAGAGTCTTTATGGCACCCATGCCCACAATGAGGAGGCCTGCAGTTTGACAAAACCTTTTGAGAAGTTATCTTCACATTGTGAAGACAAAGTTTGAGTTCAGAATTCATGGAGTCTTTTGGGGATCTTTCCCTCAATCTCCAAAGCCTGCTGGAGCTGTATGTAACCTGTTCTCTTCCCTATCCCCAAAAATCTCCAGTGTGGATGAGATTTCTATACAGTGTGAAGTTCCTGGTTTTAGGAAAACCAATCCATCTTGTTTTGCCAGCTCCATGACTCTTATGAATGGGCCACATTCATCTGGCTATGCTGGTGTGGCTTGTTTACTCCTTCAGTGGTGTCTTACAGTTTAGGGCCCAAGCTGAGCAAAGGAGCTGGTCTATTCCAAGAACTCTTCTGGAGTCTGACAACACATTAATTTCAATACCATGAAATTACACTTCCTCCAGTGAGAGGGGAGGATGGGAAAGCAGTCAGAAATAAAGCTGGAACAAAAAAAAACTAAACCCAAAAAAGCTTATGAAATTCCATTGGGAATCCATTCCAGCCAGGGGATTTTCCCCCAGGGTCAGTTTGCAATTACAGTCTGCAATTTCCACTTCTGTAAGCTCTTTACCCAATTTAGCAGTTTTCAGTCCCCTAGCTGATCCATGTTAATGGTTTCCAAAACCTTCAGCCCGCACTAGAACTGACTTTGGTTTTCATTTGTATAATCTCCTCTGTGATTTTCCAAACCAGACATGCGGTACCTGACAGGTAATCAGCTCAGGAGCATTGTTTCCAGCTGTAGGCACATTTCCCACCATTGATTCCATGAATGTCTTCATTAGGGCTTTCAGAGTGAATGGCAGAGTTTTCAAGTAATTTAATATGTCATGTGAACCGTATGCTCTTGCTGTTGTTTATGAAAGTAATTTATGGATCATGTGGATACTTTCTGTCAGATGAGGGATTTATTGTTAGAAATTTACACAGCAAACTATGCAATGTTCTTTTCAGTACCTGGTTGAATCTAAATACCTCATTGTTCAGCTGGTCTTCCAAGTTCTCGGACAGCAAGCCTTGGAAAGGTTAGAAGAAAAACTTTCTATATATGTGATTAAAAACCCTAAAGATAGTCTAGTTTTCCTGGGGAAAAGATCATTTTTAATGATGGATCTTACACATGTATTTTATATTGGTACAGCTATGTTCATGTTAGAAGAAAGGAAACAGTTATGATTTTAACCTCACTTAAACACCAAGTTTTCTAGTGCAGGCAAGTCCTCAGACATTGTTTAGTGAACAGCATTAATAAAATATGTAGTAACCAATGCCTGAATTAGAAGATGTTTCTTCAGGCAACCTCTGTACTGACACGAATACCCCTGCTTCCACACACACACACTTTAATTACCATGTTTCAGTGAACACTCCCTTCTATTTAGAAAAGCTACAACCAGTCAGGAACATTGTGGGCTGTACTGCTTTGCTTGGGGAAAAAAACCAAATAGTGACCTCGGGGCCATATTCTGGAGCGTGGCATGGATAAGTAGTGAATGTTTAACTTCTGCATGTAGAAAAAAGTGTTACACACTTCTTCAGTACACTTTTTTCCCTACCACACTATGTTCTGCACAAAAATCTAGACAAAATCTGATTTTTAAAGAAACTAAACTCTAGAGAATATCTATTGAGACCAAATAGTCAAAGTCCTGTCCCTGATAATGAGTGGATCAGCTATGCTGAAGAGCAATTGGTTAACAAAATTGTGTGACTGGGTGGCCTAAAAATGTACTCCTGTGAATTACTGAGCCAAACAGCAGGGAACTAAGAATATTACATCTCTATCTCAAACCAGGCTCCATTTGCTTGTCCAAGTGTAATTTAGCTTTAGTTATTTGTCAAGTAATATAAGCATACAGCATGACACTAGCGAGGGCACAGAGGGAGGCCTCAGCACAGTGCTTTGACAGGAAGTCTTTGCTAAGAGCTGAATCAGAACTTTGGAGATTTCTACAAGACAGATTTTAACATCAGTGAACAGCCTTAAGTAGGGAAGGATTTGATGAGCTTTTTCAGTTAAAGAAACTAAGGAACAGCTAACTTGCTAAGGGAACAGTGGCCTGGCTGGGGTTTTAGTCTAGGTTCCCTGTCCATTTGTGACACTGTCTCCAGAAAATGAGGAAAGCACTGCCAGCTCATATGAACAAGATGACTATGTGTTACATAAGGGGAAAGGAAGAGGAAGAAGCAAGGGCATACAGCCCTAGGGACCACTGTCTTTATCAGATGAGAAAAAGATCTAAACCAATAAATAATTAACAGCAGGTTGAGTATCCCAAATTAGGTTTAGGCTAAATGAGGAATTTCTGCTGAGGGGCAAGTTGTGTTTTGGATTTCAGTTTGTGATTCAATATAATGTCTTGTGATCTCTTTACTCTACACCTTCAGGAGATTTGAATCTAAGCAAGAAATGGATTGGCCTGCCCACTGCATCTAAGTGAAGGAGCTATTTTAATTTAATAGATTCAGATTCAAACCTATTCTCTTCTTTAGGGCATCTACCAAATATCCATCTGTTTAGGCAGACACTATCACTTCTATACTTATTTCTACAGAACTTACACTGGGCAGTTGCCTGTTGCCACTGTTGTAAAATAAAGCAAGCCAGTACATAATGGCACACAGCACTGCAGTCCTATGTCTCAACGGCTGTAATAACACCAAGTGCTTAGATTCACCCTTTTTAACCCACAGAAAACTATAAAGTATTTGTATTCATGGCCTGTGACTCTCCTGTACCCCCTAACTTGTACATTCCTTCAGTCACTGGGCTTCGAGTCAGGGATCAGTTTGGAGAAAGAGTGCTCCTTCCTCACCTGTGTGCTCATGTGAGAGGTACTGACTGGGATCTCAGAAAGATGGGAGACAGGGAAGGACTGCGAAACACTGTATGTAGTCAAGGTCAGAGGGACCACTGTGAACACCTAATCTGATAAAACAGGCTGCATAAAATAAGCTATAGGAGAAGAAGAAAAAATATGTCCCTGTTTGTATAAAAGGAGATTAAAAAAAAAAGCAAATCAAGGCACGTGTGTTATCTGAACCATGTTCAGGCTGCAGAAGGACTTACAGGTTTTCCACTAGCGGATATTCTCTCTACCCAGTCAAACTGGTGCACCGCAAAGCATACCAAGTAAGTGCTCATGGGGACTGACTTCTCAAAAGTTGTTCGATTCCAGCCATCACCAAGCCGCACAGTTTTCTGTGGAAATACAGAAGTAATCAAACTGATTTTTGAAATTGCAAACACACACATAAAAGTACAACATTTGTATGAAGGCTGCAACTGCATAGGAAAAACAAATCACCTCTCCAGGTCTGCATCTTCTGGCATTTCATTACTGAAGGCATGAGAACAGACAAGATAGTTTTCTTCTGCAATACATGAAATGGTACTTTGCTTTTTTGGCACTTAACAGGTTTACCTTGTTCTAATTTCATCAGGGATTTGAAATCGTTCACATGAACAGGAATTTTGCCAACAGGAATTTTCTGGTGTATGCTGTGTTTTGTTCTTGCAATAGTAGCATAAAATAACATTACTTTGGACAGAGCAGAGAAGAGACTGAATTCTCTCCTCTCTTAAATACATGCATCACGTATTTAAGTCATGAAGCAGGGATGCTACCTGGGATAAAGACCAGTCTAATGAATCTATCCTGAACTCATTCAAATACAAATGAGCACTGCTAACTGGTAGATTGCTTAAATGTAGATAAAATTTAGTGCTGATCATAGTTTTTATTTTGCAAATCAATTAAGAAACATTCCTGATTTTCCCAGATGGTTTTCTCTCTAAGTTTGCTGACAACACTAAATAGGAAGGGGCAGACACTGACCTCTTCTTTCCCATGACCAGTGACAGGACTCAAGGAAATGGCATGAAGTTGAGTCAGGGGAAGTTTAGGTTTGATTTTAGGAAAAGGGTTTTCACCCAGAGGGTGAAAACCGGAACGCGTTCCCCAGGGAAGTGGTCACAACACCAAGCCTGACAGAGTTCCAGAAGCATCTGGACAATGCTCTCAGGCACAGGGTGTGATTCTTGGGGTATCCTGTGCAAGGCCAGGAGTTGGTCTTAATGATATTGATGGGTCCCTTACAACTCAGCTTATTCTATTATTCTCTTCTAAGTATATATTTCTTCTATTCCTTTTCTGCTACAGTCTGATATTTTTTGTGCTTCTGACTGGATGACTAACTTAAATAGAACAAAAGCCAAAATCATATAAAAGACATTAGCCTTCTAGAGATACAGGGGTTCTATGAGGCTTGTTTGTTATAAACACAATAAAGCACAGACAGTTAATGTTACAGGTAGTATGATTCCATGAGCAAACAAACCTTTTCACAGATATATTCATAACCCCTTTTCACAAAGGTATTCACAATCTAATTTTCCATTATTTTACCCATTTTGACTCTATTTTGATACCTTTTGTTATTTCAACAAAGTCAGGACTTGAGTGGAAAAAAACCTGAAAAAACTCAACTCCAGTGAAAAATGCAAATGAAATGTACAAGATTCTGATTTTGCTGATCTTATTTTGCCATGTTGATTATAAAGCTCCACACCACCCAAACTACTGCAGGACATATAACATACAATGTGTCTTGCTTTTAGAAACTGTTACATTTCCATCTGTGGAAAAAGATTTTTCCCAAAGTTCTTTCACTACTAAGAACAGAGCTACTGACCTTGACCAGATAAAAAAGTGCCTTGCTATAATCCCTTAGTCAAACCTCAATATGAATTCGGCATAATCTACATTTTCTTATCTGTACTTGCTTTTTAGCAAATCAATTAAGAAGCAGTAGTTAGCCCTTTGCAAGCTTATTATTGGAGGTCCATACTAGAGGCAAGGTCCACATGTCAAGGTGTAAAGTAAACCTCAAAACACAATAAATCTTGATAACATACAGTGTTATCCCCTTACTTCCTTGTTTGTACCCTCACTTATCTGAGGTCTGTGAGGAAAGGTACAGCACTCTCCTTTCATGTGTTGTTCATCAAAGTGCCTGGTGCTCTTCCAGGTATCATAGAAACATTTTTAATAACAGTGGGTCAGAGCTTTAAATGTGCAAAGGGTATGGATGCATCTGTATCAGCTTGGTAATAGATATCTCAGCTGCATTGCTAGGAGAATAAGTTTGGGGGACTCTAAACAGTACACAGTAAACACTCTAAACAGTACACACTTTGTTTTCTGGGTGGGGGAGTGATTGGAAAAATGCAAATGCCAGCAGCCTGGAGGCTGGAAGTTCTTTTTTCTTTGTTGTAAACTTGGCACTTTACTTCCCACTTCAGAACTTATTAGTAGAAATTATACAATAGACTACACATTCAGTTGAACTAATCAGTAGAAACTCTCTCATCTGAAAGCCATTCCGTCTTCTTCCAGAAGGTCTAGAGGTAGATAATTGATGCCATTGAATTTCACACAAAACTTGGAATTTGACACACTAGGTCTAGAAATGGATTATTTAGGAAATTATAGACATGGTGGAATGACAAATGTCCACACCCATGAGCTGACAGATGGGGTTTCAGATCCTCCATTATTAAAAATCATAATCCTAGTCTTTCTGGCTAGCAGGATTCTTTGCCATTAAATTGTGATCAGTAGATCCTCATTTTGGACCAGTATGCAGTTTTAATGATTATTTTAGACTTTCCATCTGGGAAACAGCTGTCTTTCAGAGTACCCATTCTCCAAGCCTACCCAATTTGACTGAAAAACCTGCCAATATCTATTTATAGTTAGCAGGGGCTACTCACCCAGAATATCTGAACAGAGGGTCAGCTGGCTAATGATAGATGAGATGTTTCATTTTTGCTTTGGATTTGATTGTGTGCTGCCATATTGTGTGTTGGTGGAGCACTTCAAGTCCTAACCAGCCAAGCAGTTCTGTTCATGGAATATTTATTAACCATGAGTTTTACAGTGCCTGAGTGGTAGAGTCTGTGAATGTGCAGGAACATGGTGACCCACACTACTTTTCAGTGGCTCTACAGAACCATTCCACTTAGGCAGCAGTTGGGAAAGACATACCTGTACCGGCATGTTTGAAAGCGCATGGTACACATCTTGATGGATGATGGATATGTTGTAAGTTGCCTTTTTGTTTGGCTCGTCAAAGCAGGGAAATGATTTCCGTGCATCTGTTGGCTCATGATCAGTAGCTGCAATGCTCCTGAAACAAACGACACATTGGCAATACTTCATTACATAGCTTTGAAATCTTGTCTATAATTTCTAAGCATATTTTGTTAATGATTTCACAAACTAAATTCAACTACAAATATTTGTGCGTATTTTTCCATTCATAAGAGCAGGTGACATCAGAAATGCATGAGCTGACATCACATAGTCAGTCTGTCATCAACATCCTCTATGTTTCAGAGCAAAAGCTAATGCAAATTGCTTATCATCAAATATTTTTAGAAGCCAGGCAATAAGATAGGCATGACCCCTCATGGATAGTGAAAATTCTGCTCATCCTCCTGCTGAGCCTTCCCATTGATTTATGCCCCTAAAATAAAGAACTGATGATATCACCTGAAAGGAACAAGTCACTCCAAGAGTTGTTTACCCACTACAGCATATATTGGGATTAGGGTCTTGAACATCTCCTGAAGCAACACCTTGAAATTGTGTAAATGCCAATAAATCTCATCCTGCTTGTGTGTTTCTTTTTCTGCATTTACCACATACAGTTTTCTCCTGGTGCTGTTATGCTCCCCTGATTCCATTAGTGAAACTGCTGGAGAAAGCATGGAAAGTTCAGGTGAACACCCCAGTACATAACTCATGCTATGCAAGCTGTGTTGAGAGGGCTAGAAAGTTATCTCAGTTATGCAAAACCAACTGGAGGAGCTAGACAATAGGGGTCATGTAAAAACATAAGGTGAAGGTTGTGAGTGTTCATATTGTGCTTGCTTCTCTCAGTGACATCGGGCTCCCCCATTAATGACCCACACAGTGGCAGAGCATATTCTCCAGTGATTGATGGTGAAAGGGATCACAGATGCTCCTTCAATTAATCTGGAATGTTGAGCATTTTCTGACAGCACTTCTACAGCTGCTCCAACTACATTAAGGTAGTTTTTCTTTCCAAAAAGTAATTAAAAGTGTACATCATAAATTACAGATCTGCAGCAATCCTACAAGCTCACTTGACAACCAATTTTTCAATGCTTCTGTTGCCCTTGGCATTTCCCTGTGACGGTTAAATACTAAACTGGTCATTAGGAACTTGTAGCAGCAAGGGTCATTTAGAAGCCTGATGGAGGTAATATGTCTGGGTTCTCTCCATTCATGTTCCTTGGAATAGGAGCTCAAAGGTTCATGGGCAGAAAGCATAATGAACATTCACCTTAACATAATTTTAGACTCAATATTGAGTTTCTTTTGCTGGTGCATTCTTTGCTGTCACTCTCTACTTTTCATAGGATTTGAGAGCTATTTCACAATTGAGTTAACTCCAAGCCTCCAGGGCAATGCTTCACAGCTATTGGTTAAAAACTTGGCTATATATTTTGACACATTTACGTCTTGTTCCTACAGACTGATAACATTGTGATATATCTGTTGATTTATAAAGTGATAATCCATCTATCCTCATATGTTTGTGGAGGCAGACAGACATTAGGAGTGAACAACCTTAGCACTACCCTTCCTACAGGCTAGATGATGAGAACTCCAGACTATGGCATGCATAGAAGTGGCAGTAGAAACATGAAATGTGGTAATTCACTTTCAAGCTGCATAATGTAGTTTTTAGATAAGATTTTCTTCACTTCTTGGTGGCTTCTCCTCTTGAAGTTGATGTCCAGACCTTTAAATGTGAATTGGAGATGGCAGTTGAAAACATCATAGTAATAAGAAGTGGAGATCTGGCTGAGACTGCATCCAGCTGTTCCCAAAATAAAACAGCGATGTATTTAGAACCATGATGAATTTTCCTTTTTTTTCCCCTCCCCCAAAGTACAAGGCATTAGTGTCAAAGCCTCCCTCCCTGAACTAATTAAAGCATTTTCTCCTAGTCTTTCTTTAAATTCCAATTTGTTGCTTCTTCTGAGAAAAGTTTCTTATTGAGGAAGAAAATCAGGAGTGTTACTTTTGTACACAGAAGAAAATTTTGCCCTACTGTATTCAAGAAAATCCTAAATACATCCCTGTTAGCCATGTCCCAGCCTCTTGTTCTCTTACAGACAACAGAGAGAATTCCTACAAAAGGAAAGCCATACCTTGTCACTAATAGTAGTGCAAAATCCAAGCCAGCTGCAGTGACATGTTTGTATTATTTGTAATATTAAGGAAAAAATACAAGGGGGCTTTAGCACATTCCTTGACAGAAACTAATGACTTGAATAACCCATTACACCAGGCAAGGGCTCTTCTTTTGCTCCTTTCCATAATATCTGAAAACAATACAAGTGTAATGTAATTATGCTCACTGCATCATGCAAAGTAGGGAAGGACTGTTACTCCTTTTTCATCAATGGGGAAATGAAATGCACAGACAGAGGAATAGTTTTACCAAAGGACTTAAGTGCTTACAGCTAGATCTGGGAACCCACAGGAGCATCTAGGCAGGTCTATGTCTAAAATCTACATTTTCAAAGTTTCTGCTTTCTTGTACCTGCATGTGCACATCAATTTAAATAGTCATGATTCCAAGGTATCTCAAGATCTGCTTCAGGGCATGTCCAAAAGTACCTTTTTCCTCATGGGGGTTGTGTGATCTGTCTGAACAGGATTCCCAAATGAGGCATCCTTCTCCCTAAGCCTCTCAAGGATCCCAGACTTAGAGGCATGTTCAGCTCAGATCTACCTGTTTTCCACGAAGTGTGGTGGAGATTTTAATCTAAGCAACAGCAGAGCCTGGACATATGCCCAGTTTGTAAACAAAAGGCCTTATAGCAATGCTTTGGCAAACCCTTGCCTTCACAGATAAACAGCTGGGGAGCAGCTCACCCCTAGGAGCTGACTCTCCAATGTTATTAAGTCTCTCAAAAGGTCCTGCTGCTTCTAACACTGTACAGAAAGGATAACAGAGTAGGTTAATTACATATTGGACCTCTTTTTCACCTCGTCCCCCTTCTCTTTAACATCCACTATTAATAGACTTGTTTGATCATTGCTATTACCTGGTCTGATTTGTATTTACTTGCAACATCACAAGAACAGAACTATTTGGGTTGAAATTTTCCAAAGGTGGTGTCTACCTCAGACAAAGGCAAAATAAAAATCTAATTCCAGTCAGCATTGTTTTTGAGTAGAAAGCCAGGGGAAAATGCATTTTTAATACGTAATGAAACCCTTCCCTCACTGTGCTTCCTCACCCCATCCTATCCCCTCTCCTCTGCTGTACAGCAGCAACTTGGCTGGCGGTTGCTTTACTTTCAAAGCTGTACTTACCTCTATCATGTACACCACCTCAGCCACCCCCACAAACAATCTTCCCAAACTCAATCACATGAAAAATACTTGAGAATTTACCATTCACTCATTCTTACTAAATCCCATCTCAAGCCTAACAAACTCACACCCTCAAGTTCCTTCCTGCATTGAGAGTTTTCAGATTGCTGGCTAGGATCATCCTTGCAATTGTAGCTTCCAGCATCCAATTCAAGAAGTAGGAACAGTCAAAGTGAGCTCACATTTTATGCTTTCTTTAAAGTTCTCCTTTCTTCCTGGCATCACATGCTTGGCCCCTGTCTACCTATACTGGCTGGATTTGAGGGACAGGCTTTCACCTCTCCTGCTCTGCAACTCAGAAGACCTGTGTTCTGGTCCCGCTGTTCTGGTGTTGTGACAGACCTGGGGCTATAAATTTAATATCTAGATACCCTTCACCACTGAAAAGGAAGTAACACACCTCAACTTAGAAGGATGCTAGGAGGTTGAACATTAAAACTGCTGTGGAGATGTCAGATGCTCTGAGTATGAAATCAAAGCTGCTCAAAGTGTAAAACCAAAGCACCTTTCAAGTCAGAGCAATGGTGAAGTCATAGATGGAGGAAAACAAGAGGAAAAGAGCTGCCTGGTGTTTGAGCTGTTCCCTGCTGTTCTCCGCAGGAAAAATCAATGCTTGCTTTATCCTCTACCTCTTGGATTTGCTGCTGGTGGTGCCTGTCACTGCTGCTACTCCTGGCATTGCCTGTCAGTGGTTGAATGGAGCTGATGAGACTCTCATTCATGACACCATTGTCCCAGAAGGGCAAAGAAGTGCCATAAAAACGCATCAGTGTTTGTCTCCATGTTCCTGCTACAGGACCTTGTAAAAGTATAGCCAAGTTTATCTCCCAGCTGTAAAGGCTGGAATGAGTCACTTCAGAAATGTAAATATCAGAAAATGGGTGAGTGTCCTCTTCATACATTAACTGAAAAGAAAAGCCTTTCAGCAGTGGGCAATGGCTTTTTCAAGCTTCCACCTTGAAGTAGTGCAAACCTGGCAAGTGAAATGGGTTAGCTGAATTGGTAGAGACTTTGTAATCTTTCAATAACTGTTGCTGTATTAATAAGGAAGAGATGGAGCACAAAAAAAAGTAAAAGATAACCTTAATTGTTTGGACTTTCCTACATGTAATTTAAACCAGCTGCAAGAGAGACAGGGAAGCTCTGGTTTGAATATTCCTCAGGCTTACAACATCAAGGAGGTATGTTATCAGGAAAACTATCAGAAGAACATTTTACACCAAAACTGTTACTTTGGAGATAACATAAGAGAGTGGTGATGGTTGTATGCTATTTATTGTACTATAGAGATAAAAACAGACCTTGATCCTTCCGGCTCTTTGAGGGAGCCATTCAGTTCAAAGGTAAGCTCGTACCAGGAGAGTTTGAAAAGGTTTTCCAGAATAAAAATAATAATAATAACAAACCCCTCATCCCTCCACCCCACATTCACTAGTCAGCAGCCAAAGGGTTTTGAATACAGCATCTTTCTTAGGGGAATAAGAAAACTAAAGAACAGCCCAGAAATGTCAGCAAGTTGGTGAGACAAGGCTGAAAAGCTGAAACAGGAATAGAGCAGGCCTCAGGAAGTAAAAATAGAGAAGAAAGTTTAATAAATAAAATGGCTTTACTTGATCGTTCCGTTCTCAGTATAGGTGGTCCTATAAAACCCAACCAGGGAACCATTCAGCCAGCCTTGAAACTTCAGGGTGAGTACATAGGGATCATTTTCATCAGTGACAGGGAGCTCTGCTGCTGCCTTCATCACTATGTATTCTTGTGGCTTGTACTCAAAGCAGTCATTCAGAACAATCTGCTGTCCTGAAGATTTCTGGAGTGTGGGTATTTCTGTAACCTTGGTCTCTCGCAGGTGAAGCCACAGGGAGCTGGTTGGTTTTTCCAAAGCAATAGATATATTGACTGTGCCAGTGTAAGTGTCTTTCTCCATTTCAGGCTTGATTTCCAGATCATAGTGGATAGGCTTGACATAAGTGGGCAGCCTAAAATCTCTCCAGTCTCCAGTCTCATCATTCTTGGAAGGACAGGGACCCAAATCCACTGGGGGAGGAGGCTGATCTGTTGTTGTCGTCTGATCTTTTGTTGTCGCCTGATCTGTTGTTGGTTGCTCTGTTGCCTTTGGAGGTTTAGGTCTGCTCAATCCCACACCAAGCCCCACAGCAAGTCCTACAATGACCACAACTCCACAGATGATAGCCACGTGCTTTGTCTTCATGCAGTACCTCTTGGACTTTTCATCTTCAAAATCCATGCCCTCCATCTCTGCTCCTGGGTCTGTTCTCAGAGCAAAACATTAACCGCAAAAAAGGTTATTAGTCACTTCAGCACTTGCATTCAGTAAATTCAGCAGTCTTGGTTTGTATTTTAATTGTGTAGCTATAGCTGTTCTCTGCCTGTCTCCCGCACCTCGCTTTCCACAGGACACTCAATTAATTAAAGACAACATGCATTTGGAGGAAATCTGAATGATCAAAAGAAGTGCAGCTGGGCTGGGAGTCCGAGGGAACTGACACAGAAGAACATTGTTTCTGCCGTGCTCCCCTTATAAGCAGTGCAACCCCACCCCCCAGCCCCTCCTGTTCTGGCCTGAGTTAAATATAAAACAGTGCTATGTTAATCAGCAGTCAGGAGATGATCGGATGCCAAAGCTCTGTCAGCAGCTTTCAGAAGGAGCTTGCAGATAGAGGTGTAACTGCTCCAAACCTTCAACCTTCACCACTACCTCTTCCTTTTTTTCCTCTGCTGTGTCTTGTTTAGGTTTTTGAGGTTTGGGTTGGGTTTTTTCCCTTCCTCTTACTAACAAAGACTTCCTTGAACTTCCACCCTATAGTTTGTGAAATGACATCTCAAAACTTGCAAAGATCACATATATCTTTCAGTTGTTTCCTCTCTTTTTCTGGGCTCATTTACCTTTGCCGAGTAACTCAAGGCACTCACAGATGGATGAGTGCACAGTGGAACAATAATTTTTGATCACTGCTTCAAACTTCAAAAGTTGTCTAATTCCTCTCCCCCTCACAGGGCCAGTTTTCCAGGAGATTGACCATAACCATGCATGCAAGCTGGTAGCCTGGGATGGCATTGCTTTGTTGGTCAGCACAATTACAGTGCTGCCTGTGAACCCTTGCTGTGAGGGACACTTCTAAGTATGATTTATGCACTAAAGATCTAATTTAGCATTTATTGCTTGTCATCACAATGTGGCACTTCATTGAAGCAAATTAACTGAATAGAGCCTGATTCTGCTTGAGGGAACTTATTATAAGTAAGGCCTTGCTAAGCCTGCAAGCAAGATGTTGCTAATGCAGTATGAAACTGAGCACAGCAGTAGTCTTGACCTTGTTTGAAACTGGACCAAAGGAAAATAGTGTAGAATAGAAATGTGAGTCCCTGCATCTTTTAACCCTATTTCTCTACTTATGTAGTCCAGCTGAGGAGATTTTTTAATCAGGCTCATCAGTGGGGTTTTATGCCTCCTGATTTAGTTTATTAGGAGACAGATTATTATCACTCTTTACATCAAACCTCCAAAGTTGTTTACACTACAACTCTGACTACTTAGCCATGCCCTTCTTTTCCCTTTCCTTTTCCTTTTTGTCAGATGGATGAAGTTTCACCTGAATGGATTGACACATGCTTCAAGTGAGAAAGTGAGATGCACTAAACTGGGGAATTTCACCCAGTCTGTTTAGAAATGGATCTGTTCATAAGCCACACTTCAAAATACTGTCAGTCACCACAGGGAACTTTAGCTACCCAGTTTGCATCAGCACTCTTCCAGCACACTGCTATTTATATATCATTTTGTTTTAAAGGAAAGGCTTTCCTACAGGAAGAGAGAAATAAAAAGGCTTTTTTTTTTTTTTTTTGCAGATCATCACATTAACTCTTACATATTTTCAAAAGTGAGAAACTGATGCAAAAAAAAAAAAATCAAGCAGAAAGCTAAAAATCTGTTTCACATTATGCCTGTTTTTATTGTTTCCCATTTCTCTGCTGTGATCAAAACTAGATATGACATGGGAAACCAGTGCCCTTTAATGGATTGAGTAAGAATTCAACTTCTAGCAATAGAGCCAGCACCAAAGATCATAGTCTTAACATTTAAAACCATTTCATCTTTTCTTTTGTTCTGATTGGGCAAGACAAAGAAAAAAAGTTACAGTAGACTTAAAAAAAGACATCTTTAGCCGAAACAGGCCCTAAGTGATGAGCTAGTAAATATTGTCTTGATTTCAGATATGGTTTTTACATCAGTCCCATTTTCATTTTCCTTAGCCACAAGCTTTTGTTACATTTTTAATCTGAAGATGAAAAATGCTGTTTGAGCTTACAGTCTGCAGAGCAGGTTATTTACTGTAGCTTTGAAGAGACTTGAAGATTTCTTCACTGGTAACAATTACCTCTTTCAGGAAGAGCTAGAAAAGAAATGTGAATGAGCTAGTCCTAAACAGCAGATATATATGTATTTCTTATCCTAAGCCTTGAAGACAATACTAGTAGTAAAGTGTATTACAATCTGTCAGTCAAGAGCAGTAGTGTAATTGTACACAAGTTCTGGCATTTATCTTCTCATTGTAATAACTGAGGTTCTAACCTAGTTGCAGCCAAAATGAAATGTAATATATTTCTGGTATGGGTAGCTAAGAGCAGACTTACTCCTCCCACATGTGAAACGTGCGTGGTTACTGACACTCCTGCAGTCAGCCGGCAGTGCTAACAAGCCTCCCAGCTGCCAGTGGCCCAATATACATGTCCAAGGATAAACAGGGCCCAAACTATTAATTCCTCTACACAGGAGCAATGCAGGAGGGCAGAGCTCCCAAAAGGAATGCCAGCATTCCCCCTGTTTGGCTCTCCCCATGCAGAAAGGGCAGGGAACAGAATCTGCCTCCCCAGAGGGGAGAGCACCATGACCCTCGTGGGCAAAGTATAGATACTGTGTTTACACTCTCCCCACCCACATAAGATGGTGGATAACCGTCTGGAAAGTCACAGAAAGCCCCCAGCCAAGCTGCTCCAGCACAAGCTACAAGCACCACTGCAGGCAAATGTTGGCCAAGCTTGGATTGGATTAGATTGCTTTAGTTCAGCTCCTAGAAAGAGATTTGAACAGTCTTTGCAGTCACCTGGGCAATGCTAGCACCTGTTATAATTTGTTTGGTGTTGATTTTTTTATCCAATCAATTTCACTTCAAGCTAGGCTTTAGTTCCCAGTTTGCACCAGTTACCACAACTAGCTTAACCCTGTCCCTTTGGATACCTAAAATGCTGGGGGGTATGGAATCACCATGCTCTGCCATGACATTGCTGGTGTGGACATGTACATGCTTGTAGGAACAATATCCAGATAACTTTTCAGACAACTACCAGGAATGTAATGAATGCTAATTTTTATCCACAAATTGTCAGCCATTCATTTCCAATGTAATTTCCAATCTTAACTATGGAAAGTGGAATAAAATTTCTGGAAGTGACAGCCAGGATCAACACTAGGAAAGGCCTGCTCCAGGCCTTCAGGGAGATGTCACATACTCCCAGGATGTCCTTAATTGAAGCTGACAATGAGAAAAGAACTGCTCTGGAAAGCATCAAGGACATGAAAATAAATTAAGTATATTAAAAAAAAAAAAAAAAGAAAAGAAAAAACTCCACTGCCACTCACAACAAATGAAACTCCTCTGAGCCAAGTCATCCTTGGAATAACATGAAACACTTACTGGGTCTATGCCAAGGAGCTCTTTGTCTCCCTGTGTCCAGGGACTTTAAGGCAACATGAGGGCAAGCAGAGTCTGAGGACCTCTGATTCCCTTCTGCTCTCTGAGCTGCCCTTGCTGCAAGCTTTTGGAATAATAAATGGATCCTCTCTGCCTCCATGAGGAGGAATTTGTCTCTCCTTATGCTAAAATAACACTCCTTCGATTTTTCATTGCAAAGTAAGAAGACATGAAGCAATCTGTTGTACTGACTGCTTTCTGGCAGAGCTGCACATGTAGATTTCTCCCCTGTGGCCCCCTACCAAAAAAATCTTTAGGACATTAATTTGAGAAATATGAAACTGGTTAGAGTGTTGTTCCACCAGGTCAGAAATGAATGTTGTCAGAAATAATTCCCTTGTCCAGTGTTTTCCTGTGTCTGTAATGACTGATTTTGTCTCCATCTTTTGGCTTTGAATCCTCTAGTAATCATTAATCCCCTAGAGTTCACAAGTATTAGTAATTACTGGCTTGCAGTGGTACTTGTTCCACTCACAATCTTTTTTATGACAGTTTTTAACTCCAAAACAAGTTCTTTTGGGTTTCTGTTGTTTGAAAGTGCAAATGTTTTGAATTGACTTGAGACAATCAGGAAAGACACTCAGGATTTGTTCATCCATAATTGTTTTCCCATTTAGGTCTTTAAAATCTGGACTCAGTTTGTAGGATACTGTTGGATGCAGTGCCTTGGCAGGACTGCATTATTTCCTGCTGCAGACTGACAAGTTGCATTACAAGTCTGTAATGCACCAGTTGAAATGCAGTGCAGCCCTACAACTTATTCTTCTGTATTCCCTCAGCAGGTCAGTGCTAGATGTTGTATTTATCACTAGGACTGAGGCTGAGGGGAGTTACCTCAAAGCCTGTTCTCAGTGAAGTACTGTGAGTTACCATTAGTAGAGGCTTTGTTTTCTTCCTTTCTTTTTTTCATGTTTCAAATTCCTGGATGTAGATTCTGTGCCTTGAAATGTGAGTGCCATCTCTTATACTATTTATGTAAACAAAGCAAGTCAAACTGCATTCATTTGATTTGCTCTATCATATCATGTCCATGATAAGATCATGTCATGTATCTTATCAAATGAACACTTATCATAAAATCATAGAATGGCTTGGGTTAGAAAGGATCTTAAGGATCATCTAGTCCCAACCTTCCTGCCATGGCCAGGCACATTTTTCACTAGATCAGGTTGCTCAAAGCCCCATCCAACCTGGCCTTGAACACTTGCAGGAACAGGGAGTGTCTCACCACCCTCACAGTGGAGAATTTTGAGTATCTAATCTGAGCATACCCTGCCAGTTTAAAGCCATTACCCCTTATCCTATCACTATATGCCCCTGTAAGATGTTCCTCTGCAGCTTAATCATGATGATACCATTAGATGTGAAATTGTATCATATTCTATTATATAACTTCATCTTCCACTGCATTGCTACCAGGATGAGATTCCTTGTGTTCTTTCATTCTAATTATTAGCCTTTAATACAAAACCAGAATAGTCTGCATCCTGGTGAATACAGTTCCAACTTTCCAATTCTACCATGTTATATTATTTTTACATTTTTGTGCCCTTTTTCTTGATACCCTTTTTCTTTCAACATTGGTCATTAAAATAGTTACAGTTTATGGCTATGCACTCTTCACCTTCCAGTGTCTTTAAAAACATGCCTGAGGGGAATTCCACTGTATCAACAAAACATGATTTAACTTATACAGAACATTTTTCCTAATCACTCAACATGCATCTTGTTTAACAAATTCCTAAACAAAAGTGAGAAACAAGCTCTTACGATGTGACTTCCAAGATGTGTTGGCATACTAGCAGATTCACAGGAAAAATGAAATAACAGCATTTTAGAAATTCCATGTGAAATTCCTTGATGAACTTTTGGATGCATTTTATCCTCATAGAATGAAAAACTTGCTTTCCATTCTCTTCACTTTGTTTTGTGAGTGAGGGTGATGTCTTACAAGGCCTCCTCTCTCCACTTGCAATTCAGGACACTACTTTTAATGTACATGATGAGTTGCAGTTCCCTGAGGTGCCACCTCTGCCCTCGAGCACGACTGTATCACTCAGTATGCAGTTATATTGATCCGTTTCTATGTCTAGAAAGCAGAGCACAAGAAGGAAAGCATTTTGATGCAGGAGACATGTAAAATTTCCTTCCTACCTTGACTGGCCCCAGCCTGAAACTGTTAACCTACAGGGCAAACTTATTTGTACTTGCCTTCTCCTTTGAAAGTCAGGGGAAGTTCAGTGGCCAAATGAGTGAAAACCAATCATCAGTCAGCTCAGCAGTGGTGTGTGCTCAGCATGGAGCAGACAGTACTAAATCCAAGTATGATAATGGCTTCATTGAGCACGTAATGGAGATTACTGTGGAAAACAGTATTTTCAGTTGAACGCATGTTTTCATTTACAGTAAATTGTGGGTTTCTCATCTTACTAGAGTAGGTACAGTGGAAATAAAAGAAGTCATCAAACCAACTGGCAAGGCAGAATGGGAGGATCAATCATCCTTTTAATTACTAAAAGAGATTAAGACACTGAATCTTACAACTGTGTGGACTGGGGGTAATTCCATAACAGTCAATAGCAAAGTGCTTGAGAATCTGAAAAAAGAGCAATGATAAATAATAACAGTGTAAAAATAATATGTAGCTTAGGTTAAGATAGCTTGACTATGCCATAATATAATAGCAAGGAAACTTACAGGACTTTCAAAGATAGGAAATTTGGCACAAATTAGAAGGAAACCTTTCATGTTAATATCACATATATCTCATTCATGGTAGCATTCATAGTGAAGGGCCATAGATGCTGTTTATGAAGCATCTAATGCCAGCCACTTAGAAGCAGAACAGCAGACCGAGAAGACTTCTTATCTCTTCTGCTGTATAAATTCATATGATCTTTTACTGCTGAAGCTGCAGCAGAAGTTATTCCAAGTTGCAGCTAAATAATTGCTCGTGTCATTTCCAGCACTAGAAAAGTCTCTTAAATGAAACCAAGTTAGTGAAAGAGGATACAATAGTTTAACATTTTTGCTTGGTTGGAGATGTAATCTCAGGGCAATTGTCTGTCAACATGTATTTAGGTTACTTCCAAGTCTGTTACCTGTTTCATTTTCTTGGCCAGGGTGATGAAGCTGATGAAAAAGAAAACAATTGCAGTTGCATAAACTGTTTCATTTACTATTATATAAAAAAAACCCTCTTTTCCCCCCTTTGCAAACGGGATTGTTGTTGTATTAAGGCATTTCAAAATGAATCAAGAGATTGGGGGATGAAAGAAAGTCAACAATTATAGATCTGGCTCTCTTCCCTTCCTCCCTCCCAGCTGAATCTCTCTGAGTGCAAAATGGAAATAGAACAAGCTATGTCTTTGGGACTTTCACCACATTTGCTTCATCTCTTTTGCCCTGCATACAATATGTCTCTCTCTCTCGGACTAGCTCTGTTTTCGTCAGTCCTTACCTTCCCATGCCCACTGGCAAGAGATGCTGCAGTGATGGGGTAGAGCAGGAGATAGACAGCGATCAGTGGACTGATTCCCAGGCAAGTCCCTAAATCGCTCCTCACACACACTTTCACAAGCAGGAGTGTATGTGAGGGGTGGTGAGGTGTATGCACTGGGAGTACCAGATAGCACATTTGCTTGAAAGAGGTGTCACATTAGGAAGAGGGCTGTGAAATGAACAGTATTTATTTGATATCATTTGGGATTCGTGTCCTTCACTGCAGGCTGAGCAGACACTCTTACTGGCCTGACTAGTGCCTCATTTTTTTTTTTTTTGCCTCTGAACTTCCCCCTGCTTTTAAAGGAAAAAAGCAGTGCTTCAGAGCAAGAA
This sequence comes from Corvus kubaryi, assembly GCF_017639235.1. Taxonomy (NCBI): domain Eukaryota; kingdom Metazoa; phylum Chordata; class Aves; order Passeriformes; family Corvidae; genus Corvus; species Corvus kubaryi. The sequence goes on along the minus strand of NW_024582059.1, from coordinate 3,969,493 downwards.
TCAGCCAAATGCTTTCACACAGAAAGGATAGTATTCTTTGCTATTTTAGCAAACCCAAGCTGATCTGGGAGTACATTTTTTTGGCCAACAGAAAGTCCTCATATCTAAATTAATTTTTAATATGACCAGCAGCATTCAAAATAATAGGTGTTCCCACACAAAGATGAGGACATCTTTACTCTTCAGGTATATAACTTGAGCTTGTGTGGAGCAGAAAAGTTGCCAAGGACATAAATGAACAGACCAGCAAAGATTAGCACTTGGTAAAGATTGCACTGAAGAAAAAGTAGTAGAAGCAAAATCAAAGAAACACAGGAATTTGAGATCTTACAGATGTTGAGTATTTCATCTTCCTTCTAAAACCAAATGCGGAGTTGCATCCTTTATATCCAACACCAAATGGAGCCAAGGAGGCTTACCATTGGGAAAATAACCAAATAGTGTCTTGGGCTATCTGGATTCTATTCAAGGTTTTAACCTCTTGTCCAAGACTTTCTCCACTGATAATCAGATGCCAAATGAGATTGGATCATATGCACCAATTCACTTTTAATTTTGTAGGATTGCTGCCTCTGCTGTCCATGGAGAAGTTTAAATACTGGTGTTTTACAGGATAAACTACAGGATGGGATATTTTACAGCCAGGTATTTCCTGCAGGGCCTTCTTTCCTTTCTTACTTTAATTCACTTTTTTATTTTTCTTTTCCTCAAATCTCTATTATAGACTTTAAGAGGAACCTACCTTACTATAGAGAAATTCCTTCCAAGAGCTTCTGGCAAAACAAACCACAAAAATACCAAGAAACAGAAATTACACAACGAAATAATATGAATTATGGATATCTATCCATGATTAATATCCATGATATATATGAATAAAAAAGCCAACTCTTCAGCCTCTGTCCTAACGTCTTTTACAAACACATACCATAGTTTGTATATGCTGTTTTTAGGGTATTTCTGGTTCTTTCTGAAGTCAATAATACCATTTCTATTCACTGCAGAGGGACCAAGAAGTAGAGCATAGAATTGCATGCCTCTAGATATTACTAGATCTAAAGGCAATGTTTAGACATAGAATGTTTGATGCTTCTTCCTCACAGAACTTTTTCCTATTTATTTATGTACATTCAAGAGCAGCCTAATGGTTTTAGACAGAGCAGAGGCTTGGTCCTTGCCCAGAGACTGTATCTGCTGGTTTTAGATACAGAAGAGTAGGGCACTAAAAAATGAAAGGGGGAGTATGAAATGAAGTGTAAGGACACTTATATCAGCAGAGCCATGTGGGCAGGTAGGTATGTGCTATTCACCGTGATTATTTGTAATCCAACATACGTCATTTGGATTACACATAATTCATATTATATGACAGGCTCTCATTCTGTTGCCTTTCTTCTCATAATGACACAACTTCAAATGAAGTTATTTTAAATTAAATTAGAATGTCTGTTCAGCCGAGAAGAGCACTGGACTCTCAGTCAAAGCAATCCCCAACTGAATTATCAGAACTCGTATCTATGCAGTCAAAAATGTTTTTCAATACTGATGAATCAGTCTAAAGATTAAAAGTCAAAGGACAAATTGTTCAGCATAGTTTTACAATGTCCATATCATACTTTTCCAAGATTAGAAGGTTGTTTCTGAAGCACATACTTAGGATAACAATAAAGCAAAGTGCAATCTATTGAAATCCTTCTCACACCTTTAAGTTCAATATGACTTTTAGAATGGAAATAAGTTTTTTAAGGAAGATACACTACTACAGTGGCACACGTCAACAAAAAGCTAGCTCAGAGACAAAACTGCAACAATTTTCTTAATTTTATATAAAAATTTGTACATCAAGTTGACTATAAGAGCATCTCTGTACAAGATCTGAGTCTGTCTACTCTAGCCAGAGGGTCAGCTGTTTTCTTTCTAAAGCTACGCCACCCTCTTCCTTCCATGTAACTTGGTCTGTAATATCTCTGTTATTGACGAAGATGTTCAAATCTTCACACATGGACCACAGGAGAGAAAAACAGGAAAAGAAACTAAAGCTAATCACAAGATATGGAGTGGCTCAAAACAAAACTGTCTTTGTACTGTCTTTGTAACAAAGTTGTTAATGTAAAAGCACAGTGAACTCTGTTTCCATCCCCCAGTCCTTCCTTCTTAATTTTCCAATTGTCCATTGTTCCAGTGCAGGACAGGTATCTGAATTGCTGATATTCTGGGGATATTTCACCTAGATTACAAAGGAATGCTTCTGACTACGTGGAACATTTTGGTAGTGCCGTTTTATCTATACCAGGTAAAAACCTCCAAATGTTCAAGACAGAGAAATAGAAAGGCCTTTTCCTGCTTTGCCAAGATGGAGTTTGGTTTTCTTATCTTCCTGTAAGAGACAGCTGCACATTTAGTACTGGAGAGCCTTGCCTTCAGGCAGACTCACTGGAGTTTAACATGCTGCACAAGCTGTTCCCTATTGTCCTGTGGCACTATTTTGGCACACACTCATCTGAGACTCCCAGATTCACATGAACCATTTTAACAAGCAGCCCAGTTTTTCAAGTGCTTCCTAGTGAACTCAAGCATCCAATTCAGCACTGAATCTCCAGGAAAAAAAAAATTAAATAATAACCCCACCCCCAACAAACAAAAAACCAAACAAAACCAAAAAAAAACCCCAACCAAAACCAAAACATCCAACCACCAAACCAGTAAAATTGTAATTTAATTTACGAGAAAATGTAAGTAGTAGAAAGAAAAATCAGTACATGCTTTTCAGGGTTATCCTGAAAGCTTGTATGTATTATGTGCTGCAGCTCTTCACTCCTGGCATCCTACAAAATTAAGCCTTGTGTTAAACCCTTGACTAGATCTAGGCTTGCAGGCTTGCAGCCTCATTTTAACAGAAATATTCTGGTTATGCTCCTCTGATCATTTGGATCATTGCCATTGCCACACTGAGCTAGGTGTCTGCATTCACCTTGTGCCAGCCCTTTCCTGCAGTGTAGTAAGACTCAGGACTTTTTGTCTCCTGAAATATACTGAAAAAGTCCTGAAGAAAAAGGGAGTTGTTATGTTGCTCCAGTTCATGCACGTGACCAGCAGTGGTGTCCAAGCAGATTCTCTCTGTGGCCTAGCGCCTTTTATCTGATGAGTGTAAATGCAGGGCTCTGTCATTCCTCTAGAAAATAAAATTTAGCACTAATCCCACAGCCTCACCCAGGGCAGAGCACCCAGTGTAGCAGGGATTAGAGTGGTTCTTCCAAGCAGTGCTGATCCCACATTCAGCCCTATATCTCAGCCCCTCTGAGTAGCTAAATGGGCTCCTGTCTGTCCCAGTAAGGGATAGTCTGGTCATACTCTTTGCTAGTCAAGGGAACTAGCTCAATTCAGACAGACCATCGTTTCTACTGTCTCTGAGTTGCTTCTGCAACACTAAATATGATGTCTTCTCAAAGCATTTGGATTTCTCTTTTGTGGTCAGTAAAGCCCCTCACACTTCAGTGCCTTTTATCAGGAGAAAATTTATAAAATTCACCTTCTCAGGTGTTTTCCAGCACAGGTTCACAGCTTTAGTGGTGTCAGAAATCATTGTAGCAAGGGAAAGAAAGTGCTTTTATTCAGCAAATCACTAAAGCCACCGTCCGCCTGGGAACAGCATGAGCTAGTCTCTTAAATACAGTTCTAAATCCCTTGATCTGCTGGGATTTATGACCTCACCCAGAAAGAAAGAGGTGAAGCCAGGCAATGACCAGGGAGCAGAGGAAATGGCCTCAACTGCTCTGAATAAAAGCGCTGGGAAGAGAGTGGTCAAAGGAGGTGATGGCTAAAGGAACTTGCTTTCTAAGGTGAGGCGTGATGACTAAGATTTCTGTATTTATGCTGTGGAGAATGGATATATCTAAAAATATTTCCCTGGTTGGGCAGTTAATGAAGAAATCTGGTTGGCTTTGTTTAGTTTATTTTTGGCACCCTCATGACTCAATGACAGATGTATAACACCTCTGATTCAATCTCCTCTTCCATGTGTAGCCTCTTGTGTCCATCTCCCATCAATGTAAGAGCAGCCAGGACCAGACCTGTGTTTACGCTTGTCCCCAGAGCTGTGTGATTATTTCGACAACTTATATAATGGAATTCCAAAAGTTGTGAGTTAAGTAACTCAGCAGTGTTGGAAATACAGCTCTGAGGGATTTTTATATCAGATTATGATTTACCTTCCTGTTCCAGAATGTGGAAAGCATGCTGCTTTCCTGAGCTGCCTATCTTGAAAAGGTACTTTTGCTATCTCATGAGGACAAGCTTCCATTGTCTTACTCTGTGGCAGCTTCATTGCTCATTTATAAATAGGAACAGATGTTTCACTTTCATACCAATGAAGAACAGGTGTGGAGAATAAAATTATTTCCTCCTGATTTAGTATTGTTTTTCTTTCTTCACACTAGCTTCACTGTGAAGATAATCCACTCCACTGTTGGCCAGTCATTCAGACTGGAGTGGAAAAGCCAGCCTGTGCTCCCTCCTGTCCATGTTGCCCTGAGGACATCTGGATTTAACTCTCCTGTTCTCGTGCCCAGAAGTACAGAACAGATGAGTCTGCAGCTGTATGAAGGTGGCAGTGAGGGAACCCTAATCAGTGGGTCTGGTACGCATAGAGTGGCAAGGTACTGCCCTGTTTTAGACTTGGGCTGATAGATTTGAAGTATTTTGAGTATAGGTAGCCACAGCTGTTGGCTCTAAGTGCAGCACATTGCTTGGATGGAAACTGGGTGTTCATTTTCAGAGGGATCCCTGTACTATGCTATTGCAATTAGTTTTCCAGTTAAACAGGTTAATAGTTTACTCAGGATTCAGCAGTACATTCTGAAATGCTAGAAATGGTTCTATCATATTACATCTAGTTGGACTTTATTCTTTCATCAGGAGTGGCTTTAATGGTTGTCAAATTGCACAGAAAGAGCATTAGAGCAATTAGAGCATTTCACATATGGAAAAATGAGCTAGTATAAAAAATAGACTGATATGAATTTATTACCACAGAAAGATTTTGAAAAGTGACCTTCAGCTAAATAATCTCGAAGTTGTAGGAACAAGGCCCCAAGTTTCGAATGCTGTTTTGTTTGGGAGATTGCCCAGCACATGCCTGATAACTTTTGTGTTTTAGGTACATCCTTCAGGAGTTCTTTTTTCCAAAAAAAACCCCAACAGGCTAAAAGGACAGGCTCTTACTGCATCTATGTGACCTCTCCTGTAACTCATGTTCTCATATAAACAGCAGAATTTTAATGTTTCCCTGCCATCCCATTCTGAATTTAGGTGTTTAATCGTGCTAATACTTTAGGTGCACTCAGTCATTCTCGTTCCCATATGTACTTTTTATGAAGTGAACTATGGTACTTCTTTTTACCTAGCTGTTTTTAAAGCCAGACTCCAACATTTCATTACTACATAACTTGAACTGCACCATTGCTTGTGCCTGATATCTGCAAGTTATTTTGCTGTAATGAAGAAGGAACGTATTCTATTAAAATTCTCAAAAACCTGATGTACACAGGAATCATTTACTGTAGGAACCCAGAATGTAGAGAATATTTCTCTGCCTGTTTTGAAGGGTTTTTACCCCCCTGAACAACACTGTTTTGACCTTCATCCATGGAAAAAATTGCCAGCTATCAGACAAGAACTAGAAAATACAGTGGTGTGAATTAGGTGATAGACTACTATGTAAGATTGTCACAGGGTGAAAAATTTACAGGTTTTGGGCTTCTCTTTGTAGTAAATAGGTAAGAGCAAAAAACATCAAAATGGAGGATTGTTGTTGTTCTCCAAACCTTCTTCTTCTACTACTCCATATTCTGCAGTAAAAGTAATTTGGGATGATTGGACAAAAAACTTTGCAGTTCCTGGCTGTGTTACTGAATAATTGGTGGAAAAGTAAAAATAATGTACGTTTTTAGTAACCATTGGTTAAATTATCTTTAAAAGGCTGTGTAAATCTTGATAATTGGGCTTTCTCCTGCATTCTCTGCTCTTTGCTGTGTCTGGGTGATGCTAGTGACTCTGTTTCTCTGATAAGACTTAATAAACAACTATCTAGCAGCAGTGAAGGCTGAAAGTCTCCGTTTGTCTCTCGAACTAACTCCTGGCAAGGACTTTAAAAACTCCCATCAGGAGAGATTTGATTTACGCCACGGGCTGTGGCAATTAACAAGACAATATATAGGCACCCAAAGTTTAGCTGTTCAGAGCCTCAGTACTTATTCTGGTGCTATCTAAGAGAAGTTCTGCACTTCCTAGCATAGGACTGTGAGGTTCCAGTTCACACTTTGTTGACACTGTTCCTGTTGTGATCATTTTTACAAAGCAGTGAGAGCGAGCAACTTACTCAGTTGCTTTCTTATGTCATCTGAAGCAGTTTTCCTCAATTCTGTTATGCCATGGCTGCCTTTGTTCAATCTCTGAGTCCTGGCCAACAATATACCTGTACAGTACTTATTGTCAAGGTCTTAATTTTGTCATTTCTTGTGTGTTTTCCAGTAGGCAGTGTTAGTGCTTCTTGCATGAGCTTTCAGGAGGAGCACTTGCAGAAGCGAGTTGTTTAGTGGGGATGCTTAGAAGCCTTTGACCATGCCCAGGGCTAAAGTATTGTCTTTAGTGGCAGTTTCTGACTGGTGAGCAGTACAATGATTAAGCTCTCATTCGTTAGGGAGCAGTTAATAGGAAGAGCCTGCAGGCTTTTTATATCAGACAACACAGGAGGTAGTACAGCTTGCCCTGGCATGAAATGCTGGGTTCCAAGCTGGCAAAGCGTGCTGTTCCTCTGGATTAGCAAATCAGAAATATCATAAGTAGATTAATTTTCTACTGGGAGAAGAAGGATGTCAAATCAAGAACGACTCATGTTCATATTGACCAGATAATAGGACACTGAATGAGAATATAGTCTGAGCAATGAGCAGAAGGAAAGAGTGCCATGAACAAGGCAATTTACATTTCATAGAAGCAACATGTCTTGCGCTGCTTTAAAGAAATAATGAAATGACTTGACATGCCGTTTTTTTCTAAAGTCATGCTAATGGTGATTAGAACCATGCTTATTTTTCGTAATCTGCAAGTTTCAGTGCAAAAAGAATGAGTTTGCCATAAGTATATTGACAGTTATTAGAAAAACATTCACAATTCAGGAGACCTGAATACTGTAACCTCTTAACAAAAAATCAAATCCAGTGCTCCCATAAGATATTCTCCTGTTCTTACTATGCCTGGGTGCAAGACAGATATTACAAGACTTCCGTTTCCGTGACAAGAAGGTTACTGGATTAGTATTTAACCTCATCCCAATATCCTTCAATGGATAACTTTCTGTCAAAAAGAAGGGTATAAGAGCTCCCATTAACATTATAAACAGAGGAGTCAACATCCTTTGAGGCATTTGTAAAATTGGTGCAGCGATGTGACTTTTGAATTACTATGTCTTTCCGTAGTATGTATGTGGCAGCATCATGAGATGTCACTCCACTACTGGCATCTTACAGCTCAGAAGATGAAAACTTGTGCTGAGATTAGATACTTTTATGCAGGGTACTTAAAAACAAGCGAGCCAATGACAGCTCCAAATTCTTAAGTAGTGTCAACTGAAGACAAGGCAATAAAATGTTATATTGTACAATAAAACAGAGCATAGCCTTGGAGTTTGACTACATGTTAAGTATTCCTGGAAACATTTCTTCATCCTGGAAGCATCTTAGATTTAAGATTGAAATCTCTGTCCCTACTCCATCTCTAATGGAAGATTTGCAAAACTTTGCATGGCCACAGAACAGATATTTAGCTCATTGCAGGACTAGCAGTTTTTTCTCAAACCCTAGTTATTTCCTTTGCTACAGTTTTGGTCTTCAGTGTAGGCTGGCTTTGGTGTCAAGGAAGAAGCTGTCATTCCTCACAATGAAAGTCACAGACTTCTTGGTTATAGGACCAAAAACTTACCATCCCTTGAGGAAAGTCCTCACCCTTAAAAGGGAGATTCCTGACAGAGCACCAGGATACCACATGGGTGCCAACAGTGGTGAGGCAGGGCTAGCGTCTAGCTGGGAAGTCAGTCCAGAGTTTGAGAGTCCTTGGCCAAGCATAGACTATGACAGAGCTTGAAAAAGGGAATAAGGGAAAAACCCAACCTGACCCTAAAAAGGCCCCAGCAGGTAGGGATGGATGGGGATCTGAGGTGAGGCTGGTCAGGGCCTTAAAGGGCAGATAATGCACTCAGGAGCTGACATAGAGGTGAAAAAAGGGCTTTTGTGTCTTGCAAAGTATTGAAATGGCTAGTGTGTGTTATAGCATGGCATGGCAAATCAGGTGAGACTCAACATTTCTAACAGTGCTATGAGGTCTTGAACGAGGAGGACTTTCTTTGAGGAAGAATAAGAAGAGAAGCTTTGCCAAAATTATTATGATCAGCAGCAATGGCTTCAAAACAAGGAAGGTAAAAAATTGCAAATAAGAATGTGCTTAGCAAGAGATTCACTTAAGAAACTCAAAGTACCTTTAGCCAGGCAGCACCTGCCAAGATCTAAATTATAGATGAGATACACACCAAAGATAACAAAAAGCAAGGATAGTAAAAGACATGATACGCAAATTACTTAGTTAAACTGTTTGAAAAATATATGATAGTTATAGCATGGTTATTGTATATATGGAACAACATTGCAAAAGGATTCAGCTCCCTAATGACACTGTGACTTGGGAACCTAGCACTCCCACTTTAGTGATAATTTGTGGTGGGTTGGACACAGCTGCATAGGGACACTCAAGCCAGTTCTGAATAGTGTGGTGGTCAGAGTCACCTGCCTAATATGCTCTATTAGTTAACGTTGCTGTATTTGTTATTTTTATTATTATTATTACACACGGCGTATTAGTTAAAACAGTAATATGTTTCAAATTAACTACTTGATTATGGCATAACAATGCAGCCAGGAGAGATGTGTCAGAGTGAAAATAAGAATTCAGGATTCCCTCTTTGTAGCCTTGTGATCTTTGTAGATCTAGAAATCGCCATGAAGTGTGGTTTGGCTTTGATTCTGTAGGAAAGTACAAAGAGTTGGATACAGCAGCTGAGAAACTGACTTCCCAGCTTTGGTACCAACTCTGCTTTTCCTATCAGTGAAGCTGAAAAGTGTGTAAATTCACACCACAATTTCTGTTGGGCTGCAGAAGTGTCTGGATTGGCCGAGCGCTGCTCACAGGGTATGTCTCATCAGGGAGCCTGGGAAGTTGTGAGGATGTTGAAAGCATGTGGAAGACATAACTACTGCAGAGCTTCTGTGAGTACACCACGTAACTAGAGACGTCTGTTCTGTGGAGAAGAACACTTTTAAATCTCTAGAGTATGTTAAGACTTCAGGGCCACAGGAAAAAAGGCTCCACAGGTACAGTAAGACCTGTTGAATTCTATGTGTGGGGGACACCTTTTGGGGAACTATACTGCACACACTGTATTAACAACATGACCTGGAGAGGAGGGAATTGTTAGGCTCTTGCTACATGTGGGAAGAAAGGACTACATGGATCATTTCTTTTAAAGGAGCTCTCTGGGGGCTGTGATTTCTAACACCCAAATGCAGTAGCTGAGGGAAGAAGAGGAAAACAGATCCTGCATGATCCTAAGGGTCCTTATTTGACCTTTGCTGCCTGCCTAAGAGTTGAATTGTGTGCTTTGCTGACAATCTGAACAGCAGAAGATGAGTACTGAGTTTGTTTGTGTGGCTGAGAAGGGGCTGAGGAGACTCTTTGCTGGTGCAGGTCACTATCCAGAGGGGAGGATGATCTCTGAATAGAGGTGAATGCCACAGAGGTACAGGGGATTTTTCCTTCCTGCCAACAAACCTGACTTGCTGATTATTAGAATGGCTGTGGAGTAGCACTGAATGTGCTCCTTTGGAAAAGGTGAAACAGGGGCTTCCTCAAGAGATCAAAATAACCTATTGCCCTTGTCTGTACTTTATGTTCCTCTTGAACACTACCCTCCCTCTTACACTAGACCAGCTGAGGGAAATGTTAACCCTGAATCCAAATGGGTAGCGAGAAGACCTTCTGGAGGCAGAGCTTTGAATTTGTACAGTTGTTGCCATGCTAAGGCTTATTGTTAGATTCTTTAGACACTCTTACAGCACAATAAGTACAGAGATATTTGGAGATGCAGAAGAATATTTTCTGTATGGTAGGAGGAAAGATATATACTCATAGCATCAAGTCAATTTTTCTGTACTGTCTAAACCAAGATGTATTCTAGGCTGAAAGGATGCAGTGATGTTTAATTCAGTCAGAGTATATCCCACTTCTTATATATCCTTGTGTTAAAGATCATTATTATTGGTAACACAGGTTAGTCTTTCAAAATTTAAACACAGATATAAAAACTTTAACAGAAGTGCAGGAAGTTCGTCTCAGGTATAGCCTGTACTATTGTAACACTATGAAATAAAGAGGGAATGGTGAGATCAGATCAGAAATTAGAGATTTCATCTGTACTGTAATTTGCTGCTGACATCAGATGGCAGGGAGATAATCATTAACAGGATGAATGCAATAAAGATTATACCATTTATATGCTTCTTTATTACTCTTCCCCTAGTGTGACAACCTTTAACCAATTTCCGCTGGTGAAGACTAATTTAGATAAAAGAGGAAGATTGCAGGAAATATTCTGAGGCAAGGGTCTATTTCTTTTTCAATCCACTTTCTTCTTACCAATCACTGATTTTGCAGTCCAAGGGCTTGCACAAGTTTCATTCACATCACTCATTTTATAGCCACTTTCTTTGTGGTCATGGCCTGGTGTAGAGGCCAGCCTTCTTATCGTCCATCATGGGTTAATCTTAAAACCTGGAATCCTGATCATAGTGGTGTGAAAGGGTCAGAAAAGGAATTACAGGTATATTTTTGCATGTGTTTCCACAGACCTCAGAGAAAAATACTCTCCTTATCTTCAAAGGGGTTATTAGCACCTCCTAGGCTTCCATATCTTTAGTAGGTATTCCAGATGGACTCATACTGAGATCTCATTGAAATAGGCAGCACTGTGACCTTGCTAGGAAAGATCCAGGCCCTTTGAACACCAAAGGGGAGCCAAACTGATGGTGCATTTTCAAGAAGATACTTTTTTAATTGTCGAAATGCCAGGAATCCATTTTGCCAAGGGTCCTGTGTCATAAAGGACTGAGCAGAGTTCTTGTGTATCCCCAGATATTGCCAGTTGAAGACACCGGGTTTCCCAATAGTGCAGAGGCAGAAGTGGTTAATGCTGTGCCCAATACCAGTCTAGACCTGGTGGTCATGTAAGATACCAACTTCTAAGAGAGTGAGTCTGAAGGCCTACTGTTACAATAGCAAAAATGTTACAATTCTAATACTGGACTGAGTGGATTTCATCACCCTCCAAAGTGAAACTTTATATATGGAATTCCCTTGAAGATAGTAATTGCTGCTAATCTGCAGACATACAAATGAGGTGAGAATTTTTCCGAGAACTCTGAAAGGCCCAGTAAAAGAAAGATGCTTTTGTCACAGATAATGCCTCTTCCTTCAGGTTCTGACAGCGAGCATGTCCTCAACCAGCCCTCTGTGGCATACAGTGGTGGTGACATAGTGGCATATTCTGGCAGTCTATGTGGCAGTGCATACTTAGCTGTTGGATCTCTTGTGGGTGGACTACACAGCCATACCCCTGGAGGCAGATTAGCAAGAAAGATTTGTAATAATTATTGTGACCACAAGTATGAAGGATGGCACTGAGTATTCCTTACTGTTCATGCACAATAGAGCTGTCACAGATATTTTTTGGTCAGTACACTTTGAATATTATGTATCTTGCTATAAGCACAAATATTCATACATGAATATTTAAGAAACTGTTTTCCTTTGGTATTGTATGACATTTGCATAATTATCACTTAGATTTGTGGCAGATTCAAGCTGTCAAGCCTATTTACATTGCAGTGGAAAAGTATTTACTGATTCTTACAAATGTTACATTTGCATCTGTGACAGAAAATGCATACCTTTTCAGTTTGTTAATGAGAAGAATTATACATCTGTTTAAAACTTTGTCAAAGGCAGAACCAGCATTTTCCGTACCCCATTAATATATGGAAATGCTTTTTTCCCCTTGGAATTTCAGTTAACTCTGAGAACATGTTGTTGAGGAAATTGAGTGGTGCCAGAATTTATATGAAGTATTAGACCCCAGGCTTCTGAGCCGTTGACTTACAATAGTCACGGTCTTATTTGGCTGGCCAGGTAACAAGTACAGCCTTAATACAGGATTTAAAACTAGAGGAACAAAATAAATGGGACATTGTCCTGTTCCTTAAGGAGCTAAATATTTGGGGCCTCAAAAACAGTGTCTGACAGAGGAGGTGCTGAGTACCTGACCAGATTTAGTACCAGGACACTCAGCTCTCCATTGCAGTTGTTAAACCCCTGACTGATAAATGAGATGCAAACCTGTGCAGAGTAGCTCAGGTCCTGTTAGGCATATTAGCTGAGCCTCAACAGAGATCAAATGAAGCAGCATTGGTCCAAAGCTGGCTTTGAGGGACCATAATCTCAAACCTGGAGGAGCATGGTGGAGCTGTACACAAAGGGCTCTTCAGAAGTCAGAAGAAGTCCAGGTGGATGTGGTACATCTGGGTTGGAGCTGGCCATGCCAGCTGTCAGCTGGTTTGGTGCAGAGAGACTCAGTCTTTGGCCTGTGCTCTTGTGCTAACTGCACAGGAGAAGAAATCAGAGGACTTGGTTCCCTGTCAGTCCAAAGAAAGAAGCAGTGGGGCACTGGCTGCAAATGAGTCGTCTTGTCCTGCTGGATGCAGAATGAAAATAATGCACTCTGTAATTACAAAAAGAAACTGAACTACAAGAATTAGCCTGAAGAGGCTCTTGCAAGACTTTTAAAAAAATAATTTAATACATTTATTCCAATTAGACATCAAGTTTGTGTTTGTTCTGGAAAGTCCAGTGGTAGAAAATGATGGAGAGCCCAAATATACAATGTTAATACACTGTTAGTTTTCCTAGAATGCTGCTGTACTTGTTCTAATATAGACTTGCCAAAATTTGACATTTAAATACTGTACTACAGTCATAATAAACAAACAAAGTAAATCTGGAGATACACAATGCTTTGAGTCCCCAAGTTAATGCTGTATGCATATACATGTAGCACATTTTCTTTTTTTAATAATTTAGGTTCAGACCTTTTCAGCAGAATTTTAACTCGTTGTAAGTTAGCAAATTTCTATCAAAATTTGTCATGGAGAATCCTATACAAATGTATAGAATATGTATATTTATAACTGCTCTAGAATGCTTAAAACAAAATACTTGATTACAAAGATTGCAAAAATATAAAGATCTGAAAATAGTAAGTAATGATTTTGAGCTTAGGTTCTATGATTATTATCTCTCTGTCAATGAGTGAAATGTTTATAATTTACTACTAAAATAGAGCAATTAAGTTTTACTTCAAGGAGTATGTTGCATTAATTCCACAGCATTTTTCTTATTTCCACTTAATTTAGTGAATACCGTTATTTAATCTTCCCAGCTTCTCATCTACTCATAATACTTCATAGAAACAATTCAATGAACTGACCTTGCACCTAAAAACCAAAACCAAGAAGGTTCTGTTGACTTTTCAAGATCCAAAAATTCTCTTTCCCACTTCTCTGAGTGGGTCAGAGTCCAGCAGCATATGAGCCAAAGCACAAATCCCAGGCTGTCTTCTTTTGCTGAAGTGCTCTATCACCCTACTGATTGAAAGTAATTAGTATATTTACAGTCTCTCACTTCTTACAACTTCGACTTTTTATATCAGCCCAAGTTGTGGCTAGGATATTATAGTGATGATCTCATGCAGGCTCAATATGGATGTGCCAGAATATGATATTTAGGGTATAATTCAGGTGCCATTGACAAGTTACTAATTTTAAATGTCAGCAGGAATGTATCTCTGTTGCGAGATGAAGGCCACCCCTTACATATGTGTTGAACTCATTTTTCTCCACTCCCTGCCTCCTCCAAACTCAACAGAAAGTCTCTGAATCCCCTTCCCTTCAAATACAAATTGGGATGTAGACCCAGAGGCCAACATTCCTGTATTTCGTTTTTCAAACCTTGCAGAGCACAGGAGCCCTGGGGGGAGGGCGGGCTGTGCTGCTGCTCAAATGCAGCCAGCAGCTTTAAAGTGCCACCTGAGGTGGAATTCTGCTGGACCTCAGCCTGGGGAACGTGCCAAGTGGAACACACTGAACTAGTGTCACCATGGCTGTGCTGCCTTCCAGCCCTTCTGCCTGTTTCTGAGGCTCCAGGAACCGTATTGTGCAGGGAATGGCAGGTCTACTGCCCTCCTTTCCCTCCTGACTGTTGGTTCTCCCTTGATTCCTCTGTACATGATGTCTGGAGAATTCTAAAGCCTGAACTGATCTTTTTTTCTCCAGGTGAGGAGTCAAGCCCTTTGCCTGAGTAGCCTCACAGACATCCTTTTTTTACAGAAAAGTAGCTCGTGGCAGACAGAAATCTAAATGATGAAATCTACACTTCTCCCTCAGCAAAGGGGAAGAACAGGATGCAACAGAGCCGCCCCAGAGGGAATGCTGCTGCCAGTGCAGTGTAGACCTGTTACAAGGCAGCATGGACTGGCACCAAGAGCCAGAGAAACCCTGAGGAGTGATTAAGATGGTTTAAAAGTACATGTGCCTTTCCCCAAGGCCAGGACTCACCGTGGTACAGTCCCAAGCTGACCACATGCTGTGTCGTTGGTTGTTTCTGTCATCCAAGAGCATTTACTCAACATGCTGATGTTTCTGTACAGCTACATCTGTGTTGGGAAAACCAGGACATCCTGCTGTGCTGCCAGTCACCTGGACATGCAACCCAGTTACTCTCAGATACATGCTAAGAACTTCTTCCGTGGTGACAAAGCTAACTTTGTTCAAACTTGCTCTCTCTCGAGGATGTCAAGTAAATTCTTCCAGAGTGCCTCTACCAAATCTCACACTGAAGCTTGTATTACACAGCTATGGATTTGTGTGCTTCTATCCTTGCCTTATGTAGCTGTCGTGGACTGTTTGACCTGCAAGTGGCACTATGTGGCTTAAAATGCTTCCTTCTTCTATGGCTCTTTTTCATGCAGCTCAATGACTTTCAGAGGGAAGGGTAATTGGAGGGCTGACTGAATTCCCCTGACTAGGAGCTTACTTAAACAGTCTTCTTGTCAGAATGGTGTCACACTGCTTCCTATTATTCCTAATACTGCTCAAGCATAGGAAAAGATTTTGAACTGCTTTCTTTTCTCAAGCTTTTAAAACTGCTTTTTATAGTAGTCAAAGGATTTCTTTCCCTGCATGTTTTGAAAGCTTTTATTTCCTGTGTGAATTTTAGAATAGTGTTGCGTGGTTCATTTCTACATAATGCTAGTGTGTCTTCATAAATATATTTAGAGAAATAAGTACATTCAGTCAACAAAAGAAACTTAACTTGTACACATTATTTCCTTTGCAAAGCTGGTATATAAATTCTCAGCAGGGATAAATTCTGCTAAATGTTTCCTGGGTTTTATGCCAACAAAGTGGTTCAAGCTTACTTATCAAGAACAGAAAAATAGTCTCCTCTGCTTTCTTTTAAGAGACTTCAGCCTGATTTATTTTTTGGTTGTCACCAAAAATAAATGTCACATCTTGGGTGACACCTTGCAAACCTCTACTGTGCAGATGGAGTAAGAAAGCAGAGTTTATACATACTGGGTTTTATTCTGCAGTTTCACCCATGAGTCAGCCCTCCTGAGGATGGAATGATAATCATAAAAGATGCTCTTCTCTCTGCTTCCTATCCTCCCTCTGCTTTTTGTGTAAAGGTGCTATGCTTCTGCCTTGTCAGCTGCAAGTCTGGTGCTTTTTCACAGGCTTTAAAAAGAAATCTTAAAAGAAACTATTCTACTCTATTTGGCTATAAAGGACACTGGAAGTTTCATATATAGCATATCATGCATAAAAATAATTGCTGGAACTGCAATGTACAAGTACTTATTGTTCCAAAGTAAAGTCAAGAAATGTCACAAGTAAAAAATACTACTCTGAAAAAAAAAGTCCTTGCTTTAAGAAGTAAAGAAAAACAGCTATATCAGGGGAAATGCAGAACACAGAGAGGGTTTTATTTGTAAGTCAGCCTTTTAATGGTACTCATCAGTATCCCTTTAGTACCTCATAAATATGAATTAATTTATGCTCATAACTCTTCCATGAAGCATGGAAATATTCTTTTCTTCAGTTTAGAGAAGGGAAAATGGGCCAAGGAATGATAATAGCCCAACATCATAAGGATCACCTGTAGTAGAGCAGAATACAAATGGAAATGTAGGTTTCCAGAGTCCTGGGCCACGCTTTTAACCACGGAACAATCTTTCTCTCAAAGATAATTGTTGGTATCTATCACAGGGAAAAAACATCAGCCCCACTTTCAGGAAAATAAAAATATGGTGACATAGATGAAGTGTTTCATCTGGAAGTCTCTTGAGATTCAGAAGCATTTAGGTGCTAGTAAACTCTCCAAAGACTGACTTTAGATTCAGCTATGTTCATAAGGTTGCAAGATTTTAAAAAATTAATTAAAATAGTCTATAAACAATAGGAATTACAGATGAAGAGGGGAAATCATGAGCTTAGATATTTTTTTGCTTTTCAAACATTAATGAATATCCTATTTTTAACACCATGGATTTCCCTCTCCTGTCAGTTTCATAATCCTTAATTTCAGAGATGATGTAAAATACACTCTTCAGTCAATACACAGATGGTTTCATTCCCCTGCTAGGTCTGCCTTAACCCCGGTGTTCTGAATCCAGCAAAAGCAGCCCTGAAGTCTGGAGATTTTCAGAATTATAACTATTTCTGGTTCAATTTTCTCCAGGAATACCAGGAGTTCTCAAGTAAGAGAAGGCCTACATTGTGCTAGATAGAAAGCAGCTGATGTGAGACAAGGTCATGGATCATCCTTTTCCTCAGTGCTCTCTGTCTGCAAGTAGGCAGTTGTGACATTATGAAAGGTACAGCAAAGTGTCAGGGGTCCAGCAGAACATTCCAGAACCCCACCTCACTTAACAGATCATGACTGTATTGCATTGCAAATACTGCTAATGTGTTTTGTTTGTCTTTAATAACAAGCAACCACTTAGCAACAGGAAGCAAAGAGTTTGGAAGGAGTTAGGTGTGCATCCATCCTCATGACACTATATTAAGTAACATATATCTCAGTATGCCTAAGGTGGGAATGACTTTAAAGTAAGAATATGTATTTGCTGGCCTGGGCCCTGAGCTCTTCTTCCACTTTTAACTTTTCCTGCCCTTTCCCACCACAATAATGTTTTCAGTTCTTGGTCTTTTGAAGTTACCTACTGACTTTTGGTTTGAGATGCTACATAGGACTTTTGGACTGGTTACTTTCATCTCGGTAGTTTAATCTTGGACATAAAGTTTTAGCTTTAAGACTTCTTCTGGACCTGGAATATAAGCACCTATCAATAAGAAGTCTCCAGGTTGATATTAGTGGGGAAATTAAGTAGAAGGCAAGGTGGGAGAGAACACATCTCTCTATGTAAAAGCAGCCAGTGATGTATTTCATTGAAGCACTGGGGGAGAATGTTATACCAGAAGAGTTGCACTGTCACTGTAACAAAATGCTTCCTACTAGGCATTGCAGGAGATGTGGTGGCTGTCCCACACTGAGTGCTTCAGGAATTTGCCTGATTGACCAGTCACAGGGGTCACAAGTAATCTCTGCAGCTACATCCAACTGCACTGCTCTGCTGATCTCTCTGCTCTGCCATTTCAACTGAAACAAGTTTCAATAGCAAAATGTTCCTTGCTCTAAACTCTTCTCCCAGGCATGTGTATGGTGTCACGTTGCATAACACACTGTCCAACAGTGCAAGCATAAATACATTTGCCTTGTGTTACCAGGAGTGATGGCAGCCTACAGGCATTTCTCATGTGTGTCTGTGTGTGGCGAGAGAGACTCACAGATCGGGAAGTCTGTTCGAAAAAAGCTGTTTGTTCTTTCACAATGGCGCAATACAAAGCCACTCAATGGCTGCCTCTTTTGCTTGTTTCTGCACCTACCTCTGCAAAATGCTGTTACCTGACAGTCTAGGAGGTAGAAAGGAGACTTTTAAAGTATTTTATTCCTCTGAAACCTGACAAGTCAGACTCCTACTTGAAGTTGTGCTCAGCACTCAAGCGGAAACTCTTTTGGAAGCAAGAGGCTCTTTTGGAGGTAAGAGGTCATGTGGCTGATTTCTTGCAGCACCAACTGCTCAAATCTTAAAATAATTAAGAAGCAGTAG
Organism: Corvus kubaryi; assembly: GCF_017639235.1. Classification (NCBI taxonomy): domain Eukaryota; kingdom Metazoa; phylum Chordata; class Aves; order Passeriformes; family Corvidae; genus Corvus; species Corvus kubaryi. The sequence goes on along the minus strand of NW_024582059.1, from coordinate 3,951,108 downwards.
ATTTAATCCTACTGTGGTTTGTTTTTTTTTTTTCTCTGACCATCTGTGAACAGAAGTGTTTCTTTCCTCAGTGCTGAAATGGGAAGATTTACCAGCAGTAGAGACTACAAGGGAAATGGCAAGGATTTGGGGCCTGCTGAGATGCTCATCACTTCAGGAGAAGGAGAGGTAGCTGAAGAAACATGAACAGTACCTGTTCACTCTCTCTCCCTCTTTCAAAAAAAAAGAAAAAAAGCACCCTGTTTTGCCTCTTCTCTGAAGGGGAATAAGGAAAGACACACGATGTTCTGCATCTGTGGGGAAGCTGGGAAGATAAGAAAAGACATCTTGTCTCAGCGAAGAATGATCACAGGCACATTGAACTGTCAGGTCTAACATTTCAGGGTGTGAGCAGCCTGGAAGAATAAACCCTCAAGGAATCCTAAGGACATTTAAAAATGCAGGCACAAGGTGGAAATAAAGAATAAAAGCTAGGTGAATAATAAGAGGAAATTATATCGAATAATAGGGGTAAATTATATCAAATAATATGGAGCTTAGCAATAAACTAAATGATGGAAAGAGGTAATTACTGAAAGACATGCAAATAAGCAAGAAAGAAGAGATTCATGATAAGCCTTGAAAGAAGATTAGAAACAGAAAGTCAGTGTCTCCCACAAATATTTTTGGAAGCTTTTTTTCTTAATTCAGTTCCATATGCTAAGACCTGATCCCATCTTTAGAGTTGATGGGTTATGCCTTTTTATCAAGCATGTTTTCTCAGCTGTGCTAACAAGATTTTGAGCAGGAATGCAGTGCTGTGTTTAAGATGGAAAATAGAAAATCCTGCTTTAAAAGACTTTTAAGCTTCCTGAAACTCCTGCTTTTTGAAAAGCCATTTGTTCCCAGATACAATCTATTGAAGAATAAACTATGGACAACTGCTTGCTGTTCATGGCTGTTTTTATACTCAGGAGTGGTGTATGGGCCTATTTGCTGAGAAGAGTTCACTGTTGCTCAGGCTCTTTTTGGACAAAAATAGGATTTCTTACAGTTTGTGCATTAGCACTTCTATGCCAAAAGCATAAATAAAAGCCAGGTAGTAATAAACTCTATATGTTTTAAAGGAGTAATCTTAGACTCTCCATTAAAGCAGCTCTGAGAACCCATTATGGCAAAGCAGATTTCTCCAAATTGGTACCTCTCTCATCACAGGTAATATTCTTTAATAAGGTCTTCAGCAAGTTATTCACAGTGCATTTGCAGTAGAGAATTTGCCATTCACATCCACTGCTGTTCAGAGAACTTTCAGGGCACGAGGTGTACAGGGATGATAAGCAACATTAGCTGTCACCAGAAAACTGACTATAAGAAACCCATGACTTCAGCTTTATCGTGGATATAGATGTGGGTATTTTTGCAAGTGATAGGATGGATATTGCATCACTGCTGTGAGCTCTGTTCCCAGTTAGCAGGTGTTGAAGCTGACAGTGTGTGCCTTGCTCACTCCCATGCTCAGGGAGCAGGAGCTCTGCCAGCTGCAGTATCCTGCCAGCTCCCCAGATCACAGCCTGCAGGGACTGGAGGGATGGCACAACACAGGAACTCATTTACAAATGCCTGAATTTCAGCTGCTGGGCTGAGGAATCAAGAACTTCTCTCCTCAAGATATTTCAGGGTCTTTTCTGAACTGGGGACTCAGACAACCTTTACAAATACAAGGGAAGCATTTTAAATGCAGCATACTAAAGTGAGCTGCAACTAGGGCTGACATCAGATTTCCAGGAAGTCAAGTTGGTACCTTCTAACTTAGAATATTTTATGATTCTAAAATATACGTTTACTGTGTGCACTAATGCTGCTAATTTTGCATGTGCTGATGTATTTTTCTCTGATTTTTCCCTTCTTATTATGAGCTCACAGCCATTTCTCCTCCACATTGCAAGTGGCAGCTTCAACGAACACAGAGGATTCTGTCTGTGCTACTCAGCAAGCAAAGGCATCTGTCATAGAATCATGAAGTATTATAGAATATCCTGAGATAGAAGAGTCATCGAGTCAGCTCCTGGCCCTGCACAGGACAACCCCAAAAATCACACTGTGTATGACAGCATTTCTAAAAGCTTCTTGAACTCTGTCAGACCCAGTGCTGTGACTACTTCCCTGGGGAATCTGTTCCAGTGCCCAGTCCCCCTCTGGGTGAATCCCTTTTTCCTAATATCCAACTTAAACCTCCCCTGACACAGCTTCAGGCCATTCCCTTGGGTCCTGTCACTGGTCACCAGGCAAAAGAGATCAGTGCCTGTCCCTTCAGTACCTTCCAGAATATTCTCCATAATTTTACCAGTCACTGAAATGAGACTGACAGGCCTGTAGTTTCGAGGGCCATCCATCTTGGCCTTCTTGAAAATTGGGAAAATGTCTGCCAGGTTCCAGTCTGCTAGGACCTGTCCAGATTCCTAAGACTCTTCAAAAATCATTGAGAGAGGTCTTGTGATGACATCAGCCTGCTCTTTGCATACCCTTGGATGAATCTGATCAGGCCTCATAGACTTACAGAGATCCAACCGGAGTGGCAAATCCCACACAAGTTTGGGATTAACTAGGAGTTTATAATTCTCACATTGTATTTCTTTCTGTATCATTGCTAAATTGAGTGGGATGTATTTCAGAAGAGGATAGCTCTCGCAGTTGCAGCCTGCAATCTGACTCCATGAAAAGCTTTGGTATCAAACCTGATCTCAGTGAACTATGAGCAACCTGAGTACCTGTTACCCAGTAACTTTGGCTCTCAAAGTGCAGGGTGGGATTATTGGCTGGATGTAAGCATATGAGTTTTCAAAGAAGCAGATGGAATTGTGATGTAAAGAAAAAAAAACAGTTTGGAAAGTCAGCTATTTTGCAGTGTTTAGGGTTAAATCCTCCCATCCTTGCTTCTGCTGATTAACATTAATTAGCTACCCTAATATGCCTCCAGGAGTATTTAGGTAATAGGAGAAAATAAAGATGTCACAATTCCTTCTCTACATTGTCTTGCACCAGGAGTGCTCGTTCAAATGTGATAGCAAGTTATAAAATCTAGTGTCCTTGCTGACGCTGGGAACCTCGAGACAAATGTGGCTCCAGACTGACCTATGGTCAGGGCATGGCACACTGTGCGGACTTCCCATCAGGGGTGAGATTCACTGGCATGGAAGTCTTCAAGTTTTGAGAGGACTTTCTTAGAAGTAAAATAACCTGCTTCCTTTCAAGATAAAGACAAGGACATGTTGTGGCATCATCACTGGTGCCAAGTGATAGTAACCATCAAGCTTTTCCATTGTGATTAACTAGTCGAGTTTAGGTTTAAGGCATATGTAGAGCACAGCACAATCCAGAAGGCCAAGCAATATGTGTAGCACAGTGTGGCTCAGCACAGCATGTGCCTGTGCCTGCTCTGGATAACCAGCACATGGATCACAAGCTTCTCAATGTAAAATAGTCTAGTTAGAATAACTACCTCTGTTCTATAGTCTTAAGTGGATGTGAGATGTCCCAGGAGGAAAACACCTAGCGTTCTGGACAAAATTTGTAAATGGTTTAGTTTTCATGGCTGACTTTTCCTTGGGGAAATTTCTGAGTAATAACAGCTTTTCCAGTGCTTTCTGTGTGGAAGTGCTTGTATCATGGTAATTAAAAGGGCTGTAATTGCATGGGGAGGAGCATTTCCACATCATTTACACTAGTTGTGTGTTGGTGAGAAATCACAAAGAGGCACAGGACTCAGGCAGCTGTGTTGGTAATTCCCAAAGGAAACTACATGAGATCCATCTTCTCTGCATTGCTTAACCCTAGCAGAGCAGAAACTGCTTTCAGGGATGAGAGGGCTGTTTTCCCTGTTTGCTTCAGTGATCTTAATCAGTATGGACACTGCCAAGGAACAACACTCAGTTGGTGCCAAATCTGGGCTGTGAGAAACAGGCCCGCTTGGAAAGCTCCACAGCCTGCCACTTCCAGGCTTGCAGATGCCTGGGATGAACGGTCTGGTCTGGCAATACCTCCTTTCTCCCTCTTTTGGTAGTGTGTGCTGAGCTCTTCACAGCCTGAAGGGGCCCTTGCAGCAGCTGCTGCCAGGAGGGCAATGCTTTTCCTATGCTGCTGGAGTTCCCTGAGCCGCAGAGGATCTCCCTTTGTAGCCAAAGCCACAGGCGACCAAACTAGACCTCCTGAATTTAAAAATTAAAATTTAAAAACTAGTATTGTCTAAGAGAGGCTCCTTCTTCAAGTTCTGACGATTTCAGCCAAGAGCATGAAACAAAAAATGCTATGGATGTCTTTTTTGTCTCTTTCCCTCTGCTGTGCAAGCCCACATCATAAGGATAAAGTCTGGGCTGTGCTGAAGCAGGTGGTAAAATTCTTATTGATTTCAAGAGAGCCTGGGTTTTACTTCAGAAATAAACTGCAGAGATATACAATAAATTAATGCAGCATCCCAGATGCAAACTCATACATTTTACTGTTTAAATTGTGCTACTCTGAGTGTATAGTGGTGCTATGGGAGTGTAAATTATTCCAGTGTTTCCTACATGTTATTGAAAATCAGATGCCAGACTTAACCTGCCTAAACTCCCAAACTAGCAACACATACTTTCAACTATAAATTGTGTGCAAAAATGTGCAAGCTGACTGAAAGTAGCTTCAGTCAAATACATGCCCAGGGGCTCAGTAATGGATACTATGTTATGCATGCCAGTTCATTGCTGTCTGTGCTTTCCTCATGCATACATCCTCGACTTACATTTTTACCTAATGGTAGGCCCATTCCTTTCTTCCTAAAATACTGAGAAGGGAACTAAAATGAAAAATGAAAATCATTGTCTAATTTTATACAAGCAGAAAGTTCTTTGGCATAGATTTGCAGTGAAACAGGCATTATTGACAGCTTTGTCAAGCTTCCCATATGGACAGCTTATGCTGACTTCCAGGCAGTTACAAATAATTGAAGTTAAAGATCTCTGTAGCTTGTCTGACAAGGCTGAAACAAGAAACATGTTTGACTTTGGGAAGTTTATCATTTGTGGTGCTGCTGGTTTGCTTCTCCAAGGAACTAGCAGGTTGTCTTGCATCACCAAACAGCAGAGACTAATTTGTGACTGCCAGAAATGGTCACAAAGTGACTTTCATAAAAGATCACACAATGCAGCCTTAAGAAAGCTAAGTAATGTCAGGAAAAATGGAGCAAACCCTTATGTTCAGTATGTGTTGAGCAAGAATCCGTTTCACCTGTCTTTGCTGTCCTACAATCTCATTTTCAAAATGCAATAAAAACAGTTGTAAGGAAAGAAAGTCTTGCCAGCCTGACAGCTAGACATCTTTTTTTATGGAGAAGATGGCTGTGGCAGTAAAAATCTATTTATTAAAGTCTCTGAATATGTGTAATTATAGGGTACTGTTTGATGAATAAAGATGAAGTTGGCATGAAATAAATGGTATTTTAGACACTTGCAGTAGTTGTTAGATACCTTGAAAGCATCCTAGCTCACATTGGTAATGTATTAACAAAATGGGCTTTCCTTGATGACAAAAATTGACAAAATTACTGATGATCAAATCCAACAAGCAGAACCACCACAGTGATTATTCCTAAATTTTTGTGTGTATGACAAGATTTGCATTGTATATTTTATATGTTTGCACTCCTAAGAAAGTCAGTAGGGGCAGGACCAAGAATCTACCGATAACTGATGTGCATTGTAATTATGTTGGGTCTGGTTTGTGTCTAGTGATAAGATTCATGTGTTTATATAATTTAGACACCTGAAAAGAAAAATGGGAGTTTGGAACCTCAAGAACCGAGGGAGTTTCTCTTTCTGCTGATTCATGGAAAATAATAGGGCTGAAGGTTAAGAGGTTATCTAGTCCATCCTCCTAAATCAGGGTAAGCCCAGTGCCTTTTGTGCAGCCTCTGAGGAACTGGGAGCAGAGGAAGAGCATTTACATATTCTGAGGCTACTCTCATGCCCATTCTTCAGTGCTCTTTTTTAGATTGCTGCAGTAGTCTTTCCTACACCAGTGCTCCTGACCTTTACTTCTTCCTCCATAAGGTTTATTAAGGGAGAAAGAAAACTCCAGAAGCACCTACTGTTCTTGAAAAAAAAGAACTCACAGTTGACCTTTTCAGTGAAAATGAATGCAGAATCTTAGGTTTTTGCACCTTCAGTCAATAGGTTTGCCCACATGTCAGAATGGTGCATTTATGGAATGTGACAACTTGTTCCCCTTGTTAGAGACCTTTAGGATCACCTGTTTTTCTACAAGAAATAGGAACTTTTTATCTCCATTGACATATAAGCACTCAGTGAAGCTCAGGCACATACCTCACGAGAAAATTTTAATGGGAGTCTATACTAGAAAAGTCCACCTCCCACTTATACCAGTATGGTGCATTTGCTGACTGTTGGGAATGTTCTGTCTGAAAGAAAATCTCTGAAGTATCTATGGTTGCTGCTTAACTTTAGGAAGATGTAGTGCAGTATGTAGGTCAGGTATGGAAAAATATGCTGGGATATTCTCCTGCATTTTTGTCTGGCTAGAGACACGTTACCTTTTGTTTGTTCTGATAGAAACACTGAAAATCATAAAACTGAGAAAAATATTTTCTCATTTGCCAGGCTTCTGTTTCCCTTCTCAAACTATTACAATTTTGTTGACTCAATTGAGCTGATGTAATTAAGAAGTTGAAATTACCTTTGAGTTATGATAATGCTCAGTTCTTTGCTTCATCTTACAAAAGATGTTGGAGTTTAATGCATGTCTTGCAGATGTGTGGTACCTTCAGTAGCAATTGCTTCAACTAGCTCTATGTAGGATTTCTTTTGAACAGGAAATTCTAGGAGATTCTATAAAATCTAAGACTAGGTATAGTAAATACTAGTAATATTTCTTTTTATGCCTACAGTCAAGATCTCCCCTTCTCCTTGCAAATCTTGTCCTGGAGCATTTCTTCCAGTAAATTTTGATCATGACTTACTGAAAACAGTGCAAATTTTTTTTATTGACACAGAAAAGATGTGGTACAATTGTCTTTAAACTACTCTTGTTTTGTGTCTCCTCATTGTTGTGCTTAGCATTCTCAGCATTACCTCCTGAGCTTACATAGAGTTCTCTCTTGGCAATTATAGTGTTGGCTTCCCCTAGGATTCCCAGGGCTGAATTTATCCCATAATCTCAGAGTGCTCTCAGTGCATGTGATTTCTTTCTGTAGTCACTTTGATTGTCCTAAAAATCTCATTCAAATATCTAAAAACCTACTTGTCAGACCCTTAAAAGAAAAGCAGTGATTGTAGATCTTCAGAGTTCAACCACTGGCTGCTGCCAGAGTTCAACACCCAAACATCCTGATTAGCTGTACCAGATTGATGTTTGTATATGGAACTAGTGAACATTTACAGCACCAGCACATAAAATGTCACACTGCATCTTTTCCTCTTCCTCACAAGTACAAATAGTTTAGAATATCTTAAAAGTCATTAAAGATGCAGAGAACTAACCAAGCTAGTTTTAATTTAAAAAATAATGGTCATTTTTAAAAAGCTCCCTTTGCAAATCTATTAGATCAAATCCTCCAGTCTCACACTTCTGCATCCCAACATTTCATCTTAGTGTCATCACTTTCCACATAAATAGCAACGACGAAGTGTATAATCCTTAATGGTTATGAGGAATTTCTCCCTTTCTGAGTCTGAATTTTACTTGCGAGGAGCTGGAATTAAATTCTCATCCACCAAGTGTTCTGTCTTTCAAAATAACTAAGTTTTCATTTACCCACAGATTAATTCCATGAGTGTACCATCCTCAGTCCAGATAAGGCTTTAATGTCAAAGAATTAAATCATTAATCTCTCTTACAAAGTCATTGTGCATTTCTAGAACTCTTTGGGGTTTTCTTAATTTCTATCAATTTATGTCTGCATTTTACATTTAATGTGTCCTCTTTTTTCTCTTCCCTAAAACTTTGTACATCTTTGTCTACTGATTGTAATTTCTTTCTTGTCTTTTCTTCACTTTTTGCTTCTTTGAGGAAATCAATTCTCAAATTTTTAATTAATTATCCTAGTGCTGTCTTTATCTTGGGCATGACCTTTGAGATTTTACAGTTTTGGCTGATTTAATTGGCCAAGTGACACCTTCCTCCTGTTTACTGAATTCCTCTCCTGACTGTAGAACCCCATTTGTTACATCTGGGTGACAGAGTTCTCTCAGCTGCAATAGTTGAAATCATTTCAGAAGAGGTTTTTCTTTCTTATCACTCTCTTCTTTCTTTCAAAATAAATTGTATTAATTAGTTTTTAAATCATAAGTTTGAGGATCTCTGTGTAGTCTCATTCTTATCTCTCAGTCCTTTACACTGAGGCTGTCCTCAATTAGGTTGTGATGGCTATTTATATCACTCTGGAATGTTCATCTCCAATTATAAATCTGTACAAAAGGCCAAGTCTGAATTTACACGGAGCATACTTCACCAGTTCTCATAATACAACTGACAGAAGTGTGATCAAAGAAACTAAGAGAGAGGTGTGAAAACAATTTAAGGTTCTGTTGAAGTCATTTAAGTTACTGAGGCTCCATTAAAGTGATGAAATCAGGATTTGATGCCAGAATGGGGATTTTACATTAGATTTGGTACCCTGTCAGGCTGTGAATTTCTTTTCTATTATACAGAATAGAAATAAAAACAGATCTCTTAACATCATTGCAACTAGTTTACAAAAAGATTTTTGTTCATCTATACAGATACAAATTTTAATGTTTGTCTTGGGAATGTTTTTTTTCTAGTTACCTAAGCTGGAAAAAAACCCCACCTGTCTCTTTTCTCCCTGGTGAGTATCCATTAACTTCAAGTGAATTTCATATGGTCAGTGTTTGTCATAAAACATTTCTTTTTAATTGTAAATCTTGTTTATGTATAGAGTACAAGGGAATGGCATGCTATATTTAATATAATAAGCCTCTGGGTAGAAAGTAGATGCAATCAATAGATTGAACACAAGTGAAATCAAGGTAAAGATACATCAATGGAGGGCACTAACTTGATCCTTAGGTCTAATGCTTTTTTTTGCATGAAGGATTCATATGGAGTAGTCATTATTCAGATTCTATAAATAACACATTTACATGTTTATAACTCCCAAAAATGTCTCTACAAACAATATTTTCTCTCCTCCATAAGCAACCTGAAGGTTGTCCATAGGTGTGTGAGAGACTGAAAAGTTAATGGTTAATGGCTCAAGCTATTGGCCTTTTGCAAAAGCCGTGGTTGCTTTGCTGACGATGAGCGCGGAAACAGCCCAGATGCAGAGGGCTGAGCACCAGAGGAGGACCACAACAAACCTTTGTTTAGTAGGAAACTGGGGTTTGAGACAGGTAAGGGGAGAGGGCTGATAAGAAGCAGATCCTGTGAGGTATCTCACAGTGCTTTTTATCGTGCCAATGTCCTCCCCCACACAACTGACTCAGTGTAAACTTCCTCCCATCCCCGGGTAGGTATTGGGACATTCATATTATTCATCCCTTCTGATGGGGCATAACTGGCTCAACTGCACTGATGTGAGAGGCAGCGTCATGTCTTAGAAGGGATCATAAACCATCAAAGACCCCCAAAGTGCCCCCAGACTCATCTCTGGGGCCTTCCACCAAAGGACTGGGCATGATCCACAGTGTTGTAACAGATCCACACTGTTGTAACAGACAGTGTAAAACTCTCCACTCAGGGGGAGGTACCTGGGCATTCCACCTAAACCTAAATGTATATTAACCCATTGGACTTCATGTTTTGTGGGCTTTCCCCACCTCTGACAGAACAAGACTGCGACCATCACTTTTACCAACAGGTAAATTGCAACAATCTAGTCTTGTGGCTGAATCCATGGGTGGGGATATTTTTCTACTCTTAGCATTTCTTTTTCTTTCTTTCTTTCTCTCTGTCTTATTCTAACTTCTTCTCCAAATATATTGTAAGCCAGACTAAAAAATTCCAGTCAATGCCTCAGTAAGTGCCTTGTGTCTGGGTAAGTTCAAGTTGGATAAGTTTACATTTGCTAAGTTAAAGTTTATGAAGTACCTTACTTTGTCTGGATGTTGTTTTAAAATTTGCCAAGTACCTTATTCTACCTTAGTGTTCTAAAGTTTGCAAGTAAAAGTTTGTCACTGAAGCTCCTGAGAATATTGTTGTTTCTCCCACACACCACCCAGAGTGAATCAAACAACATTCCCCTAAGGCCACTGAGCAGACCAGGGCACAACAAGGTGTTCAAACCCTGTCATTCACCTATATGATCCACCCACAGATGCTTTTTTTCCTGCTGTTTTAATGGGATGGAATATATTCTTCAGTCAGATTATTTTATTTCAGGATATCTACAGCAATCTAGAAATATCTACTGCACTGAATTTTAGCCAGAAGACTGCTTATTTCTGGACCCTGATGTCACTTGGGCACTCTGTAGAGCTGATGTGCTCAGATTTGTCAAGACCGGCAGTGAAATATCTATGGAAAAACAGTGCCTCCATCATTAAGACCTACCTGCTAACTTGGGGCTTTAATTTGGGTGTAGACATCTAAATGAAACTTCAGTCTTTACTCAATTTTATCCATTCTTTTCCCTCTTTGAGACCTGTGTGCTTCCCTGATTAGTCTCAGGGTGAGGAAATTAATCTAACTGAAGTTGTAGTAACTGGATAGCCCCAACCAGTGGTTGATTTCAGTGCCTAATGTCATTGGGATTACACCAGTGATTAATTTAATGCAAGTTTAACAAACACAGTCCAACTATAAAAATGTCTTTTATAAAGCTGAAAATCCCTTCACTCACTTCATTAAACAACCCCCATACTGGAGAGTAGTTCAGTGACACTTTTTTTCTCCATTTGTAAACATTTGCTGCTTGCTTTAAAATTCCCAGTTATAATGTATCCAGTTGTAGATCTTATCTACAGTCTAGGGTGAACTGTACAATAACACACTTCAAACCATGCAGTGTCTTCCCTCTAAGCACTACTCTCTGGACTGGTTCTATTGTGGAAGCTTCTGCAAGGGCTAGGACTATTTTCTGTAATACTTTTCATTAGGTCACAGAATCTCTCTCCTGCTTTCCTGCTGAACAGAACCATATCTGGGCAAGCATTGGCACTGAAGATAACTGCTTCCTGCTAATGAGGCACCATAAACTTGTGTAGAATTCTTCAAACAGCAGAACTGTCTGGGAATTCAGGTTTGTTCATAGTAGTCCCAAAAATATTTTACTTTCTAGAGGGTTATAGTTATGAAGTATATTTTCTTTATAGTTATCTTGAGATGATGGACTTCATGTGAACAATGTTGTTCTATGAATTGCAGAAAAAAACTAGCAGCTGCACAAATAACCCTCTTATTTCTTATATTCCAAGTCAATGTTTCTCAAACAGTATGTTGTGGTCACTCGGGATCAAAGAGGAGAAGTCAGAAATCCTCACAATTGAGTCTAATATCCATTGTGGTGTGACTGATGTCCTGTCAGCAGGTAAAAGTAGCTCTTATCCTGGCTTGTGTAAACTGCAAAATGAGATGCATCTGCAAAAGGTTTAAGAAATACTGCTTTAGAAAATTACAGTTTCCTGAACACAGGTGAAGTGTTCACAGTCTAAACTTGAAGTCTCAGATAGGATTAATGGAGATGAAGAATCTGATTTTAATTGTGAATTTATTGAAGGAGAATAAAAAGTAAATCCTCCGGATCGCTCTGAAACATCCTGTTGGAAAATGTCTATTTTGAAGGCACTACTCATATATTTTCCTTTTCTCTGTGAAGACCTACAATGTTTTGATTCAGTATAGTTGACTAGATCAACACACTCTTGCAAGTTGTCTCACAAGCTTTTCATGACTTTTCTTCCTTTCACTAGTTTACAAATTAAGCAGGAAATTTCATCAATAGTTGCTGGCATTTTAATTCTGATTCCCACATCAAAACTAATCAATCCCCTTTTTAAGTCTACCCACACCCTTTGTTTTCCTGTCAGCAGATAGCACAACAGAACTGAGGGAAAAAAATTTAAACAGACCTGAGAGAAAGAAGTTCAGTGTGAGTGATTATTGTGTCTTTCTTTCCATTGTCCTTGTTTCTGTCCTTAGCATGGAAAAGCAAAAGGATTGTGAGACTGGGAGGAACTGAGAAGAAAAGCTGTCCCTTTTTGCGTGGTGAAGGACAGAGAAGCAGGTGTGAAGCAATATATATCCAGCCTACTGTTAGCAGTTCCCATTTACCAGCGCACTTTAGCTTGGAATGCACTGCGTTCATTTTGTACTTACATCTGCAATTGATGCACAGATCCTGTAGGGCACTGCCTTGAGAAAATAAATCCTCTACTATTCCTCTAATGGTGCATTTGATTTCCTTTATTTGGTCTCAGTTTATTTAAAGCTTTATGAGAACTGAATCTCTAGTATGGGAATAACCTCAGGCAGTCCAATCTACTGGGAAGAACATCTCCAGTTATTTATTGTGTTTCTAAAATGGCACATATGCAAAAGCAGACTATGAAAAATATCACTGCATAATAACGTTATATAATTGTGTTTATCATAAAGAGGACAATGTGCTATCTACTCTTAATTGCCACTTCCACTGTAGTATCTTGAGGCACAGGTCTCTTCTTTCAGTAGTATACTGGTTTACGGAAACAGTAACTCCCTGCCAGATATATAGTGTTATCATCATTATTACAACCTCATAGTCATGTCCTATGTGCAGTATTGGGGCAGGATTTCAAACTACTTTGTTTATCCATGTGTTTCCCTTATTGTGGATAGCTGTGTTTCTGGGAATAGCTAATACACAGTGATTGGCAGCATTTTGATTGTTTTTTGCACTAACCTCTCTTCAGTTTTGCAGGGCTCTGCCTATGGGTGGCTCAGTGCAAAGCAAAAGCAGACCGTAGGTGTTAAGCATTACTTACTCTGTATTTTCAGTAGTATGTGCACAGTGTGATCATCTGTCTGAAACAGGCAAAACAAAAATGAATTCCAAGGAAGTAAAGAGCAAACTGCCATGTAGGAGGCCATTCCAAATCAATTTTCTCTAAAGACAAACACAGCAAAATTCTTCTTTTTGTATTTGCATGAAACAGAAGGTGAGCCTGCACACTGCTGAGCATTTTGCTTTTCCACATCCAACTCCCTATTGGCAAATGTAGTCTAAGTGCTTGGTGCAGTGGGCTAAGCTCTGCCAGTACCTCTCAATAGAATCATAGAATCATTAAGGTTGGAAGAGACCTCTGAGATCATCAAGTCCAGCCATTAATCTAGCACCACTGCGTTCATCACTAAACCATATCCAGTGCCACACAGAGCCAAGCTGTCCTGTCCCAAAGACAGCAAATATCAAGCATATCTAGAGCTTCAAGGAGTCCCAGGGAGTGCTCATACTGTGTTGCCTTCCCTCTGTAGACATTACCTTTACAGGGAAGTTTGATTTTCTTTACCTACTTAACTGCTTTGGGGCATCTAGTACAATGTATTGGGAGGCTGAAACAAGATCCCAGAAACAAGTCATTCTGTTAGCTAAACTCTCTAGTTCTCTTGAGGAGGAAAAGATGCTTTGAATGAAGAGTTCCTACATGAGACAGGTCAGAAGCAGAGAAGATCAGATAGTATCTGCAGGATGGGCAGCTATAGCCCTGAACACTGAGATCTTAGTTTGGCTGACCTGTATTGCATTAAGAGAAGTTTTGAGGCATTTCTGAGTTTGTAGCTGGTCTTAGCCATGGGGACAACTGAGAGAGGGAGGAGGTCACTGCTGTTGTGCAGAAGGATATTGGCAGGGATAGCTCCTGCTTATTTGGTGGGAACATCTCTGTTTCAACTCTCTCAGCCTGTTTTTATAGGAGAGGTGCTTTAGCCCTCTGATCAGCTTTGTGGCCCTCCTCTGGATTCACTCCAACATGGTCCATGTCCATCCAGAGCTGGATGCAGCACTGCAGGGGAGGTCTCACCAGAGCAGAGCAGAGCAGAGGGGCAGAATCCCCTCCCTGGCCCTGCTGCCCACACTGCTTTGGATGCAGCCCAGGACACGTCTGGCTCTCCGGGCTGAGTGCCCATTGCTGGGTCATGTCCAACCTCTCACCCACCAGCACCCCGAAGTCCTTCTCAGCAGGACTGCTCTCAGTCTGTTCATTCCCAGCCTGTGTTGGTACTGGGGGTTGCCCTGACCCAGGTGCAGCACTTTGCACTTGGCCCTGTTGAACCTCACAAAGTTCATAGGGTTCAGATCCCTCTGGATGACATCTCATCCCTCAGGCATGTCAATCATACCACTAACCTTGGTGTTGGGAATCTCAATTTAATTCAGTTTCTTGAATACTAATTTATTCAGCTGGGACTAGATCTCATTAAAATACCTAAAAGATATTGACTGTACTTTTGTCCATAAAGAACTGTTACATTACTCTTAAAATATGACAGTACAGTGCATTTTTGCAAATGGAATTTAGGCTCCTTTCTAAGCTGGATTCTTGTGGACAAACATGAAATTGTACCTGAAAATACAGTTTCACGATAGAACACAAGCTGAGTTAGAAAAATAGTATTTTTTACAACTAGTGGGAATTAAACTTTAATTAAATAAAACAAAGAAGGAATTGCTAAGTGTAATACACAACATTAAATTAGCAACACATCTGGCAAGGATACAGAATATTCTGGAATATCTTTGCAATTGTCAACTATTTAAATTGTTGCTTCATTATCAATAAGGCTCATCAAGGTAAAGAAAAGTTACATAGGACAAGAAAGTTGAAAGAAAAAAGAGTAAGGGTGACAAGAGATAGGAGAGAAAAGTGAGTTATGTGGCAGCAAAAGAAGGGAAGAAGGCCTTCACCCATTCAGCTGATTACACAGCAGCTTGAAAACATAAATTCAAGCCGTGAAAGGCAGTCCATTACTGGCATCATCAGTGGCCTTTAAAGACATGAGAGAGAAAGCAGAAAAGCTGTTGTGTATCATCCCATGCTGTACCAATTCATATCTGCTGCTGAGGACAGCCCAGCTGGCAGAGGCAGCTGCCTTGGTGGCAAAGAGATGCTGCTGTGCCTTGTGCCTCTGCCCCTCAAGGCTGGCAAAAGGAGCTGTGCAACAGTGACTGTGTGACCCTGGGTGTGCTGGAACAAGGGGCTTCCTGTTCACTGAGTGCAAAGTTACTTTCTCCTACATTTAACCAGGCTCATGCAAGTGGGGGTTTTTTGAAGCTTGCGGTGAAAATAGGTCATTGCAGGAAACAGCTACTATGTCAACTCTGAGATACTATTTTTGGATACCAAAACTCTCAGAGTTACTTTTCAAAAAGTAGATGAGAGAGGAAGGAGAGCATCCTGCTCCTGCAGGATATGATCAACTTTGTCATCGCACAACTTTTTTCTTATTAATGTTTTTGATAAACTTATTTACGAAGTAGTAGTAAAAGTGAATGTTCAGTGTATGGTTTGAAGTGCAGTACAGTCAAAACACTACTTCTTTTAGAAGACTTGCAGCTACTTTTCAAGTGTTAGCATCAAATGTTCAAGTCTAGAGCCAGAAAGCAGGTATTCAAAATACATCTTTTGCAGGCTCTGCAAAAGGCAGATGTAGCAGTATCAGCAGAGGTGATCAGAGAAGCTCCTGCTACCATGCTCTGAAACCCTCCTTGAGCAGGTCTGCCAGATCCTCCTCCCATCCACCCTGTTCTGCCTCCTTTGGGGTGGTGGCTGTCCATTAGCACGTGCTTCTGGTGTCCTGTGGCATCCCAGAATCACAGAACCCCAGAATATGCTGAGTTGGAAGGGGCCCACAAGAATCATCGAGTCCAACTCCTGGCCCTGCACAGGACATACCAAGAGTCACACCATGTGCCTGAGGGCACTTAAAGAAGAAGAAGTTAAGAAACGCTTCTTAAAGTCTCTCAGCCTTGGTGCTGTGACTACTTCCCTGGGGAGCTGTTCCAGTGCCCAACCACCCTAGGTGAAGAACCTTTTTCTGATATCCAGTAACTTTTTTTCTAATTTTCTAATTTTCTAATTTTCAATTTCAATTTCAATTTTCTAAGATCTAATAACCTAAACCTCTCCTGACACAGCTTCAGACCATTCCCATTCAGGTCCTGTCAGTGGTCCCCACAGAGAAGAGATCAGTGCCTGCCCCTCCTCTTCCCCTCATGAGGAAGCTGTAACTGCAATGAGGTCTCCCCTCAGTCTCCTCTTCTCCAGACTGAAGAGACCAAGTGACCTCAGCCACTCCTCACACAGCTTCCCCTGAAGGCCCTTCACCATCTTCATGGCCCTCCTCTGGACACTCTCTAACAATGCCATTTTTATCCTGTGGCACCCAGACCTGCCCCCAGCACTCGAGGGGAGGCTGCCTCAGAGCAGAGGAGAGCAGAGTGGGACAATCCCCTCCCCTGCCCGGCTGGCGATGCTGTGCCTGATGCCCCCCAGGGCACGCTTGGCCCTCCTGGCTGCCAGGGCACTGCTGGCTCATGTTCAGCTTGCCATGGACCAGGACCCCCAGGGCCCTTTCCATGACACTGCTTTCCAGCCTCTCATTCCCCAGTCTGTCCATACACCCAGGGTTGCCCCATCCCAGCTGCAAAATCCAGCACTTTCCCTTGGTGAACTTCATACCATGGGACTGTGAGAGATATAACTGTGCTACATCTGGAGTTTTGGAGGAAGTCAGGGTAGGTAAGCAAACTTCAACTCCAGGACTTTCATTTAGGGGTATTATCACCTCTTATCTCTAAGATATATTAAATCTAAGGGCCTCTCTGCCTTATCTGCTGCCAAATAAAAAGGGAGTCCAGATATTCTGGCAAGGTTTATAGGCAGGCTGTCGGATAAAATCTGAAGAAATACAGGCATAAAAAGACTACAGACATCTACAGACATCATATTACTAGCCCTTCTTTTATTAAGTCACTTTACTGGAGAAAATGGTTTATTTTAGGTAATTCCATCTTTTCTCTGTCTCTGTGTGTTGCAGGCAGACAGTGGTAGTTGTAAATGCCATCCTCTTCCTTCCAGTGATTTAGCAGAAAGGCAGCATGTCTGCCAGGCAAGTACAATAGATAAAATTGCTAAGATGGTTTTGAAACATTGAGCGAGGTCGCAGAACCTGGAATGGCAATGCTTCTGCAGGTCCTTTAGCACTACCTTTCTGCTTCACTCAAATAAATTAATACATTTAAGTCTGCTCCTGTATATTGTGCCCAGTGATTGTACCAGAAGGTCTTTTCTACCTGCCTACATCCATTTTTAGCAGCTGAGCAGTACCTTTCTATTTCGAGTTGGGTTTTCAAGTGGGAAACAGTCTCATGAGAAGCTACAGCAATCTGAAAGAGCAGTAAGTTAGTTAGTAGTCATGAGATGCTGCTGGGAAGAAATGTAATCCCCACAATTTAAATATGCAAAACACAGCCCTGCCTGTTTTGATCAGAAAATAATCCTTCAATTCTGATTGTGCCTCCATTCAGACAGTGGCACAATTTTGGTCACCAGGCAGGGCTGCAGTTTTGTGTTAGCAGAAGGCAGAAAGAAACAAAGCCAAATATTTTACCACACTGTTTCCCATTGCTTTTTTAATAGGTCTCCATAGGTTTGATGTAGTATGGTTGCTGGAATAACCCATGCATTTAAGCCAGTCCTATAAACCTGTTCAAGGAAACAGACTAGACCAGATGTAACTTTTCATACCTTTTGCACTTAGTTGCCTAATAGTAAATAGGATTTGCCACCTATTTTTATCTGATTATATAAACCAAGCTTGGTAGTACTGCTAGGCACTGATTTAAAGCTGAGATAGTCAAGGTCACAAATCCACCATTTACTTGTGAGGTCTGTCAAGTGTTGAGGCATATTTATGGGAAAGAGTGGGAGGAAGTTTGTGCATTTACAGTGACTCGCTCAGACTGTTGGTCAAGGTGCTTTGAACACAAAATTAATTTAATGTTACTTTTAATCCCATTCATTTCTGCCATGGCAGAAGCGTTTGTTTCTCAGATAAGGTTTTGAAACAAGCAGTTATACAGAGAGGAAGACATGGGAGGTGCTTGTATTTTTCTGAGACAATTGACCTCCCAGGCTCCCTGTCAGTCACATCGATGGAAGTGTGCAAGGAATTAACCCTGGTTCAAATTTCCATCACACTTTGCAGACTTTTTTTTTTAATGAAGTCTGGAAGTTGCTTAGCCTCAAATATCTTAATGACCTGGAAAAAGCAAATGCACCTTCTAATTGATTATGGACAAAATGTTATGATAAGCATCTCTGGGAGTTTTTTTTGAATAATAAGATTGATAGTCAACTTTTAATGGAAAGAGCTGGCTGAGTCAGACCAGCTTTGATGCCAAGTTCTATAATGGAAGGAGAAGATACTATCAGTTCCAAAGTATTACTACTTTATTCCTAAATTGATACCACCATGCACATGGTGAAATCCATGCTCCTCATCAGGACTATAGAATAGGAGTCAAGATGTGGTTTTGTGAGGACAGTGGAGTAGGAATTAAAGGAGCAAAAGGGCTCTTTGCATACTTGAATAAATAATAAATATCCAATTGACCCAAAGCAAAGAAGGTACTCGCGCATACCACAGAGCATGTTCACTCTGGGAAAAGGAAAAAAGTGTAATTGATTTAATTTCAGTTAAAAACATTTAACTAACCAATAGTTAGTAGTTAATTAAAGCCCACTTAAAACACTGTAGGAGACATTGGCATGAAACCGCATTTAGCTATACCTGATAGACAGTGATCTAACATAATATCCTTCAGCTGCATACAGCATCCAGCCGCAGATTGGGATTTTTTAATTCCAGTGTTCAGTTTGGTAGGAGGAAAGTGGTCACCAATTCTGCCGATGTCATTTTCCTTTCATTACATGAAAGGGAGTCAGGCATAAGCAGAACTAGCATTCTCAGGGACAGCTGTGGGCACTGTCCTACAAGAGCAGCTAATTCAGTTCCAGCCCCAGTTCTGACTGTTAAATTCAGCCGTCAGCATTAACTGGGAAAAAACCCCATAATTTTTGAGTGGAAGTTGGAGCACAATATCTACCCTGTGATATTCACTTTACATTTTTTTCTGGAAATTGGAATGGAGCTGGGCCAGTAACAGCAAAAATCAGCTTTTTGTTTAAGAAATTGCTATAAATGGAGGTGTAAAGTGCTGGGCATATACATTTCTAAATAGCTAAGGAACTGTGCTTGAAAGAGCATGTAAGAAGGGGCTGGGATCTCCCTTGGCATACTGCTCTTGGCAAAGCACAGATGGAGCTCCATGACTCAGCTTCCTTGTTCTGCTGGAAAGATAGAACAAGTCCTTGGTAGATCCAAAAGTGTTATTCTCCCTGTGCCTAGACAGCTCCAAAGACAAATTCAGTTTGGTGGTACATGCAGTCTTCTGCCCAGACCACAGTCCTCTCTCCCTACCTGCTTACACAGAAGATGGAGTGATGTCAGCATTATGTTGTATAACTGTCAACATTTTTTTCTCATACAGCTACTGCCAAGGTAAAATTGCTACTTATCCATAGGCTAAAACTGTAACTCATAGATCTTCGTGCCCCTTAGACTCCTTAAACTGCTTGCTGAAAATGAAATATGTAGCCTGTGTGGACACAGGCATTTATGACTGACTGGTGATACCAAGTCTTCAGAGAGAAACATTATGCAAGCAGATGGTAGCTGCTTTCAGCTGCCTTTAACCAGGAGACTAAGGGACCAGCTGGAGTCTTTCTAGTGCTTGAAAAGCAAAGGCAGCCACTCACTGACATTTCCCTGAGCCACCCAGTTTCCAGAAAAATGATTTTTAATGTCTGCTCTGCAGTGTAGAGTTCCAGCCAGGAGCTATAGCCCAGCAAGTAGAAAGGGAAGAAGAGGTTTTATCGGCTGGGACTGATACTGATGTTGTCACTGGTTGTGAGAACAGAAGTCGATTGCCACATAGGCATATAAGAGGGAGCCATCTAAATGAGGAATTAATTCTTAGCCAGGCAACCCAATAACAATGGTAAAGTGCTGATGGGGTTTCTACACTGAAATGTACGGTAGTTTAAAAGTAGACAGCCTGTGCACCATGAAATCCAAATTTCCCTATTGTAGGGTAGCCTGCTGTTGTTTTCTCAGACTGAAAACTGGAAATCTACCTTGTTATTTTATGTGTTACTCAGGAGTGTCAAAATCTCTCTGATAGTTTAATGCTGTTTGCAAACTATGTTATGCTGCATATAAATGGCTGGTTACAATATGAAAAAAATATATAGAAACTGGAATCGCTTGGAATTAAACCACACAGCTTATTTCAATTATATATTTTTTTTTCCAAAGGCTTTCACCTTTGAATTTAAACAGTCCTCTCTCTTATCCAAGCATCATATATGGCAGGGCCATCCTAGAAGCAAATCCCAGGCCCTTTCCTTTCTGCTTGCAATTCTTCTAATAACTGCAGGCAGTATTTTGGCTTCTGTTGAAGTACAAATTTTGAAGTAATAGAACGGATAATTTTGGAAAACGGCTGGCTGAAGTTCATATTCATTCACACAAGGGCACTGAGCAGCTATCACTGGTTCAGAAATATTGCCAGCATCCACTTGACTGCTGTCTGGGGAGCAGACTTCTGCTCTACTCTCTTGGAAGCTGTGAAGCAGGAGCTGGAGGATCTCTGCTGCAGTGCTGTGCACTTCTCTAAAGCCTCTCTGTAGTGTGTGCACATCATCACTTGCATAACCAATGCCCAATTGACCACCAGATGGCCTTTGCAGAAGCAAAAAGTTAAGGTCGAGATTTTTATTTCCGATTTGTGGGTAGACACTGTTTCTAGTCCTGCATAATCTGATTCTCTGCGCACCAGCTAATTTCCTAAGGCATAATGTATTTAGATGGGTAGAAAATTGCTTACATTATTCTCAAAGCACTACAAAGGTAAGCAACAGTCCTCAGTATCCTTCTTGCAGAGAGGCAGGATAGAGACATGAATTGTTAACCACACAGGTTTTCCATTCATTCCCAACAGGCATTGCAGGGTTGTGGTGCCTCCGGCTGGCTCAGGAGGGCTTAGTTTGCAACAGAGTGGGTAACATCTGTCTGTTGTACCCACAACATCAGGGACTGCAGAAAATGCTGCAAAATAGGTTGGAGAAACTGAATGAACAGCAGGGTGGGTATTTCAGCACTGAGTTTTACAGCTGCAGCAGTAGCTAAAGAGTTTCTAACTTAGGTACATCTGCTGTATTCCGTCATTGTGGCAGTGGAGTCACTGTCAGGAAGCTAAACAGTGAGCTGTGCAACTTCCAGCATTGGAAGATGCTGCATCTCAACCTTTACCTCTGGTGTACGTGGAAAATAGGAGTGTATACAGGACTGCACTGGAAGGAGTTACGTCTGTTTTCAGGGAACTGGATGCTGAAAAGCATTTCCAAGTGATTCCAGTCCCAGTTAAAAATTGCCCTTCCTGTGCCAAACTGACACAGAGCTCCCACTCCTCCTTCCACAGGTCCCCTCAGGTCTACAGAATCCCAAATCATTCTCTGTTCCCATCTCATTTTTGCTTCTGCTGCAGCTCTCGGCCATCAGTCTGTGTGTGCATATGGTATGTGAGTGTGAAGTACTGCCTCTCACAGCAGTCCCAGCTAGTCTAGATAAATAGCTGTGCTATTTCATCATTCAGTTTTCTCAAGGACTGTTTCCTTCTTTCTCATTCTAAGTGAGGCAAAGGATGCTTATGACTGTGTTTGTTTGCACCCTGTTTGCACGGGGTGATGCTGAGATAGGGACATGGCATTTCTGGTTATGAAAAAATGAAGATGCCTGGAGTTCCCAGTACTATCTCCCCCTTGTTTGTCTTTTTCCTCAATGCTGATGGGTTAGCAGTTGCCTTAAAGCCTTTAGAGATTCATAGCAAAGGGTGGACTTGAAAACACACTAAGGAATTAGATTCAATTTTTGTTTTTAAATTAGATGGCTGGAATAGTCTTCACGCCCTCTTCCAGGTTCAAGGAAAAGTCCAACCAAAATACCGATGAATTTTGCCTTTCACCATCAATGGAGATTTATGGAATGCTCTTGTATGTCCTGTGACTGTGAGTTTATTGAAGTAAATCATCACCTATTTCTTGTCATTGCCAGACATATGCCACAAAGTGTGAATGAGTAGGACTGCTTGCAAACTTCTACACCTAGAATCATGGAAGCATTAGGGTTGGAAAAGATCTCCAAGACCAAGTCTTGGACTGAACACCACCTTGTCAATTAGACCACAGCACTAAGTGCCATGTCCAGATGTTTCTTGAACACTTCCAGGGGTGATCAGGTCCCCATTTTGCTGGGCAGTTTCTGCTCCAACACTTAAACACCCTTTCAGGGAAAAAATTCTTTCTGATGTCCAATATGAACCTCCCCTGCTGCAGCTTGAGGCCATTTCCTCTCATCACTGGTTACCTGGGAGAAGAGACCAACCCCCACCTGGCCCCAGTCTCCTCTCAGGTAGTTGTAGAGAGCAATAAGGTCTCCCCTGAGCCTCCTTTTCTCCAGGCTAAAACCCCCAGCTCCCTCAGCTGCTCAGCTCACGTAAGTTACTCTCTAGACCCTTCAGTAGCTCTGCTGCCCTTCTCTGGACACACTCCAGCCCCTCAATGTCCCTCTTGTTGTGAGGGGCCCAGAACTGAACACAGGATTCAAGGTGTGGCCTCACCAGTGCCCAGTACGGGGGAACAATCACTGCCCTGGTCCTGCTGGATACACTACTGCTGATACTAGCCAGGATGTCATTGTCCTTCTTGGCCACCTGGGCACAGCTGGCTCATGTTCAGCTGCTGTCAGCCAGCACTCCCAGGTCCTTTTCCTCTGGGAGGATTTCCAGCCACTGTGTTCCCAGCCTGTAGCACTGCCTGGGGTAGTTGTGACTCAAGTGTAAGACAGGGCACTTTGCCTTATTGAACCACAAACTGTTGGTGTCAGCCCATGGATCCAGCCTGTCCAGATCCCTCTGCAGAGCCTTACTAACCTCCAGCAGATCAACACTCCCACACAGCTTGGTGCTGTCTGTGAACTGACTAAGGATGCTCTCAATCCCTTGTCCAAATCATTGATAAAGATGTTAAACAGAACTGGCCCCAATACTGAGACTTGGGGAAGCCCCCTAGTCACCAGCCACCAACTGGATGTAATCCATTCACCCTCACTCTCTGGTTCCAGCCATTTGGCCAGTTTCTGACTCAGAAAAGAGGGCACCTGTGCAAGCCATGGGCTGCCAGCTCCCCCAGGAAAATGCCATGGGAAACAGTATCAAAGGCTTTTCTGAAATCCAGGTAAATATATCCACAGCCTTTCCCTCATCCACTGGGCAGGTCACCTGGTCACAAAAGGAGATCAGGTTGGACGAGCAGGACCTGATTTTCCTAAACCCATGCTGGCTGAGCCCAATCCCCTGGTTGCCCAGTACATGCTGCATGATCACACTCAAGATGATCTGTTCCATAACTTTTCCTGGCACTGAGGTCAAGCTAACAGGCCTGTAGTTCCCTAGATCCTTCTCTAACCATTCTTGTAGCTGGGTGTCACATGGCCAACCTCCAGTCATCTGGAACCCCAATGGTTAACCAGGACTGATGATATATGATGGAGGGTGGCTTGTTGAGTTCTTCCATCAGCTTCCTCAGTACCTTCATGTCAATCCCATCTGGCCCCAGAGACTTCTGAGTTTCTAAGTGGCTCAGCAGGTCAAGCAAGGAAGTCATGGGTGGTGTTCTCATTGAATATACCCTCCAAAAAAAGTGGGGACAGAAGGCTGTGGAGGAGCTGCCAGTGGACTCCCACAGAACCAGGAAGAGTGCAAGAAATTCTTCTCCCAGAAATACCACTGTCACAGCAAAGGAGAGGGTTGTGGTGCATCTTACCAGAGAAAGTGTTTTTACACTATTCCTTACCACACAGGTTAAGCTGTCAAACCAAAATCACAACTATTAAATGGATAAAAGTGGGAATCCTGAGCAGAAGCTATTACAATGGCTGAATTCACAGAACAAATCTGCTTAATTCTGTGCCATTGCTAATTGTTGCTTCATAGGGTGCAATCAAGCTTTGGATGAACAAAGCCAAGAGCAGGGAGGGGTCTTAGTTGTATAAGCCAACCATGTGCTTTTTGCTGGGTGGTGGACCAAAACCATGGGAGATGTTTACATTTTTTTCCAGCTCAACCTGGAGCCCTGTTTTGGCACAAAATCAGGACATACCTCATTCAGCCAGAAAAATTCACCTTTTTGGCCAGCCAGGAAAATTCACCTTTGGTTTCTGACCCACCACAGTTCTCCTCATTTCGTTTCCTTCCCAAAGCCAAGTTTCAATTAGCGTATTAAGGGCAAAGACTCGGGCCCCACATGACAGTGTTTACCTCGGTGTGGAAACCACAGGGGATTGCTGAGCGACCAGGACTGCTAAATAGTTCTTGGGAACTAGTGCAGAAAGAATAATTGAGGAGCAAATGAGGAGTTTGTGTGGAGCCCGTTCACACAGGCATACACAAGCCTTCTCTCAGTTGCAGTAGCTGAAGTTGTGCCTACTAACAAGTCTCAGCTGAAACCGTCGGTTTTATACTTGACACAGGGTGTTTGTGCAGTGTCAAAGAGGTAAAACATGACAGGTTTAGGGGGTTTTTCCTCCCATTTTTAGTGTACTGTATGTTTTGTGAAAGCAATCACTTATCAATCTCCATTATGTGATGCTGTTTTAAAACATTCTTAAGCTCCATGAAAGAAATCTCTTTTAATTACATGATCAATTTCTTCCTTTTGCATGCTTTTTTTGCATGCTGCATGCCTTTCTTTCTACCACGTTATCTTCATGGGAGGATAAAGAATAGCTCTATTTACTGTCCTAGGATTACAGTTTCATAAATAAAACATAGAGTGAGAATCACCACGTCTAAATAGGCTTAGCATTATTTTTCTATTTATTTTTTCAGTGGATTATTTTTGTATAATTTATTCACACCCATCTTTCGTGTAGCAGCAGAACAGCTTTAAGCTTCTAACCCTCTTCTCCCCTTCCCCTGCCTGATGAATATTTTCTTAACACAGAAGTTGCTGAATAAAGCTACAGGCCAGGTCATGTATGAAACAGGATCTGAATCTTTTTTTTCTTAACTGGAGATATAAACTTAAAAGTCTATATCTCTCTTTCGTCCTTTGCTTCCCACCAGAAAACATGGGCTAAACGGGGCAGTTGAGGTGGGGAACTGTGCCTTCCCTGAGGCTGAGTTTCTAAGAGGTGTTTTACGGGCTCTGCCAAGAGCATGCTGCTGGCAGGGCTCCACATACCCTTGGCTGTGGGGACAGCTGGGCCATGAGCAACTCCTGGAAGAGTGTCCTTGCTAGACCTTGGTCCCAGCTGTGTAGACAAATGCTTTAGGGAGTGCAGCTTGAAGCCTTCACCTAATTCTAAATCCAGGCTGGTGGTAATCCACTAGAGACACTCCAAGGAGGAATGTCCTCTGAGGAAAAGGGCAACAGCTAGCTCCCATCTCACCAAATCAAACTGAAAAGCCCCAACAAGCACATGCCTCTGCCTTTCACACTGCAGGTCACCTCCTGAAAGGGCATATTGGGCCTCAGACTCCCCCCTGAGCTTTGTGCAAGAACCAGGCTCAAGGGGCTGCTGGGAGATGCCTCAAGTGTTTGCTAAGGTGACACCTGTGAGAGCTGCCTTTGAGCAGAAGTACCAGTTTGACTGTTTAGGGGGGATTAGTTTCAGAGAGAGAAATACAGATGCAATTGGGATACTGCTACTTCCAGGGGTAGGTGGCAACTGAGAGAAGTCTTGAGGGCACCTACCAGATACATGGAGCCATCAGTGATAGACAGTCTCACTGTGTTCCCAGAGAAGTCTGGGACACATTAGACAAAAACTTTGTTAAAATATCCATTAAAATGAGAGAAATAAACTATTTTGCTTTCTCAACGGCCAGGAGTTTTAAATGAGCTGGTTGAGGACCTCAATATTTCTAGGATGAATTTTAAATAACTATTTAGAGACAGAGGCATCTTGAGCTCTGTGCCAATGTTTACAATCAGAAGATGGCATGATTCAGATGCTTTCCCCTGCTATTTCTCATTCTGACATTCATTCTGGGTAAAATATTTTAAATGGGATTCAATAATAAAATAGAGGAGAGAATTAATGAGCTTATAATTATTACTTGCTATTTATTAAAGAGCTTAAATGGATGCTTTCATATTTGAAATAGATTGCTAGATAAAGATAGGATAAATTTGGCTAGCATTGGGGGATATAATGTGCTCAGACATCTGTTAAGAGTTTGATTAGATCTTACATAATATTTTGATAATAAATAAGGCTGCCACAAAATTACCATAGCACATCTTAAAAAATAAGATGGGTCACAAGTCTTCAGTACCTACAAGTAGGTAACCATGAGCAAGCATATGTGCTTCCAGCGTGGTCAGCTGGTGGCTGCTTCTTGATCATTGACTAACTGCCAGAAACCAAAGAAGTGTACAATGGCAGCAGTGTTGGGCTTAAAAGCCAGACAGGACAACGTGGTTCTCTGAATAAACTGAGAATAAGCTAAACAAAGTAAGGCTTAAACTGAAGTTTATTACTCAAATACATGGTCTGGGTGCAATTTGTAATAAAAATGAGGGGAGGAAATCTTCCCGCATCCCAAAAAGCAGCATCTCTGTAAAGGATGGGAAGCGTAATTTGAGCTGCTAGGGTAATAAGCTTCTCCTGGACAGGGTAGTGTCTAATGCAGTCCTTGGATGTATAAACAGAGGTATCTCAAATAGCAGTGGAGCGATGATATTTGTGTTTGGCACTGGAGAAAGCACTAATGGAATCTGTGTCCAGTTCTGTCATTTGAGAAGGATATTGGCAAACTGAAATGGGTTCAGAGAAGAATTAGAGAACAATTAAGAAGGTGGAAAATATGTATTATGGGCAGAAAACCCAAGACCTAGGAGCTAATTTGTATTTCATAAAAAGAAAGTTAAAGCGTGACTAATTTGCAGTCCATGAGTTGATTTGGTGATGGCTTCCTGCAGCCTTGAAGCCAGAAGAATGGGACTAGAAGCATGGCACAGGATCTAACAGTAAGGCTCTCATTAAAAGTTATGGCAGCAATTGTAAAACTTTTTTTTCTTGTTTTTCTTGCAGCTACACTTTAATGAGAGTCAGCACGGGGGAGTGCTGCTCAAGAATCATCCCCATTGGCCTCGGGAGCCACGAATCTAAGAAAACTACCACGAGTATCTCAACCAATAGGTGAGTTAAAATTGCCTGGTCATCCACAGAGCCATAAATACAAGCATGAGGTCAGGGTCTTACCTAAAACCAAATGCTTTGAACATTGAGAAAATTGTTCTAGACTGCTCACATGTACATAGAAAACAGACACTTTACAGCACACTGGCTGTCAAGAGAGATGTAAGAAAGTTCCTGTGTTTGAGATTGAAATGAAAAAGGAATACAATACTGCAAGTGAAAAGGGTTGGTTGGGCAAATAACGTGTGTAAGGCATGGAGCAACCAGAGCAGCAGAGAAGGCAAGTAACTCCCTGCCATTCAAGGACGTCTGAGAAGAGTGGGGTTTTATACAAACACACGAGAGTGAAATTAATCCTAAAAGGAAAATGGATGAGGTAGGGATTTGTGTTAGGCTCAGTTTTTATGCAGGTGTTCTCATTAATGTGAGAGTAAGGGAAACTGCAGATGATGTGAAAGTATAAGTAACTGCCCTGGAGGAAATATAAAAGAAGATACAAAAAAAAAGCTGTAGAGGATAATAACACAGGCACAGAATAACAGTGTGAGATTCGGAGTGAAAATATGCAAATTAACTCATTGAGGCAGAGGAAAAGATGGAACTAATCCAAAGGAAGGGAGAATTGTACAAAGCAGCTATGCTGAAAGATAAGATATGTGCAAAGATGGAAATACAGAGCCAGTGAAATGAGTCTGAAGTGCGATATGGTAGCTTAAAAGATGGCATTAGTTCTGAATTTCACATGTAAAAGCACAAGCTCAGAGTCTAGACCTGTAGGAAGGTATGCTGCCAGGCCCCAGGCACAGCATGAGGTGAAGATGTCCTCCTAATATCCTGTTTTCTTGGGAGGAAAAACACCATGATGTGAGTTGAAATATCAATAATACAAGGTAATTTTGGAAATTAGTTCAAGCAGGATCCAGATATGGGTCAAAGTATATTTGGATCAGAATTTAGCTGAGGTATTTTGATATTTGACAGGCTCTGGCCAAACTCCTGTTTGCTCATTGAAAATTGATGCAGATTGGATTGAGGCACGTTGTCCCGGAAGCTACAGGCTAAAACTTGGAGAAAATTAGTTCTGAAACTGATCTGAAAATCTGTGTCTTCCTTGGTTGTCAGACAGGGGATTTCCCTAGAAAACTTCTAACAACATTTTCACCATCTTAGATACAGCATTTGTACAACTGTACCATAAAGAAAAACGTTTCAGAGGCAAGGAGATGGATTAGATGACCCACTGGGTTTTTTCCACCTTTGTGATGACTTTATGAAAGCACTTTGTCAGCTCTTCACTAACTACTGTGTACTTAGCTCTGATATCTCCTGTCAGACTATGGTTTGGGAAGTTAGATTTAGCTATAAATTCCAATCTGTATCTCTCTGAAATCTAAAAATAGGATAGTTGAGAATGTATGGGCTGAATTATGGATCAAATGTGTCACTGCAGAAACCAAGGACAAAATGTGTGACATTAAACTGATGTAAAAGAAAAACTGTTGACTATTTCTGTACTCATGGAGTACATTTTTCATGCACAGAGCTCTGTGAAGACATTAGCTAATTAATCTTCACAGGATGTCAGGGGACCATTACTCACACTTCCATTTTATAGGCAAAACAGAAAGTTTAGAGAATCTTTCCATCTTACAACTGGAATTAGGAATATGAATATCTTGCCCATTGCCCCATGCTGAAGTCTCCAGTCCATACTGCCACCTAATGCCTGTCTAATACATGTGAGAAAATGCAGCTTTGAAAAAACAAATTAAGTAGACATTTTCAAACTATTCACAATGTTTAATAATTAAAAAAATTATATGATACATAAATTGACTCAAGGGAGGGAAAAGCAGGAGAATGTGTGATATGAGGTTGATGGTAACTGCACAGAGAAGCATTGTTTCCTCCCGTGAGAGGCTGCAGGCAGACTTCCTGTGCTGGTTTGGTACAAATGTGATCTGCAGCAGCACAGGCACAGCTTCTGAACATCACTAATGTGTCACTCTGATAACTCCTGGCTGGGGCCAGCAGTGACTGGAAGGAGTTTCCTCATCACTTAGGGGGCTTCAGGATTGATATTCCCCACCATTGCTGAGGCAAGCATTGGTGAATGAGCTCCACCTTTCTGGTAGAGGGGGAAACTAGGCCAGCCTGTGATTGCAAGCCTTCTCAGAGACCTCAGGAGCCCAGGAATCCCAAGCCGTCATTTGTGATTACAGCAGCTGCTCTGCCCTACATAGTGATGAGGCCAAAACTTGTCATGGGACCACAACGCCGAATTGCTGCTCCCTCCATAGCAGTAACTTCTACCGCATCATCGGTCACAATTTCGTCAGTTTTCAGATCTGCCACAAACAGTTACAGTAGCTATTATTCACAGATCCATCCCCAGCACAGTAACATTCATAGCCACACAGGCCTCTGTGTGCTGCCCCTGGATAGTTGGCAGCTGCTGAGGCACACACAGACACGTCCGCACTGGCGCTGGACCAGGGGCACACAGTTTACACAGCCATCAACTGCGAGATGCAGGCATCCTTAAAACAGAAAGAGGTGCCACACTTGTTGCACTCAGATAACATTCCTGATGTACCTACACTCTAGACTTGCTAGCAAAACATGCTTGTAACTGCAGCATGCAATTAGCCATTGCCCAGAGGCAGTGCAAAGCAATTGTAACTCTTTTTTCTTAAATTCTCTAACAGAATATTCCATTAACAGTAATATTTGCATGGTCTTGCTACTCACTGAGCAATTTTCCTGTAACTATTAGGTTTAGTACTGGTTTAATAAACCCTGATATTTTATTGTCCCAGCAGTGCTGACAGCATTGCCACTGGAAGAAAATAACACGGGAGAATGAACTTACATTGTCATCTTGTTGCCATTGTTATAGAGGTGAAATTCTGTTTTGCTGTGGTTGAATAACCTTTACATTGGGGAAAAAAATCAGGCCTATACAAGTACTCTGTGTTTTGATATACAATATATTGAATGTAGGGGGTTGCTGGCAAGCAAGGGAAGCATTCATGGTGAAAGCCAAGCTTTTTCCATTGGAGAACATTTCTGACCATCACTCAGAAATTCCTTATTAATGTAATGAGTGACTTGTCCAAAGCTACAAACCTGTGCACAGAAACGTAATTCTATGCCCTTGAGGATTTGGAGATTACACAGTTTGGTTTTGTCCTAATTCAAGTGGAAAACCAAAATGTTTTGAGTCCTTTATATCAGGACTTGAAGGCATCCTTACTCTTGATAATGTTGACTGCATAGCAGACATTACTAGAGCCTTCAGTCCTAAAAGTACCCGAAATTTCTGCCTGCCAGAGATCTGTACACCAGGCAAACTAGCTTACCTGGCATATTTTCCATTTGAAGAGAGCTGCCAACTGACTGGGAAATGGGACAGGCAAGAAACCTGCTGAAGAGACCTTGTTTGTTTTCTTTCTTTCTGGCACAGACACACATTTACAAAGCATTTCAGGTTCAGTTAATTCAGCAACTTGTAGTGAAAAGAGAGTTTTCTCTGTTCTGCCCTCCCCACAGCGGTTCTAATCTTACCACAAGATGGCTAAAATTACTAAATATTAACTTTTATTAGAAACTGTCAAAGAGAAAAATTCACAGCCTAATTTTTAAAAGGTAATGACTGCAAAGTTTCCCACTGGAGTGCACATACTTGAAGAAATTAGGTTATTTTCCTGTTTCAGTATCTTTCAAAATAGGCCAAATTCAGCTTGGGAGGAAGTAATTGTATTTATTACAGGAGAACTCAGTTTTCTGGGAAGTCAGTGGTTTTTTTTTTCCAGGAAAGCTTCTGTTGTTGTTATTATTATTATTATTGGTGGTGGTGTTGTTTCTTGTAATTCTGTATGGCAGTCCCACTATGCTATGTAATGTAAAAGAAAAAATACCCCCTACGTCAAAGAAGGTAGATCCCAGGAAGACAAGAGCAAAGCAAGGAAAAGAAAGGAAAGGAGAGAAGGAAAATGCAGTTTCCCTACAGGATCACATGTATAGGCCTTATTGTTTCTTACCAGTCATCTTCTAACTTTCCCCCACTGCCACTCAAGTTTAAAAAGCAAATGTTTTTGATGGCACCCACCCCCATCTCAGAGCACCACAGTGTCAGTGCTCTGTGCCAGGTTTCCAAGTGCATTCCCAAGCAGCCAATTAAAGCAGACAAGATAGGTACTAAAGGAAAAAATAAATATTCGTCAGCTGCCACCTTGTTATGGAATGCAAGAGCCTGTCTCCTGTCAGAATCACTGGAAGGTTTTTGCAAATGCATAAGTGCATAAATTGTGTCTGGGAGATTGCAGCTCCCACTGCTCCCAGAGAAGTGCATCTTGTTAGCTTGCTTTTTAGATGTAATAATGAAAGGCATAAGTAAGGATTGTGCAAAATTCAGACATACTGAATCTAGAACATGGACTTTTGCAATATTAATTCTCCACGTTTCTTAGCAGATATCCTCCTTTGCCAAACATTTCCATTCTGCTGTTTACTAGACATAGGACAGGCTGAATTCAGGAAGAAGCAAATCCTGGTTTTGCCTAGAAGTGCAGACACAATTTCTTGCCTGCACAGTCAGGCACATGTAGTAGCCGCTCAAATGTTCAGACTTAGTATGTTAAGAAACACAGAATTGTCCTTCAGAAGAATAATATCTTATGCCTATGAGGCAGCAGACATCAATTAGAGTATTTATCATGGATCAGCCATAATTAGTATAAGGGGCACATGCTAGGCTTCCGCATTTTATTGCCAAAGTTATGTGGATACTGTATTTGTATAACAGGAATGCTGTACTTTTCATTTTGTTGTTGTTGCTAAAACTGGTCCATTACAGGGTTATTTGTACTGAAATAGCAACTGTGGGGAGTAGACCTCCCCTCTTCCCTTTGAGCAGATGGTGGGACAGAGGACATTTTGGATTGTGATTTCCACCTTTAATTGCTGCTGTTTTGTCCTTAGAGGTAGGTTAGATAGAATATGTATTTCTGAGCCTGATAAAAGAAGCTGAGATCAAAGGGTTGATCTTTTTCTTCTTAGTGGCATTGCTGTAACTAACTAAATTACTTGGGAATGCAAAGATAATGAATACAGAAAATGGATTGGAAATGTTACCAGTATACCTTAATGAAATTAAAATTTTAAAAAAGCATTTCAGCAACACGCTGATTGTCCCTTACAAAGTCACACATAACAGTTAGTACACAGTGCAAAGTACAGGAGGAGGAAGGGCCTACCACAGTGACCAGCTGCCATTAAATAATAAGACCTAATGACTGAAGGTTTTGTTCTTTACCTCACCTTTGATGAGCCTTGATATTCTCTGTGAAGTTACTTATGAAACTTTAGGTTTCTCAGGTCAGTTTAGGGGACAACAGGAGTGAAAATCTTGCCATTGTAAGTCATTGGTTTAAATATAATCCCAGTTGCTAGTGGCCAGAATTCATCACTGTGTGACAGCTGCCTGCTGGCACACATGGCCAATGCTGGCATCCAGGCTCTGGTGAGATAAATGTCCAGGTCCCAGAGATCACCATGACTGCCTTTACTTGAATTTGCAAGGAAGGGTTGTAGCTGGAAATTGATCTGCATTTCCACTTCTGGAGGCCAGCATGATCGTGCTGCTTTTGATAATTCTTTTCCAGAGCCAGATGATTTGCCTTCAGTCCTATCTGAGGCTCTCAAACACACCTTACTGCCTTGCTGAAGGGGAATGGCTCATGCAATAGAAAAGCACGTTTTCCCACACACCCTTTGCACTCTCTGACTCCGCACAAACATAACCCTTACGGAACGAGTACCCTGTAACAATGCAGTAGGAATAAAACAGTACCTCAACTCAGTCAGTTCCCAGGTGTGTTCATGCAGCCCTTAGAAGCCTGGCACCTTTGGCAGTAAAACCCTGGTTCATAAAATCTGAGTTGCCATTTTTCTGACGGAGCTGAGAAAGTTGTTGGCATCCAAGCTGCACAGAACACCACCTTATTGTTCTGCTTGTCAACTACGATGCCGGGATCATTGCCTGCACGCTTCAGTGCACATCTCACAAATTACAGCTGTACCTGTGTGCGGGTTCAATTAGGTTCGTTTGTGTACAGCGGAGCTGAGACATTTCAGTGCTGGCTCTGGCAGTGCCTATTCCCAACACTCTGACGTGAAAAGAAAGTATAAAAGGGCTCCTTTTCACAAAAGAGAGCAGAAAAACCAGAAAGGAAACCTATGGCCACACTGGTCAGTGCTTCCCATTTTATTATCTACGGTGCAGGCTGAAAGATCCAGAGTAGTAGCAGGGGCCTGAGACACACACAGGCAACTGGGAAAGCAGGAAAGGAGCACCAGTGATACTGTGGGGAACCCAGGCCAGACCTTTAGGGCCAGAGTGAGGTTGGGAATAGAAGCAATAAGCTTGAAGTTGATTTATAACTGTCTGTCTGGGGTTTTTTTCTTCCCCCCTCTCCCCCATCAAATTAAAGAATGGGACAACAAATTAATATTTCTCTAGTGCTCTGAGGCCTTTAATTTTACTCATAAGCTGAAAAAGCAATTAAAAAACCCCTTTAGGTTTCAAAGGCGTTGACATGAAATTTTGGCTTATCCTAAAATATGTTATCAGGGGCAGAGGGAAACATAGGTTCCAACTTAATTCAGCTGAATTAATGTGTGATCACTTGAGACTGAAATCTCTATTACACTTAGCTGCATTTGCTAACAAAGCTTAATCCAGTCTTGCTTTTTCTTTTTTGTTTAATAATTAAAGTTTATGGTACAACTGTGCTCATGCTGTAACCTAGATAGTTCCCAATTGTGGATGTCTGGCTATAATGCTATTTCCCCTCTTTATTTTTTTATTTCTTACTATTTAAATGAAAATAATTTCTGATCTGAAATAGTTTTAGATATTGAAGAAAAGGTGCTATAAAAATGACATATTGTATGTTTGAAGATTTGATTTCAGTAAATACACATGGGTTTGGACAAATTAAACAAATCTTGCCAGAAGATCCATGAAATATTTTTATCAAGGTGGTGAGAGATGCTTATCATTTATAGAGTAGGATTTGCCCTTAAAATGTCTTCTGCAGTCAAGGTCCTTATGTCACCTGTATTTATGAAATGTTTGAATAAAGGAGATATCAACCAGTTCCTTAATATCTGACTGAGGTGACCATTTGTCAGCCAGGCTCTGAAAATGTGAAGGTAGTGAAGAAACAGGTGTTGGAGCAAGGAGGTGATTATTATGGCCAGCAGGAGGACAGGGGCTACAGATGTGCTAGAAAAGCTTGAAACCTGCATTTTCATCATCATGCTTTGTACTTTGATTCAGTCTTCCCTGCAGCTTGAGCTACAACACAGCTTTTTGTAGAGACAGTTTGTTCTGCTAGAAAAAGAGGGTGGTGACCTTCAGGCTGGAATTACAGATGAATGCCTTTGGAAAGGCAGCAGGAAAACTGTCCTTAGTTTCAGCTGTCAAAAATGAAAGGCATGTCTATGTCAGTCATAATACATGTAGGCACACACAATTCTGAATTAATCTCTGGCCTTACTTCAGTGTTATAAACAGGTTACAATATACAAAATGCTATTTTGTTGCATGTTACATTGCAATTTACGAAATACCTAGGAGATATTTTACATCGAAGGTTAATGTTGTTTACCTTTAATAATGTGTATGGTAAAGAAAGGTGCACAGTAGTTCAAAACACAGGCATAAAAACCAAATTTATTGTTTCATTATTTCTATACAAAAAATCAGTGGTGACAAAGTTGAATGAATATAATTATCTAACACTCTCCCAAAAAATAATTCCCCTTCTACTTCAGTTTCCTTTCTCTCCACACTTCCTAGACCCTCAGTAGTTTTTTGTCCCTGCTATTTTTCTTCTAGCTCAAAGCATGGCTTCCCTGCAGAGAAAGCAGATGAAAGGAGTTTTGCCATTGATTTCAAAAGGGACTTGATTTGACTCCAGATCGTCTTCCTGGCCATCACAACAAAAGAGTAAGGGCTGAAACACAAAGTCTAGGAGCTTTTATGGAAATTCAGGGCTTTATTCTGAATGCACTCAGGTACAGCATTTCACAGGAAATTTCCAAAGGTTCAGTGAGATAATAGAAATCACAAGTACAGTCTCACAGCCAGTCTGACCACTGAGACTGAAAATCATGAGGATCTCCTTTGAGCAGTGCTGATCCCAACAAGTGCATCGGGCCTTTGAGGTTAAATGTAGCCTGCATGAAAGGCAGTCATTAATGTCACTGGAGTTATAGCAAGGATGTATTTATGCTGAGAAAAATCTGTGGTGTAGAAGTACAAAATGCCAAGCTCAGTTGAAAGGTTTTGGGGCATGTGTGTGCAGATGGGTAGAAAGATGTGATTTCTTTCTGCTCTGTTTGGTATTTGGTTTTTTATTTTATTGAATTTTTGGAGTAATAATTTATTCTATGCAGCGTGTAGTGCTATTTGTCATCTTTATTCCCTCAACTATCCCAAAACCAAGGCTTACTAGTTCTGGGTGACATGTTTCAGGTCACTAAATTGGGAAATGAAATGAAACTGGAAAGCCTGTAGAAGTAAACCACCAGGAAAAACTTCTAAAGGACTGATATTATCAGAGAACTGAAGAACAAATATGGAAAAAATATGTCTGTGTTTCCTACTTATCTGAGCAAAAGAGTGACTGTGACCTACGCAAGTTGTGGAAAGGACAAGGTCTGTTCGTCTAGACCCCAACCACAACATGGACACTTTCTTCAGGGCTCCTGAGGGGACACTTGAGCCTGTCCACAGCAAGTCAGTCTGGGAGCTTTCATTTACAGATGCCAGAATGCCAGCAGTATGGGAGGGTTTTCCAGCTGCGCTCTGCAATTGGTTTGAAATCTCTCCCGTCACTACGCATAGACCACGGTAACTGTGTGTGTGCATGAACATTAGCTTTGTTGGGGCACAATCTCCCCACCAAGGAGTCTCCCCTCAAAAATGCCTAACTGTTCTAAGGTAAATTCAAGGTGAACCCACAACCCTTCTTGAATGTGAGAGCAGAAACTATCCCCAAAATGCTGATCACAGGTGTCAAGGACATCTCAGAAAGAATAACACACATTTTATTATTTGTTTTGATCTCTCAGGGGTCTTTGCAAAACAATTTAATGAAAACATTATTTGGGATGTTTGCACTGGATTTGGAGGTGATACAGAGTCCTTCTCTACATTGCTGTCAGCGGAGTAAAAAGCTGTGATGGAATTCATAGTAGACTTGAACCAGCTGATGTCAACTGCCCTACCTCCACTGACTTCCACACAGTTAAGTGGTTGACCCTCAGTAAAAATCTGCCCCAGTAATTCTGGTCCTTCCCCAGATCTGTCTCTTATTAGCAAATGAGTTTCATGAAGTACCTTCATCCATCTTGTGCCCCTGTTCCTGTCTTATATTTTCCAGAGTAAGACATCCTTCACTAGAATACATTTCACTAGCTAAATTCCCCTAAGGTTTATAAATAATAAGTTGCATAAGCACAGCATCTTATTTGCTGTATCTGCTTCATTTAGCTCCATATGAGTTGTATTTCCCTGCATGGAAACAGCAGGAAGTAGCCTGCAAGTACCTAACAATACTCAGGACAGTACAAAAGATGGTACAGAGTAATGAACTCAGCACAGCTCAAACATCCAGTGAAGCTGTGACAAAAGCCTCTCACAGACCACAACTTAGAGATCCAACCTCCAAATTACCTCTCGGTGCAAGAGTCTTGACTCTCCCTGCTAAATAAAGGAGGAAGCAACACTAAAAACTAGTTCAGCAGCTGGACCCACTTATCAACATTTCTCAGTCCTAAGACTGGTACTTGCCATCCCTCTATTCAGTGCTTGGCACTGGGGAAGAAAGCCTGCTAACAGGCTGGAAATTGCTGTATAGATTGCAGGAATTAATTAAACTCCCACTGGAGCAGAGAGGAACCAATGGTGAGAGCTTTTGTGTTCTGCACCTAAAATTTACCTGGGAGCAGAACACCAGAGCTCAGGTGCCTGGCCCTGGGGTTTATTCAGTGTCTCCCAAACCCAACAGTGACACCATTGCAACCAACGGGGCCTTAAAACCGGGGGGAGAACTGCTACTGGCCCCATCCCTTCAATCAGCAGCCTGGAGAAGCCCTCAGGGGCACATGCTGCAGGGAGGGGGGCTGTGGAGGGCCTACGTGAGTTTTAGCACTGACTGGCCCCTTTGCCCAAGCCCTGTTTTGGGTCTGGTCGTTACCCAGCAGCGTCCAAAACGCAGGCTCCAGCAGAGGGCACAGCCACCCAGCAGAAGCGGGGAGCTGGGCCAGCGGCAGAAGCAGCAACAGCAGCAGGTTGTTCCTGGGAGCAGAGATCACAGAATCACAGAATCTGCTGAGCTGGGAGAGACCCACAAGGATCCTCGAGACCAGCTCCCAGCCCTGCACGGGGCCATCCCCAAGACTCACACCATGTGCCCAAGAGGACTCTCGAAATGCTTCTTGAACTCTGTCAGGCTTGGTGCTGTGACCGCTTCCCTGGGGAGCTGTTCCGACGCACAACCACCCTCTGGGTGAAGAATGCTTTCCTAATAGCCAACCTAAACCTCCCTTACACAGCTTCAGGCCATTCCCATTCAGGTCGTGTCACTGGTCACAACAGAGGAGAGATCAATGCCTGCCCCTCCTCTTCCCCTCATGAGGAAGCTGTAATTGCAATGAGGTCTCCCCTCAGTCTCCTCTTCTCCAGACTGAACAGACCAAGTGACCTCAGCTGCTCCTCCTAAGGCTTCTCCTGAAGGTCCCTCCCCATCTTCATTGCCCTCCTTTGGACACTCTCTAACAGCTCAATGTTTTTTTTATACTGTGGCACCCAGACCTGCCCCCAGCACTGGAGGGGAGCTGCCCCAGAGCAGAGGAGAGCAGAGTGGGACAATCCCCTCCCCTGCCCGGCTGGCGATGCTGTGCCTGATGCCCCCCAGGGCACGCTTGGCCCTCCTGGCTGCCAGGGCACTGCTGGCTCATGGTCAGCTTGCCATGGACCAAGACCCGCAGGGCCCTTTCTGCAGCGCTGCTCTCCAGCCTCTTGTTCCACAGTCTGTATGTACATCCCAGGTGCCAAATCCAGCACTTTCCCTTGTTGAACTTCATATGGTTGGTGATGTCTCAACACTCAGCAGAGCTGGCTCCTGCTGACCCTAGATGCACCCTAAGAGGAGTTGGGGTCCTCTTTTAAAAACACCCTGGTCCCTGCCACTTTCAAGGGAGGCACAGCATCTGCTTTTAGCACCAGAGCATGTGAGCACCTAGTCTGGGCAGGTGAAAGGAAGGTAGCACAGCCAGAACATTGCTTTTGGTTTGTTTTGTGGTTTGTTTTTTTTTTTTTTTTGCAATGTTATGTTTGATCTTATTTTGGATATGTACATCAGGCAGGCTTCCTGAACTGGCAGCTGAAGTTTACTATTTCTTCCCACTAAACTCAGGTACTAGATTCAGAGGTAACTGATACAAGGTCAAGATTTATGACAGATAAGATTTTGGCCCTCATTCTCTCTTTGTAAAAACCTTCCACTAATTTGGGAGTTAACTGGTTAGCAAGGTGATTGCCTTGCAAGAAACAAAAAACCCACCAGCTCTAACCTCTAACTAGCTTTTCTGCCTAGTTCAACAGTGAGCCAGGGGCCTGAGGTGAAGTAGGGCATGGAGGCCCCTCCTCTCCCAAGCTGGGAGAGGTCTGCTTCCTTTCCCCTCTATTAACCTGTGCAGAGGGAAAAAAAAGCAGAGGGAGGGCATTCTTCCTTTTCAGCCAACAGGTGCAGAGAAAGTGATATACGTCCTTCAGGGACTTACAAATCAGGAGATGTACCTTCTTCATGCAAGGGAGAGCTCAAGGACCCCTTCTTCCTGTGATGCCTCCCAGTGTTCAGTTTAGCTCTGTGTTCTCTCCCCAGTCAGGGCTCTCTCTCTGCAGCATGATTAAAAGCACACTTGAGTTTTCTGTTTGTCTCAGTAGCGTATCATGGCAAGTGCAATTGTCATATTGTACAACATGACAGCAATTAACACCTAGCTACAGCACTATGGCATCTAGATCTTTCTTCACTGATGACCACAAATCACAGACAAGCATTTACACTATGAACAGTATGAACAGGGTACCTTTTAATTATGTGGATGACGTATGTAACAGATAAGCAACATAGAAATTATGCTTTGCATGTAAAATAACACTTTCCTTCTAAGGCTCTCCCTACTTAGAAAACTCAATAATGAATTTAGCCTTCTGTGTCAGCTGTGATGGGAGAGCTTTGCTCTTTAGAGAGAAAATGAAGCAGAGCAGTGACTTGTCAGAAGCATCTTGGAAACTCTGCTATTGACCCATTTAGGCTTAATGAATAAGACCCTTTAAGTTCACAGTTTTGGGGTATAACCATAAATTGTGTTTATGCATGCCTGCTTCTGGGGCCTGACTGAAGCCTAACAAATATTCTGTTGATTCCTGTAATAAAGAATCAGCCCTTTGACCTTCAGAGACCATGCCATGACACAAGTTATACACATAAGAAGCAAGTGATGAAATTTCCTGTCTTCTGGGTGTTGATTTGAACAGATGAGGGGGCTCAGATAGGAAATACATTGATTTGCTGTCCTTCCTAAGCAAGTTAGCAAGGAGCCTCATATGGAAATGCAGAGAATCTTCCTCTGGTCAGGTCCTCGTGCTGATCAGTGCTTATATCTGACCTATGCATATTCAAATCTTCATCCAGTAGTCATATAAGCATGCTAGAAAATTCATCTCTCTTCTTTCGACTGTCCTGGAAAAGGGAAAGAGAAATGACTGGGAAAAGGATCTTGGGATCAAAGACAGCGGTATATTTCTGTATCTTCCTATGGGAAGGCAATTCTTATCCCTGGAAAGATCTTTCCTGATATCTGTAGTTTAAAAAATGATTTAAAAAGCCCCCATAGTTCCAGATTTTATCACCGTTTTTTCATATTCAATATTACCTAAACTGATATATTAATGTCCTACCTTATGTCCATGTGACAACTTACGTATGGCCCTCGTACCGGAACTCTGAAACCGTTCATTTCCAGTTGGGAGCCAAACTTTAAACAGAGCCCTCAGCCACACTGAGCACAAGTTAACTAAGCTGAGCCAACCTGAACCTGCCCCTTTCTGATCAGAATAGTTGGCCCAGGGCTACTCTATTTCAAGCACTCTGCTTCTCTGAGTGAGCAGTTGTTTCTGCTGTAAGCTTGCAATGCTGCAGGCTTATCCTTGGACAACACCTGGCTGTAGCAATATGCATTTTCCAGTTTACAGATTGGTAGATAGATGACCACTGAAGCAGTAAAACAAGATTAAAACAAGCAGATAGCTGAAACTGAGGAACAACCTGTCTATTCAGTAATATATAAAACCCAAAGAGAACTGGCATATCACACTTAAGCACCCTTGCCATACTTAGCACGTGGTCTTTCTTCCCTGCCCCTGGAGATGTTTGAAGAATTGGCCACTACAACTTGCTGGCTCACCTAGCCCCTTTGAGAGAGTGCAAGGGAGCATCCCAATTCCAGCTACACCACCAAGCACACTATTCACCCTTTCTATGAGTCAGACCTGACCTTTCAGGGAGCCAACACAATTCACTGCAGGCTAGTTACCTTTTTTTTAAGATTAGTTACCCACCCACTCTAGTGAGCTGCATAAGCTGATGGGGAGTGCCAGGGGTGCAGAAGCAGGGGGAATGCATGAGCAATGGGAGAGCAAGGAGCAGAAACTCCCCTTCTGTAGCAACCAGGCTGGCTCAGCCCTTCCACCCAGGCAGTCTCTTCCTGCCAGTGTGGCAATCGGTTGGAGTGCAGAGAGCAAGATGACCTGTTATTTTGGAACACTCCTCAAATAGCATTCATCCTCCAAAGGACTGGCATTCCTGTGGCTCTTCTGTTGGAATGCAAACAGTTTGAGGCACACAGGCATGGTTATGTACCCAACTGCAGGTGACTGCTTCCACAGGTAGGTAGGCTAGGGTATCCAGCACATTTCTAGGGCTGGTACAGAGGGCATGGGATTTAGGGGAACAGCTGCTGGAGGCCAAGAAGAATACTGGAGGACATCTTAAACAGCAGTACCAGACACCAATCTCTCTGAAAATGAGTTGAGACTGAAGCAACTAATATTAAGGGTCCTCAGCCGTGACATAACATAGCTCCAGCTACACTGATGAAACTGCTGGCATATAGGATAATCCAATACTTGAGTAGCAGGGGCAGAGCCTGCCCATAGACTTCCCTATACCTCTGAAATGGTGACAGCAGATTTAACATACAGCTGGGTATGAAAACTTACCCTCGACCCCACCAACTTCCTACAAAAATCCTTGTAGTTTTATTATCATCATAATTTGTCCTTCTTTCTGCATGTATTCCATCTAATGCTATCACAGACCACTTTTTTATGCCAACAAAAAGCACTTATGAAGCCAAAAAATACATGTGCAGAAGACATTCAAAGATATGTTTAAAAATTAAAAGCAGCCCTTTAAAAACAGCTTATCTGTGCAACTGTTTCTATAAAATATTTCTTTCTTGTACTTTAAAGTGCATGCATCTCTAAAATGCAAAGTAAAGTTCTTTTATATACTATTTTTGCACAGATTCCAGATGGCACAGAGCAAGTGACTGCTATTGAGAACTAAAGGTTTTGAAGGAGGTGACTATAAAGATTTCTTCATCTTTTGCACCCCCTTCCTCATTGACTGCAGGGTTTAGTCCGACTGATGAAGTGAAAGAACAAGAGAAAAGCTCAGCAATCATTTCCCATTTTCAGTCTTGAAGAATCAGCCTAAGCATTATTTGAGGCACCGTTACTTTTCTGATAAATCCTTAAAAGTGAATACAATCAAATATTTGTATGGTTAAATATCTCATTATTATATGGAAGAGCGAGACCTTCTTTTTCCTCTTTCTCATCAGTGAGCCTTTGTGCATACCTCTATGATCTCATCAGCAGCAGGAAGATTATGCAGCATAACTATGACTTAGTCCTGTCCTTCATTTTAATAATCTCTACATGGCACTTGTGTAGCACATTCACATTTGATCTAAAAACAGTAGTAAGTAATCATAACCCCAACAGTTATGCAATAATTAACAGGCATTAATCCTATTCCTGTTATGAAGGAGCCCAAGTGATAATTTTCATCTTCAAATAGGCAGCAAGTGGGCGCCGTTTCCAAATCCCGTTGCTGACTCCATTACCTCAGACAGCAAGTGTGCCACCACATCTAGTCCCTGCTGAGACCAGGAGGTCTTTCCAGAGGCACTGCAAGATACAGCACAAAACCCTGCAGCACAATCACAATCTGTTTGTACTGCAAGCTGAAACAGTTGGGATGGAGCCCATAAGCCATTTGGCAATGCCACTGTTGCGTTATCAGGGGTTTTTACAGAAGGAAGTGAACTGATTTGTTCAGGAGTGATAGTGATATCAGTTGTGCTGGCTCTGGAAGCAGTTAAACCTGCACAGAGCAGAAGCAGGTGAAGAGTCCAGGCCTGCTTGATGACACTTTCCTAATCACAGTTGGCAGGCAATCTCACTGCTAGAGGGTGAAATCATGAAGAAAAAACCCAACAACAAGATTTTCAGGGTGCCCAGTATTTTGCTCTGCAGCCACTTTATCAAAGCACCTGTCAGCTTTTTGCTCACTTTCCAAGATCAAGAAATGTGCAGAAATAGGCTTCCAAGAAATCCAAACTATAAGAAAGTACATACATTTAAAGTTGAAGTACACACACTTGTTGCTATGTGTATGTCTTTCCACTCACCACCCAAAATATATGCATACCTACCCAGACACCTGTAATAACAGCACGAGGCATATGAAGCCATGTTTTCTGCTTCTGCGTCTCTTTTGTACTGTAATGTAAAATTAAAATAGTCTTTAGAATGTGATTGCACAGACCCCATTACTTCAACCAAATTTTCCATTTTTAACTTCATTCAATTAAATAGTAATACATAGGAATGTCAAGAAAATATATGGATTAACATCACATTCCATAAGTCAGTTCCTGTTCCAATCTCTGCCATAGACCTTTATCATGACCTCAGCAGGCAAACTCAGCACAGGCATCCAGCTCCAAATATGTGCCCATATTTAAATTTTTCACCTTTTGCTTCTGCATCTTGCCTCCTTGCCTTACAAAACAGATTCTTTTTGTTGAGCTCTGAGCAATGAAAGTCGATTTATTTTCTCTCACATTTACTGATATCATCCTACCCAAGGCTGTAGGGAAGGAAGGATGCTGTCGGTGTTGTGCTTTCCCCAGCTTGTATGGATGAAGCACTCCACAGGTCTGCAGATGTACTGGCAGATAATGCAGAAAAAGACTCGTGTCTTTTGCCTATGAATGAAAACCATCTGGGATATGCTTAGA
This sequence comes from Corvus kubaryi, assembly GCF_017639235.1. Lineage (NCBI taxonomy): Eukaryota > Metazoa > Chordata > Aves > Passeriformes > Corvidae > Corvus > Corvus kubaryi. The sequence continues at coordinate 3,907,365 of NW_024582059.1, read as the reverse complement.
ACTGCTACTAGTGTGTGCAAAGATAGCACACACAAATACAAATTCAGTGATTTATATGGAAATGGCTATAATGAGGGAGGTCTTGCTGTTGGATTGTGCTTTATATACAACACGTCATGTGATCCAAACCCACAGATATTTCCCACTTCTTGCCACAAACCACGGCCTAGAGCTTCAGCACAAATTGAAGAATGCTTCTGGTTCTTATGGCTGTGAAGGAAATACTGAGGGGGCTGAGGAGGTGAATCATGTGAAGACAAACATAAAATTACCCCACTTCCAACAGTAAGCTTTTATCTAGCCAATCTAAACCATAGCCCTGACAATGACAGACAGATTTCCATCGGAGCTACCCACAAGGCCTGCACCCTGGAGCTAATGCCCAGCCCCAGCGTGCACTCCGCAGCTTGCTCCTGCCCATCATCTTTTTCTGTGGTAACTGGCATGAGCTGCACTAAAAATATTTCAGAAGAGCTCAGATGTAGGTACTTTCAGAGCACACAGGTGATTTCTAAGCACATGATTAAGCTGAAGTCCCTGGATACTGTAGCATGACAGAAGGGAGTACATAGAGACGTAGGCTATTTTACAGACCTTCAAGATGACAATAATCCTGCTTTAAATGTCTTTGTAACATTGTAATTCAGATTAGTGTTTACTATTAATTATTACATGCTAACATTTCCTGTGTACAACAGTTGCTTCATAGGATTTGCTTAGACTTAGCATGGCATCCATTCAAGCAGCTTCCCAGCTGCCCATGGTTGAATAATGCTGTGGCACAAACAATTTTGCAGGCCTGAGTTTCCAGGAGGACTTGGGCTGGCCATAAACATCCTTTGGCCATTTTTTGTTCATTGCCTGGCACTTGATGAAATCCTTCTCTTTGTTAGGGCCATTCATTTTTGATACTAACTCCCACTACCTTATCCAAGAGGATCACTGAATTGTTTCTAGATTATGGGGTATATAGGAGAACCCAGTTTTCCATGGCTTCCATTATTACATGTCGCTTTCATTTCAAGTATGGCAAAATCACAGACAGAGAGGTTAAATCCTTTGATGTATTCATTGATATAGCTGGAAATAAGCTCTCGAGCACACAGGCCTCCTTCAAGTCTTTGTGTGTTTTAGTAATTGATGTTATGTTTAAATCACAATGTCAACTCTCATTGCCACTTACTATACCTTATGTTGACTTGTCAGCAGTATAGCATCTCATTTCCCAGCAGCTGCTAAGAGTTTAGTTGAGACCTAGCTACACATCAGCAAGACAAACTATTCAACATTACTTCTTACAGCAATAGAAGCTTAATGGTTTTTGCAATAAATTAACACTGTGACACGGAGGGAAAAGTATTTGCTTAGTAGCAGAAATTATAATGGTAAGGTGCCCAGCCTGGTTAGAGAGTTATCTGTAAATCCTGAATGAAGCTGCTTGCATTATTCAACCAAAGGGTCTTTGGTAAACAGAAATGGCATAAACATATATCTGGTGGAAAATATATCATTTACCTGCTATACCTTCTACACAGCCTTAGGAGACATGCTAAATAAAGGGAATAAAAAGTAATGCTGAATAACTATCCACTTACTGAACGAGATGGGCACCCCATAAAAAACCACAACAGTATAGAGGTATGCATATGAACAAGTACAGAGGGACTAACATTGTCCTCCCTGTCTCTTGAGACCACATCATTCTCCTGACATCCTTTCTCCTGAGAGGCATTGCCTACTTTCACTTCAAGTTTGTGCTTTTATGTGAGAACTAATTAAATGACTTAAAATATGATTACATAAAAGTTACTTCCCTGCAAAATAGACTATATGTTTTTGTTTAGTGTTCTTGGCTGCAATCAATATAATCAACTAGAAGCAGGTCTTACAAACTCCTCAAGGCCAAGAATGTTTTATATGTTCTTCCATTGTTCATGCAGACTTTCCAAGTGACCCCAAGCTTCAGTATTAACTTGTAGATAGTCACATGCTAGAGGAAATTTTCAGGTAGAGCAGGACAGGAAAGGAAGTAAGATTCACTGCAGATTGTTTAACCTATGCAGAAGTCCTGTAAGTTATAGAAAACTTGGAAAAGTCCCCAGAGAGTTTTTGAGACACATGAATCCCAGTAGGGTTTAGTATTTCCAGGCTGTTAATGTATTTCCTGAAACTGTTACAGTAGATTTTCAAGTGTTGCTGTGAGTTAACCTCTGGCCGATGTCTTGCATTCCGGAATGAAGGCTGAATGCCACATGGATGCTTTGCGAGTCTGGCTGGCAGCTGAGCTTCCAGGTAGGCAGAAACACTGAAGGCAATAGTCAACCTCATCTGAAGCCCCATGGCCATTCTAACCCTAAAGGAGCCCTTGTCATAACTTTTCATAACCTCCAGCTTCATCCTGTGCACCTCACCAGCTCTGACACCAACTTTAGGAAGCTGCCAGTGTAAGGGAGAAGGTCTTCAGGCCTTCTGGCTAATGTGCTGAAAAACATGACTGTGAAGAACATGGCAGCCAAAATGCAAGCTGGTAAGCTGTTGATGCCTCAATACTTGAAGGCTCTCTTTTTTTCTTTGTGTTTGGGTTTAATGATACTAAAGACTTCCATGTCATTGAGAACTGGAAGTCCAGGAGAGTCAAGAGAGTGCTGACCCTGCTGGACCTGCTTGCTTGGGCTGGCTTTCTTGACATTGTTTTCCCCCTGCCTTAAGACTGCAAGCTCACTGGGGGCTGGGGCCACTCTTTTAGCTCGGCTCGTACTGCAGCACACGAGCTGATGCTGCCGGAATCGGAAGAGCACAGCTGGAGACATCAGCAAGTGGCAGATGCAACTGGAAGGCAAAATTAAGGCTGCATAAACACCGTGTGACCCAGCTGCGAGAGTAGCTCAGCAGGTGATGGTTAGACTTAGGGTCTCTGCCCTATGCTCCACCAGCCCCATGCATACTGTAACATCCAAAAGCGTGTCTGTGCACAGCATGGAGCTCAGGGCACCCTGTCTGCAGGACCCGCATGGGGACACCCAGCTGCAACCCCTGTCCCCGCAAGCTGGACCCGGCCGGGCAGGGCGGCAGAGAGCCCACTCCCGCCGGATGGCGGCACCCGCAGCAGGTGCGCTGGGATCTAAATGCAAAAGGGGACATGTCGGGGTGTGCGTAGGCTTCTTCTGGGGCAGTGTATATGCGTCTGCCCTTCTGGCTAAATCTAAGCTTGTGATTCTTTAGTTCCCGGCTGGCCGGCGAGGGTGCGCAAGACACTGCGGCATGGAGTCAGCACAGGGGTGGGGGCTTCCTATTTTTGTAGTTATTTTTGACGGCCTGGGGTGTGTGAGGGAGTTCCTCCCAGCCAAGAGCGCAGCCCTGGCGCTATTCACTGAGGAGAGCCAGTGCTGTGCGAGGGGCGGCGGGGGGCGGGTGTCCCGGGCGGCGGCGGCGGCGGCGGGCGGGCACTAAGACCGCGCCGCCCCCGGGCGCTGCGCGGCGGCCGCAGAAGAGGAGGAGACCGGCGGGCCCGGGAGGAGAGGCGCGGAGGGGAGCGGAGCTATGCTAAACCCGGGGTACCGCTGAGGCGGGGCGGGCCAGGCCAGAGGCGGGGGCTCTCCGGCGGCGGGCGCGCAGGGGCCCGGCTCCCGAGGCGGCGGCAGGCAGCATCTCGGCGCGGGGAGCGGCTCCGCAGCCACCGGGCCAATGAACATGTCAGTGTTGACTTTGCAGGAATACGAATTCGAGAAGCAGTTCAACGAGCATGCGGCCATCCAGTGGATGCAAGAGAACTGGTGAGTGCCGCCCCCGGGCCTCGCCGCCCGCCCGGATCGGGGAGGCGCTGAGCCCATCCGGGTGCGCGGGTTGCGCCCGGCCGGCGCGGTGCGGCGCGGCTCTGCGCCGCCGTGCACGGGCACACGGGCGCTGCCGCCGGCCCTACCTGCGCGCCCGGGCGGGGGCTACCCCGCCGGGTTACAGAAGGCTGGGGCATCCCGCCGCCGGTGCGGTGCGCTGCGGGCCCCGAGCCCCGCCGCCGCACCCTCCCGCCGCGCCCCGGCCCTCCGGTTGGCCCGGCGGCGCGGAGCCGCACACGTGCCCCGGCTCTGCCCTCGGCCTCCCTTGCCTCCATCCTTGCCCGACCCTCCCGCTCCCCGCGCTGCAGGCTCGTTCAAACAAGTTGCGCGTTTGCCCGCGCTCCCCGCGGAGCCCCTTTGCCTTCCCCCTCCCTCAGCTCCTAATAAACTTCATTTGCAGCCATGCGGTTATTAACTTTCCCGGCGTGTTCGTGCGGCCGGGGAGCCGGGGCGAGCCGAGCCGCGGCGGGACCGGGGCTGCGCAGGGACCCGTCGGGGCTTCCCGGGTCGCGGCGAGCCGGAGCCTGATGGCCTCGCAAGGGGACACAGGCACGCTCACATCCTGGCCCGCCGAAGGGGAGTGGCTGTTCCGGGAAGCTGCTCTCTGCCGGGCACTGCCCCGGGGGCATCCCTGGGCCTTGGCCGGCAGCCGGGAGACGAGGATGGAGGGAGCGCCCCAGCTGTCCTTGCCCCTCCGCCAGGCCCTCTGAGCTGTCCTCGGGGCCAGGATCCCTCTCTCCATGGCACTTGCCCACACCTTGCCCCAGTCCTTGTCCTGGCTTTGTCCACCTGCACTGGCCCTGTGTTCACAGTCTGCGCTCGCTCACCTGTGCCTTGCTGATGCATTGTCCCTGACCAGCCTTGCCTAGTGCCCAGTCTTGCTGTTTCTGCTGCTTCTGTGGTCTCTCTCCCCAGCTAGCCCCCAACTTTTCCATTGCCTGCATGCCCTCCCTTGGCAGGGCTGTCTGCCCTTTGACCTCCCGAGTGAGGACCTTCCCCATGCCACCCTCATGTGACAATGGCAGGATAGGACTGTCTCTGGGCCCAGGCTTTGGTGCCTGCATTTGTAGGGCAGAATGGTCCAGGATCCTAGGTGGATCTCAGCTAGGGATTTGCTAGAATCCTTTAGTGACTTGTCCAGGGACTTTTAAGGGCAGTGTAATTAAAATGACCATTTAAGTGCATGTATGTCTCCCTCTGTTCTGCAGGTGAGCTCATTACCTCTTGAGGGGTGCCTGGTGTCACTCATGTTTCAGGAAAAAGGAGACCACATAGATATTCTTGGGCTGGAATTATTGGATGCTTCCCTTTCTGACCATGTTCCAGAAGAAAATTGGCATCAGAATAGGATATTCTGGTAAAAGAGGATGGAGGGGGCGATATGTGAGTGTATATAATAGCCAGATAACCCAGGAGAGGTGCAGTTTATTTTAAAGAACATTCCTAGCAACTAGCACTCCTGCATCTTCTCCTTAGCTCTCCTGTACTTCATGATGTGACCTTGGGAATGTTACATAACCTCTCCTAGGCCTCAGTTTCCCCAGCAGAGAAAGACCAGGGGAGTGGGGGATAATAATGCTGAAATGCCCTTACTCGGTGCTTTAATGATTTTGGTAATGTTTGCTGAGTGCCTTGAAGATGTCAGGTACTACGTAAATACTAAACAGTGTTACTAAAGTCTCCCTGGCAGTTTCACGTGCTGCAGAGGTCGCTAGCTGGGATTCCATAACGCCAGGCTCCCACTTTCCAGGTTCAGAGGAGGAGACTGTCAGTGTTACACTGCTGCTGTACAGCTAAAGAGACACAATCATACATGTCCACATGCTTTTCAGTCTATTTTCACCTTCTCTTAGGGAACTGATGAATTAATGTCTTTGATTCTCATGAAAGTGAAAGAGAATGATCTTCCTGTGTCCTGGGAGTGTTTCTGGAAATGAAATAGAGCTGTGCCCTCTGAGGTCTCTATCGTGGCAGACTTTTCCTGAAAATGCTGGTGAAGACTCTTCTGTGTTCCAGGTTAAACTGTGCATTTTTATCTTTAAGAAGTGCCTTTGCTTAATGAAACAGGTCCTGCTCAAGCACTTGAGTTTTGCAGGGAGCTTACCTGGTAAAATACAGCAGCTTTTTTTACTCCTGTCAGGTTGACTCAATAGGTTTGTGTATGCAGACATCAATGGCTCCTGCACTTTGTAGGTGTAGCCTTAACGTACACATCCTTAACATAAGAGCCATCCAAGATGAGGTTGTTAAGTAGTAGTTTGTAGGGGTAAACATGCTCTTTGAGCAGTAAGACAAGACAAGGGGGACTTGTTTGAGGAAAGACTGTGTCAGGATTTTATATTGTAATTGTTATTTAAATTAGGGTGCAATACTACTACAATGTCTAACATGAAGGTAAACAAATTCTGTAGGTGTGGCATTTACTATTTTACCTCATCTCAGAACAATGTCTTGTTACCTTACAACACAAAAAATACACAAAAAGAAGGCTGTAGGGTGTTAGGGGGCATGAATTGGCAGTAAGGAGTTGACCCTGACTTTGGGAATTTGAGATATATCTTTGGAGTCTGACTAGGTTGCGTATGAAGATGTAGCCTAGTTTGAGGATGGACGTGAATCCTTTTACATATCCTCTGAGTTCTGAGCTGGTTAAAGCACTATCCAGCCCTTCTAATTAAAACTGTGTAGGCCTAAAGCTGGAAAAGCTTGAATGCAAAGCCTGGAGGTAGTGGCATACACCCCTAGATACTGGTATGGTTGGTTGGGAAGGATCATGGTGCAAGGTCTGGTTCTGTTCAGCCAAGGCTTGCCCCTCCTTTGCCTTGGTCCTTTGAGCCTGCTCCAAGCTCCATCACTCCCTGGGGCAAGTACACGTCCTCTGCCCTCAGCAGTAGCTGGCTCCCAGGCTTTTCTTCCCCATCCTAGGGCTTGTTTCCTTGCTGGCATTTGCTCCTGAAAATCCCATCTGACGGCATATTGGTCTAATGGCAGTGAATGAGGTCCTCCTTGCTTCATTCCAGATGTTCCTGCTTCACTATATGGAAGACCCTATCCTGCAACACACATTGCACTGAGACCTCTTTAAAGCTTGGGCCTGGACTAGCAGTGCTGTAAAGAGGGTGCTGTTTTGACACAGAGGGGAAATGAGTAGTCTGTTGCTTGGTACTTCCGAGCTGATTGGTTTCATGCCTCCCTGAATGCCTGGCTTTACATTTATGCACTCCTTTATGGTATAGCCCTGGACTGCCTGGTTCTCATGCAGGGAGGCAGGAGCGGCAGGGCAAGGTTGGAGGCTGCAAAGATGGACCTGCAGCCTGCGGGCCTCTGGTGGTAAGAGCTGCCAGTTAGTTGCCTTCCCTAAACTAACAATGTCAGGATTTCAGGAGGTTAAGAAACAGGTCCAGTTACTGTCATGAAACTCCTTACACTTTATGTTGTTGGAAAGCTGTTGTTGATACATGTTTAAGTATAGTGCCATCGAGTAGCTTTAAATATAAAATACAGTATCACTTTAAGATACTGTCATACTGTGCTGAAACCATGAGAGGTGTGATTTCAGTATGTTCAGGATTAAGTCAAATGTTTATGAAAATAATTGCTTAAAATGATTTCTCAAGTCAAACTCTCCCAGCACCTCCTCCTAAACTTCTTCAAAGAGGGAAGTGGTATGAAGTAAATAGTCTGCAGTTCCTTAAACTGCTGCATGAGAATTAAAGCAGCTCTAGTCCTTTATCTCATATGGGTAAGTATATTAATATTTTTGGAGAAAAGTCACAGTTCTGTCAGACATACAGCAAGAAGTGTTGTAGCACTGAGATCCCCATTCCCAGCTGCAGCCAGTGAGGCAGCAAAAACTGGCCAGTGCTTAGGAAAGGCAAAGTGACAGAAATGCCTGGATGGAGTGGTGACTGCCAAAGTCCTTCTCCATCGTGCTGCAGAGCACCAGGTTCAGGCATCAGCACGAAGTGACAGTCGTTCCTGTTATAATTGTCTGGCCAATAATAATTATCTTCAGATGTCTGCTGACGAGGGGCTCACCAATGGGGAGGCAGGAGGCCTGTGCTGACTGCGCTGAGATTATCTGGGAGAGCTGACGTCACGCCAGGGCTTGCCTAAAATCACCGAAACTTTTCCTCTGCTGCTCCATCGGCTGCTGCAGCGCTCCGGATATCTCTGCTCCAGCCCAATGTCCTCCCACCAGCTGCTGCCCTGGGCAGGCTCTCCTTGCTCCTCTCTCTCTTTCCTCTCCTGTTTTGCTTCCTGAAAAGCCAAGGTTTAACCCTTGGCAGCCGGCAGCATGCTCACAGGTAGTAGGGGGAGGAGGATGAGCAGGATGAAAGTGAAACTGATTATTCCCTAAAAAAGCTGTTGGGCTCTGCTGCAGATACTGGCTGGTTTTGTTATTTAACAGAAGTAATGATTCAGTAAAGAGAGAAGGACTGCATAAGGACTGCTGGGAATTTTTTGGTTTTAAAGGGATCTGGCAACTCAAACTCGATCCTGAAATCAACTTTGTGGACCTTAGATGAGGATAAGTGTTTATGTATTGAAAGAAAACATCTGTGCAGGAAGTTATTTTTAACCTTTTGTTACCAAAACTTTTATGTGGCAGAGGCAGAAAATGCAGCCAGTGCTGAGAGAAATTTATCCTTTGTTGTGATTTTCTTTCAAGTCAAAATGAGAGGTAGATGTGGAAGGGCACAGGGTCAGATAATTTGGATTTGTAAATGCACTTGCCTTTTAATAATTCACACAAGCACCATCGTCCTAGACAGGTTTGTTTCCTAAATGCAGAACAAGCTCTCCTCATCCACTAAAGGTGCTCTTACCTCATGCAGAAATCAAGAGTGAGAGGCTGTGAGCATATCTCTCCAGGCATGTGTGCGTAGCAGCCAAAACCTGATGTAAATTACATTTTTTTTTTTCCCCTGAGCTCTTACTAGATGCCAAGTGAAGGATGTAGAGAGGGACGCTGCAGTCACCCTGTACTTTCCTCTGTGCTGCAGCAAGGAGTCAAAGGGAAGATGTGAATTGTTTTCAACAGAGAGACTGTTTTACTTGAGCAGAATTCAGCTGGCCCAAGAATTTAGCCGGCCCCCACGTGTCATTCTCCAGAGGGGATTTTTGCTGCTCTCTTGTGCAAACTGGCCATAAAGCTGACAGGGCCACCAGTGCATGGCAGAGATTAGAGGATACCCACTTCTTTGCCTTTCTTTCATCCTGCAGGCCTTTCTGAGCCAAAGACTGATGTATTGGAGTATCACAGGGTTTTGGCTCCTTGAAAATGAAAGGATGGAGGAATGAGGAATGACAGCAGATCTCCTGTCAGAGTTCAGGTGTTTTCTGTCTGGGTGGTCCTGGGAAAAAACATTTAAAAAAAAATACGGTGGACACCAAAATGTCATCCTGAAGATAAATATATCAATGTCTTCTGAATTCAGCCTACCACTGAAACATAGGCATCGGCCTTTTGTTTACTCTGTTCCTAGAATGTGGACACATCTGTCATCATGTTGCTTCTGTGATTTTAAACCTCTTGAGAGTTCTACTCTCTTCTACTTTGTGAAACACCACGTACTTCTGGGAATAATAAACTTGTATGAGTGGAGCAAGGAGTAATTTAGGAACTTGCCATCATTTTTAGAAGGGAATATGGGCATTCAGGAACGTGGATGTTCCAAAACACTTTTTGGAAAGTTTAGTTAAGAGTTTAGGTGCTTTTTCTTTTAATGGAAAAGAGAAGAGATTGAACGGTTATTTTTAACTATACATTAGCATTGTGTGAAATACAGACTTTTCACTGGCTTAGGCTATATCAACATGTGAGATGTTTATGTAACTGCATTACCTCTGTACTGTAAATTTTTTCTCGCCAACAGTTTTGTCAGCCCACTTGAGCCTTGCCCTGGGTTGGAGTGGTAGGGTTTTGTTTTCTACTGTGCTGCCCCATCACTGACCAAAGCATCCCAGACTGCTGCTGCTACAAGCTGTGCTGTTCCTGTTTGTGTCACAGTATCACATCTCCTGGGACTTCCTGGATTCACTGGGGAAAGCTGGTGCAGCCCCACGGGGAGCTCTGCAGGGACACCCAGTTAAACATTTCATAATCTGTCAACAGCACAGGAAACAGCGAGGCTGTGCTGCACCCAGGCTTATAGCAGAAGAAAATTCTATCAGTTCATGTGCAAGGTTTGCAAATGGTATGATTGCTTTCAGATCCAGAGTAGGAGTGGTACCTGCTACTGCTCTTCATGTTGTGCCTTGCACTGTGTGCTCCATTGCAAACTGTCACTTGCAAGTCTTGTTGACTTTTGTGCAATTTTTTTCCTGTGAATTTTGCTTATGGACTAGGAGCAAGGTGGAAGGACTCCAAAATCAACATGACCTGAGTTTGCCTAGGGAAGGGACCCAAGTCCTACAGAACATGGCATGAAATGATGGGCAGAGCTTGCATCTGCTGAGAAGTCCTTGACCTCCTGTGGAAAGAGCTGGTATTCAGAGTGGGGAAAAAGAGGGGGAGATCCAAGTCAGTGGTTTACCTCATGCCGGAGGATTTGGGACTTTGCAGAGGACACGCAGTGGTTTATGCAGTGCATGGTATGGAGGGGAATGATACCTGAGGGTATGGGGAGCCTGACTTCAAACTGAAGGCAGCCATAGCCACCTTTCAGAAGATGGGCATTGGTCAGGTGCCTGAGTTCCTCATTTTAATGGAAATCAAGGACCTGTGTCATCTCTGAAAATTTCTCTTTTTGCCTCATTTTCCCTGCTGCAAAATAGGGAATAATTCCTTTCTGGGGATATTCAGAGTTGGTTTTCTGCCATGTCACAAAGGTGATCCTGAGGTGGTAAGACCTGTATATAACTACATTAGAACAGTACAGAAAACACAATGGTCTTACACTATTACTATGTAGCTTTACACTTGTACTAGCAGTGAAGAATACTTTATTCTTGCCAAGGATGTGGGGCAAAGTTTGTCTCCTTGATTGTGGTAACTGGGGACTGAGAAGAGCTGCTGTAATATTAGAGGCAAGGCAGTTTAGTGTTGGTATCATGGGATTAAACTGCAAAAGTCCAGACCATTTTTAATTGCAAATTTATGAAAGGAACTGTCCTTCAGATAGTCCAATAAAACTTCAGACTGATGATAACTTTTAAATAGAATTTTTAAAATTTGTTGGTAATTAGTTTCAGTATGTGAAGTCTGCAAAGTGAGTAAAAAATGAATTGGACATCATCCAGGTTGTGAGCTTGTCAAATTGAATGTGTTGATTTTGATATCTGATGGCCTCAGTTACCCCTGGACATAAAACTTAAGGTCAGTCAAGAGTGTTATTAAGGACAAAGGTCTGGTCTATGTCTTGAGCCACCAGCAGTATAAATACACCTGGAAGAAGCAATCCCAGGGAGTGCCAATGAAAGTTTTAAGGGGAAGAAACAATGGGCCAAGTTAATTTTTGAAAAAATATCAGAGTGCTATTATTGAGGAGTCTTACCTTCTGACTAATAAAATTGCCTGGGTTTCAGGTTGGTTTTTTTTTTTTTTCTTTTTCTTTTTTTATTTATTAGAGCCATTAAGAGCTGCTTAAGATAACAGTAAAATCCCTTAAGTATAAACAAAAATGGGATGCCAAAGTTGTTGCGCTGTGCCATTCAGATAGTGGGTTTATTAACAAATGTTTGCAAAGTCTGTCTTTTTCCTTATGTATTTTTCCTTTTAGCTTTAATTGGGAATTTACCCTCTAGGTCCCCTGATGTGATTCTTCTGAATGCTTTCTGAATGTTTACAGGTCCTCTGTAAACATTAATGGGAATTTTGTTGTTGCCAACATACATCATCTCCAGGCAGCTGAAAACCATGGCTCTTCTTCCTTTTAGTTCTCCCTGGAGGAGCTGGCTGTCCAGCTCCTTTTCCATGTCTTTGCAGGTCACAAGCAAAAGAAACATTAGTTATTAGTAGGAAATGATGTAGACATCTTACATTTCAATTCCTTCTTGTTTCCTCACCCTCCTTGGCTTGACAGCCAAGCAGAAAACTCCAAGCTATTTTGTCAACCACATGGATCTCTAGATGCTCTTGTCTACCTTGACCATCACAAAGACTTCTGCTCTGCTGGCACAGTAGCTCTGGGGCTGCTGGCTGCCCTGGACCCTGTTGCACCTCAGCCCCGGCCACGGGTGTGGATGAGGATCCGTCCTGTTCCACATGCGTGTGGCATCTTCCATGCTCACAGGCGGCCAGCCCAAACCCCTGGGTGGCTTCACTGCCTTTCCTAGGTAAAGGCAGAAGCTGTGAGGATGTGCTAAGTGGAACTGCTGATGAGAGTGTGCAGCACTGATTTCAGACTCATGATGAAACAGGTTGTTTAGCAGGTAGAAGTATTTCAGGATGCGGTGTTGTCTTTACATTATTTTGTGAGGGCATTTCCCCATTATAGTTTTTCCTAAGATGTGGCTGTTGGCACTGTCTGAAACAAGATACTGGTCTTGTACCCAGGATGCTCACACTTGTTAGGAAATAAAGGAAAACATTTTGCTGTAAGTAACATTCTGAAAACCAGTCCCCTGATGTTCATGAGAGCTGGTCCTTGTGTAATGGTGCCCCTGCATAAAGATGGTAGTTACAGTGAATGCCCTTCCCAGATCCTTCTGCCTATGATGTCTTTTGATCCTGCTCGGGATGTTTGCTCAGGATGTTTTGTTTATTTTCCGAGATTCTGGTATTTGGTGATTACAGACAGTTTCTATTACTGTTCACTCATTCAGGTCCTAGGAGCACCTTGCAGGCGCTGGTGATGGCATTTGTCTGACCACAGATGCCTGCTATGTAAGGTGTCTGAGTCATCAGGAAGTGGGCAACGGAGAGAATTAAGTTTTATTGTAAAACCGCTCCCTCTCTTACCAAATGTAGAGACTCGGGAACTAACTAGACCATAGTTATTTCTCATGATCCTTCTTCCTTCTTCTCCCCCATGATGCATTTTCTTCTTTCTTCTGATTTTTACTTTCTACCACCCTTTGCCCATTCCTCTTTCATGTTCTGTATGTCTTTTTCCCCTTTAGGAGCAGTCGAGTCAGCATCACAGGTGGCTGGGCAAGCCCTGGATGCTTCTGTAAAACACCCTGCAGGGTGGGAATCATCTGGTGCATGTTTTGGCGTTGGGCTGGTGGAGCTGGGCAGCACGGGCCTGGCCCTGAGCTGTCTCTGGCTGAACAGAAAAAGCACTGCATCAGGGTAGTCCCACTGCCACCTTCTGATAAAGTCACTTGGTCCTTGATTTCTGGAATAAGGCAGTAATAACCAAAGAAGAATGCTTGCTTGTAGCTTTCCACAGCCCCATCGTATACTGGTATAAAAGGGCCCTCTCTTTTAAAAGCCACTTTCCAGTCACTAAGTGGAAAAATACTAAAAAGTCCACAGTAAAACAGCAGTTGGCTTCAGTACAAAAGATTTAGTTCCTGAACTTACGTGTGTTGGCTAATGTGACCCTAATGTAGCATCTGGTACGTAAAACAATTTTGACAATTCACATATTTTGAAATGGTCGTTACTGTAAATGGAATAATTGGAAAAGATGTTAGGATAAAATGAAAAGAAGTTGTGCCTCCATTTAGAAAAATGTGCCTACATTTAGGAAAAAATACACACCAGGCTGATAAGAGCTACCACAGCTTTTTACTGGGGGGTGAACAAGCAGAGCTCCTTCCTCTGCTCTCTGTAGTGGCATGCCCTTGATGGAGAAGAAAAATGGACTAGGGTAACAAAATAGGATCTGTTAGCATCTCTCACGTATTGGCATTAAAGCTGGGAGCACAGATTTTGGCCTTGGGCTTTCCAAATGCTCTTCTTGCCTTAGCAGTACCCATGGCTTCAGCTGTTGGGGTGTCATGGAGCATCTTCCCTAACGAATGCTGGTGGCTTCAGGGTAGGCATGCTACATGTGTAAGATACTGTGGGTGGTCCATTGCTGTTGGAAGTACTGTGAGCAGTCTTCATTGTTTCCAATAAATGGCATGTAGGATTGAGGGAGATTTTTGCAGACCACAGCCATCTCGCCTATGCTTGTATGATTATGGTCCAGCATTTTGTCTTCATAGGCTGTGTCCTGATGACCTTAGTTATGATCCATATTTATTGCTGGCAGAGTGTTAGACTCCTTTCCATTAAACGAGATAGTGTTGTATCTGTTTACAGGGGATACGAATTTGGCTTCAGACATCTTTGACCCACTTATCTTGTTTAAATTTTCAAGAATGAGTCCTGACTCGATGGAGTTTCAGGTAGTTTTCGTGTTGTAAAATAGCTGTACATCTTGGAAGAGGGACATTTGTGTTCACTGTATTACCATGAAGAGTTACGGTATTTTAAGTTATCTTTTTCCCTTTGCTAAGGTCGAGACAGAATTCCACAGTCACATTCTTGGTGAGTTAGATGCTTTAAGGACAGAAAGCTCTATAATGCAGCATTTCTAAGAACAGGAAGGATGTGTTGAAAGTGGTGGATCCGTACAGTCACAAGGGCTGCTCTGAGAGTTGCCCACAGCCATTGCAGCTGGAAGGCTTCCCAGATGAAAATAACCATTTCCAGACTTTCAGCTGAGGTGTCTCTTCTTAGCTCTCAAGTCCTGTGTGACACTAAAAGAAAGCAAGACTTTGGTTCCCAAAACTTTGGAGAGTCTCCCATTGCATGTACAGACAAAGTTGGTGCCATCATGCATTTTTCCTGGCTGCTGGATCAAATGCTCCCTCTTGAATGTCAGCCAGCCTGTGAGGCAACAAGGACAGCCTCCCTGTCAGCCAGGTTGCACAAGGGAATGATATCAGGGTGGGTTGCCTTGGGTTTGCTGGCACTGGAGTAGCTTCCCAGGGCTGAACTTTGGCCCCATGCCACACACATGGAAGCACTGCTACAACTGTGTAAACTGAACTGCCTTTCATGACTCCTCCTGGGACCTTGGTCTCCTGTGGCAGAGTGGAAGGGACCAGCAGAGGCAGTAAACTGTCCCACTGCTCCAGCTGCCTTGCCTGCAGGCTGCCTGTGTAGCTTTCCTGAAAGCAGTCCTGGAAAAAGCACGGCATGGAGGTGATGTGTCTTAAGTAGGACCTATGATGGCATCTATACTTAGGTGCTGGTGAGCCCAAAATGCTGCACCCATGCAGTCTGAGCTGTTTTGTTCTAGCTGCAGGAGCGGGGACAAACACTCTTGTGAATTGGACAAACATCCCTCTCTTAACTGGATCCCATGGTCTGCTGTGATAATGCCCCGTGGTGTGGTCCCTAGACTATCCTGCTTGACCTGCTTCATTCAGAGTGGGTAAGGCACCCGTCTGGAGAACTATAGACTGTCAAGGACTTTCATTATTGAAATTGGGGCCTGGGATTCATCCAAGTCAGTGGGAGATGTATCTGTGAGGTGAATGGGAAGAGAGTGTAAATATTTGTGGATGAGAAGTGAGACGGCTCTACCATTACCTGTAGCTTTGGTGCAGATAGAAATCTGGGTGCTGCTGAAATTGGATTAAGCCACCAGCCTACAGGCTTCCTGCAGAAATACCAATGAAGAGTTGTAAATGCAGGATCTGTCTGTGGAGTAAATGGTTATATATGGGAGATCGCTAGAAAGCATGAAGACAAAACTGAAAAGGGCTTGTTTCCCAGAGATGGGCTTACATGCAGTCCTCTCTGTGCAAGTGCTCCTCTTCAAGAATAAAACTACCCAGTGTTTAATGAGTTAATATGAGCAGTGTCTTAGGCTGCCTTCTGCTGTGCTCTGGGATAGTGGCTGGACAGTGCAGAAAGCCTTACAGAACAGAAAGGGGAAAGATGTCATTTCAAGTCAGGCTGTGTTGACTCATAGAAGACATTCTGAAGGTTATGGATATATGTTAAGCAGGTATTAAATAGCTCTTGCTTTATAAATATCATTTACAAAAGCAAGTATCCTTCAGGCGCCAGAGTATATGAGTGTGAGTTAATTAGAGTCTGCATTTTCAAAGTGGTGGAACAACAGGATTTAGATCAGACAAACTGCAAATAAGTTTGCTGGTGACGTGAAATCCAGTGACTTCTGTAAAACTTCCTGGCTTTGTGCCTTGCTTTTTCTTCCCCGGCACTGCTTTCTGCAGCTGTGTCCCTTGGACTCAGTGCAGTGGGTTGTGATGTGTGTGGCCGCAGAGAGGAGCGGTGCGGCCCTGCTCCCCATGGCTGTTGCGCTGATGGGGACATGTCACAGCGGTACTCTGAGGCACTCAGTCACTTGTTTTGCAGAGAAATGCAGGCTGGCAGGAGGAAGAGCCAAGCCACAGGCTAAACAGGCTCAGTGGAGCATTTCATGGCCTGCAAAGTGACCAGGCTAATCCTGGAAACCTGCAGCCTTTATCATGACACCTGACACAGCAGCACAGCCGGCCTCCTCTGCTTTACCAGATTTCCATGCTCACATCACTGTCTTTCTAAACATGGCACAGATTTTTTCCTTCCTTAGGCTTAAGGATGGGGGGGAGGGTGAGGGCAATGGAAAAAATCTACATTAAAGCCCTCCCAAAACCAGTCTGAAAATTTAGAGGTCCCCTCACAAAGGGGTGGGGGCCCTCACACCAGGATGGTCTTCCAGGTTATCGGGGCTGTGACTTTGCAGTGTGAGCAGCTTTGTGGTGCATTCAGAAACGCTTGCCTGACTAACATATTGCTTACATTTGCTGACTCACTCTTGCGCTGCCTTTTCTTTCTTGTTCCCTGGATGTGTTGATTTTTATCTCTGTTACTAGGGCTGTGCCCCAGACACTGTATAATCGGCCTGTTTGTGTTTGGCTCCTGTGTTGGTGGAGCTATTTACATTTGGATACAAATGTTAATATCATTCACCCAGAAGTGAATAACAGCAACAAAATACTGGGGGTCTGAAGCCCCCTGGCATGGGAGGGAGGGCAGGGACATGCTGCTCTTGGGCAGGGCCATCCCCAGCATCACTGCCTGGCATTTTGCACAACCACCTGCATTTGGTCTTGCTGTCTCTTCAAGCCCTGCTCCCCCAAACTGTTTTGAACAATGAATTTAAATTCAGAATCACAGGATATTCTGAGCTGGAATGGACCCATAAGGATCATCAAGTCCCGCTCTTAAGTGAATGGGCTGTTGGCAGCTTTGTGTTTTCACCTGCAGAAGATGCTAACACAGGCAGCCTGTGTCTAAAAGGACTTTCTAAGTGGGAGTTGTACATGGGTATGGCTAAGAAGCTCAGCAGAGCTGCTGGGTCCCCAGTGTCCTGCTTTTCTAGGAGAAGTATGGGTGATCAGAGGCCCTGCTTAGCACTGACCCTGCTTGTAGGGTGCTCCTGGAAGGGCTTCGTCTGGCTGCTCTTCCCCAGCTGTGCTGCAGCAGCCCTGCATCCTCACAGCCCAGAATGCTTTCCCACTTTGATCTCTCCCCTGGAGCCATTAAGTGTCCGTGTCTGTTGCCACTTCAAAGAATGCCTGTTCTTGATATGCAGTGTTCATGTACTTCGGGAGGTACAGGTCATTTCTGACATTTCTTCTCAAATACCAGCGATCCTAAGTGACAGTCCTAAAATGAGCGTCCAGGTTAGTATGCAACAACTAGTATGTCTTCAACTTTTTCCCCTTTAAAGCCCAGGCTCCTAAACTTTTGTATGAGTAGCACAGATGGTTGCAACTGTCTTGTCTTTTCAATGGCTTCTGAACAAGCCACCATTTATTTTTCTTGTCCAGCTTGTTTAGGTCTAGTTTGAAGCCCACCTCATTAAGTTGCTATCACATAATGCTCCTTTCTCTTGTTTTAATCAGATGATGTCCAATATATCAGCAGTCCTCATGCAAGGAATGACACTGCATGGCCAATTACCAGGGAACTAATTAGCAGACAGCATCTTCCTCATGGTTCAAAGAGCATTATGTATGCATTCCCCTGAGATCATACAACAGCAGCATCACCTTGCAGCAGCATTGCTGTAAACGAAACATGCTGTTTGCCTCTGTGCCTTCTCCTTCCTGCTCACCACTTGTGTGTCAGTCTAGGTGCAGACAGACAGCACTCCCCAACATTATCAAGAGGAATCCAGCGTCAATGGTGCCTTCAAAACCCTCCCTGTGTTGAAACTACAGCCTCTCTGTGCTGGTTTTGCACAGCCGTGGCTGAACAGAACCAGGCTTCTGAGTACATGGACACTTTGAGGAACTTCAGCCTGGAAAGAGTTGCCTTTTTGGTTCTTTTTAAGCATGATTGTTTTCCTCAAGTTGAACAGTATTCATAGCATTTCTTATTGCAGGTTTCAGTATTCAGATTCAGTGAGATCAGTGATACTTAGCATTTGCAAACAGAAACTTCAGAAAAATCTTGGCATTTTTGATTGTGACTTTTGTAACTGCTGGAGGGAATTAAACTTGCAGCTTCTCTCGTGTCTTCTGTTACCTGTTTCTTCATAGTGGAAATGACTGTCAGTTTCTTGAATCAAGCTCTGAAAGCCCCCCAGGCATTTCAGTGGCAATGCTATGGGCTTGTGCCCAGCTTTACTCACTTTAGGATTTACATTTTTGTCATTGATTCTGAATACTTTATGGACCAAGTATGTATTCAAACAATATCAGGACAATGTGTGCTTGTACACATACTTTTGTATACTTGTTAATGCACTTTTCTCAATCCCTTTGACAGCAGAATGCAGGCTACAGTCTGCTTTTGCTTGGAGGGGCATGCAGTACACCTGAAATCCACTGCTGCAGTGGTAGAAATACAGCCCTACCATCTGCCATGGACTTACCCAGACTACACTGGAGCAGGATAAAGTTTTGGAACGCCTGCAGTACATTGATGATATCATTGTGTGGGGCAATAAAGCAGACGAAGTTTTTGAAAACGGGAAGAAAATTGTCCAAATCCTTCTGAAAGCCACTTGTTTTTACTGAGTCTCAAAAGCGGTGCCTGTCACCATGAACCCATACAGTGAAAATTAAATGATGAGCAGAGCTTTTGTTTTACATTAAATTAGTCCATCTCCTCTATCCCAGCTTCCTCTGAATTAGTGTTATACTTCTGACAAAGAGCATTTGGCATGACTTATTTGTAAGTTGTACATTGAGATTTATTTGCCCAAGTGAACAGAAACCAGAACAGACAATAATATGAGAGCTTTAATAAAGATGCCTTATCTTTATCAGTGCGTGTTCTGGCGAGGTCTGCTCTACTGAAATATTTCTTCATTTCTGTTGCCTAAGGTGAGCAATAAGCTTTTTCTTCAGCGTGACATACTCTCACAGGACTGGGTGAGTGGTGGTGCTGGAACAGATGAACTCTTCTCCTCCTCCAAACTGCAGCACCTGCTCCTGGTGGCATTTAATGTTCCCTTGTGCAGCTGGATGATGAATTTCTGGAATGAAAAGCTGCTTCAATGCAGAGTTTAAAATGGAAACCAGGACTTTGCCACCCAGCTTTCAAATTACCTCTTTTAGAGAGTTGAGGAGAAGGCTTTGTTGCCTTACCAGAGTACCCTGTAGGCTGGAAGCCCTAAGCCTGCTCCCACCCTGGTTGGCCTCCAAACTGCTAACTCTTCAGTGTTGTGCCATATCTCCTCCCCAGCCCTAAGATGGCCACTTGGCTTTTTCTGTAAGATAAAGGAAGAGGTTTGTACTGCTGGAAGGTGCTTTAGGCTGCAGGCAGAGTCAAGGAAATACCCATATATTAATTACATGATAGTTAGATCAGATTTTCCAGCTGTTTATTTTACAGGCATGTTGAGACATCTTAATGCAGTTAGAGGTTATTAAGTCCAAGTTGTTAATTTTAATGATTTTAATAGACCTTTAGCATTCCTGTTTAATCCAGTACTACTTACTGGCCTGCACTGTATGTTGATACTTTTTAAAGCTTCAGATTTGGCAGCTCTCTGAAAAAGTACTTGTATTTCCCAGATACTTGGATGAATTTCTTTCTGCTGCTGTTAACCAACATAGACTTTGTACCTGCATTTGGACTAAAATTTAAAGCCATTCACAGAAAGGAGCCTGATGCTGTTGTTGCAAGCAGCATCACTGGCTGATTTTGAAAATGGTGTCTGTATGTGTCTGCCAGGCAGAGGCAGTGGGTGGAAGGCTGATTGAGAGAGAAAGAAACAGATTTGGTTTGGTTCAAATGAGGCATAAAACACTGTACCAGCCAAGGAGGTCTGAGAAGCTGCCCAATAGACCATGTGACCTTGCTCACTGAAGTGAAGCCTAGCACAAGAGGCTTTCAGCCCCCTTCAGATTCCCTGGGAGAAACATCCTGCTGGCTACAGCACAACAGAATAAGTATCAGCCACCACTTTTTTCTGTGTTGTTTGGACATCTTTTCTTTAGGCTTAAAAGTGTTTCTCCACTAATTCAATTTTAAGTTTCAAAGTTTCTAGACTACATTAGCATTTAATCTGCCTTCTACTAGCTGGCAATTTCTATCCTGATTTGCAGTGATTAAAAAGTAATCTAGGTAGGATTTGGTGGTACTCCAGTATTCAGGCATTTTGATCTTTTAAATCAGGTTTTAAACTAAATGCACATTATATGTACACCTTATTTAAAAAAAATAGAATCAGTGTTTCATTTGTAATGTAAGGACTATTGATGATTTTCTGATTTACTCAGAATTGCAGAACTGTAGCCACACAATGAGGGAGTGCTTTTCATTTGACTGTTCATCTTTTCAAAGGGGCATCTTTTGTGGCTGAAAAGTACAAAAGCAGTCTTTAAGGCTTTACCTGTGGCTGCTGCAGTTTTGCTGTTGTGTTTCAGGAAGCAAACCCAGCCCTGCCATGCTTTACTGAGGCAAAGCTTTCATAGGACAAGCTTTTCCTGTACCATGAGCCACTGTAAAAGAATACTAACTCAAAAAGAGAAGAGACTCAAGGCCATACAAATAAATGTTTCTCTTACAGAGATTATTCCTATGTGACTTCCCTAAATATTTTGTCAAGCATTTCTGTCTCTTGTTTTCTTTAGTGTATGTTGGCACTACATGTCTGCTGACTTTCCTTGGATCACCCTTCATTGTTTAATAACTTGAGGTAATGTGTGCAAATCCTGGAATTTATATATTTGACTGATTTATGAGTAAATCCATCTCAGTGTCTGTTTAAATCTGCTTGAATCTTAAGCGGTGATGATGTTGATATCTTACGGATGTATTGCAGGCATATTGTGGTACTTGCACATGACAAATTTTGTTTAATTATGACAAATTACCAAGGGGGAGTGCTGATTTGGGTACATGACGTGGACCTGTTGGAGTGAGTCCAGATGAGGCCATGAAGATGATCGGAGGGCTGGAACACCTCTCCTATGGAAACAGGTTGAGAGAATTTGATTTGTTCATCCTGGGGAAGAAAAGGTTCTGGGGTGATCTTACAGTAGCTTTCCAGTACCCAAAGGGGCTACAGGAGAGCTGGAGGGGGACATTTTACAAAGTCATATAGTGGTAGGACAAGGAGTTATGGCTTTAAACTGAGTGTAGATTTAGATGGGATATAAGGAAGAAATTCTTTACTGTGGGGGTGATGAGGCACTGGAACAGGTTGCCCGGAGAAGCTGTGGATGCTCTATCCCTGGAAGTGTTCAAGGCCAGGTTGGAGAGGGCTTTGAGTTACCTGGTCCAGTGGAACCTGTCCTTGCCCACAGCAGGGGGGTTGGAAATAGATGATCTTGAAGGTCTCTTCTGACACAAACCATTCTGTGATTCTATGATTTTCCATAAGTACACCATTATTAGTATTCATGTAAATTTTTTCTGGGTGCTTATTAGTTCATGAAGGGCTACACAGCACTTTCACTGGTTGAATTCAGTGATTAAGCAGCTATGAAGAAACCGATCTAACCAAAGCTGTAGTCTTTGGTTCCTGCTGTCAGTGCTTTGTCCGTATGACTTTCATGGCTTGCCTCTCACTTCATGTTATTATCTGTTTAGCTTAAGATATCTTTTGATCTTTGGCTTGTAAGCAGAAGCAATAAACACTTCTGTAATGTGCCGAGGGCTTTGTAGAGAGAGGAGTCTGTTGTGCCATTGGGTAACTGTAGAGTGAAATAGCTTATTCCAGTAGACTCTGAAATATATTTAAATGGTAATCCTATTTCTAACCCAGGTCAGGCAAATAACTATATTTGGACTCCTCATCAGAGGTTAGTGTGTTATCCAGTAGGCTGCAGTCACACTAATGTTTTATTGCCCTTGAGTAGAAAATGGTGGCATCCTTGAGTAGCATCATGCAGTGTCTCAATTTTATGGCACTGCTCAAAAGCAAATGTAACGAGCATTGTTTTGTAAAGACTTACTGTACCTGCAGTCACTGACACATGGGGATAACTCCTGTTTCCATTTCACTATGCATGGTGTGTACTCTTGTGTTTTATGTCATTGCATTTTACTTGGTACCAGCCTGGGCTGTGGTCCTGCATGAGATAGTACCCTTTCTCTCACTCTGGGAGCTGCTTTCAGTTCACCTCAGGGTGAAGATGCAGCAAATCTGCATGCACAAAGTGAAAGATTGAGGCCCAGGTTTCAACTATATTAGAATTTTTGAATATTGAAAAATTTTTATTTTGGTTCTTATTAATTTCCTACAGTGAATGTGAACTAGGTCTAAAATCCCAACATGCTATACATTTTTAAGTTCATATAAGTTCGTTTCATTGAATTCAGAGAAGGTTTAAAACCTTTTAGGGTTACTTTTTCCAAGTGAAATATAGAACAACACTGTTACTGTTCTTTTGTATATAATTCCATTCTGTGGCTTCTTCTGTTATGTACAGTACATTTTTGGTATTGTTTGAATAACATTCCTAAGTCTGATAAGAGGTTAATTTAGAAGACCTTATTCTTAAACTTCTGTCATTTTAGTAATGTGGTCTGGAATATATTAGCTGAGTTTCCAGCATTATAAATCAGTCATCTTCTGCAAGTAGATTCATAAGTCAGAACCCAGTCTTAAGTCAAGTAAGTAGGTAATAAAGTATCAAGTACAGACTTTCAGAATCAAAAAGCACAAAGGTTTAAGCTAAAAAAGTACAGGTTTTAATGAGATGTAATGTTCTTACGTTGCAGGAAAAGCTCTCCCAAGAAAGATCACTGTTGTCTTTAGGTTATTCTCTAGAGCCATGTTTTTTTCTACTAACAGCTAATCTCTAATACAGCTGCTGTTCAGTTATAAAATAATAATTTTGCTTGAGACACCCAGGCTCTCTTCTGTTATTTAGTATTTTTTCTTCTTGCTCTCCATGGGTGGGACCATAATAACTGTCCTACTATTCAATAGATGTAGCAGACCAAATACAGGCACAGTAGTATTTTGCCAATTTTCTGACAGATCAAATAAGGCAAAATCAGGTAGCCAAATTCCTGAGGGCATTGAAACTTCAATAAGTGATGTGTGGGAATCTGGATGCTCTGCACGGGACTTCACATTGGAGTTAACTGTGGAGACAGACTCTGTATTTAAATGGTGATCTTTCAGAAGGTGATAAAATCATACCTTAACTTTTACATAAGCTGTTCCTCAGTAACAAAAGGTGTGGTGCAGGAGCCTGTACAGATTGGTGTGACTAGACTAGAGTGTCCAATACAGAATGACAATAATGCTGTTCCATACTACCTATTATCAGTAGAAGAATGATGGACAGCCCCAGCTGCAAACTCATGTAGACACTGCATGCTCTTTCCCCATTCCCATGCTTGCAGAACTGTGGAGAGATCCATCTGTTCTTCTCTGCACTTCAGTGTCTGTGTGGGGAGAGAAAAATCACAGGTTTGCAGTGTTTTTAGGCTCAGTCACAGCCTTCACAGAACACAAATTTTGAAGTAATTTTAGAAGATCATAATGAATGAATCCGCTAGCCTTGTACTTCTCAGTTGTTAGAATGATTACGTAATTCTATATTAGATTTAGTTCAATTCAGTATAGTTTAGGCAGTTAAAATAGCAGGGCAATAAGCAGGAAGACTGGAGAATGAGTCCAGAAGAAAAAAAAAATTACCAAAACCTGATCAGCATCTCAAAGGTTTAAAAAGTTAGCTTATTTGCAAGGAACTTCAAGCTGCCGTTTCCTGTAAGGCCAAAACAAATTTGCTGTATTCTGTCTAATCTTTTTGGATCACTCCTTACAGCTCGAAAGTGTAAAGATGGCTAAACCTGAATTTGCTTAGTGGTCTGTAGAAAAGGGCCTTGTATTTTTAAACCTCTTCCTTTCAGGCCAGGATGGAGAGAATTAGAAAAAGAAGAAGAGAACAGCCTATGAAGCATGGTCTGGACCTTTCTTTGCAGACCTGATTAACCTGGGGAGCTCTTTGCAATTACAGGTTTGCCTTTATAGGGTCTCTTCAGTGCTGGGCTTCATGTAAACAGAAAATAATTGGAGAAGAAATACAGCACTCTATTTCCATTGCATTTCCTGTGCAATGCTGTGGGTGGAGCCATTTGGGAATTTTCTCTTAATTGCGCCTTTGGTTGGGAGTGGGGTGTTGATTGAGCTTCAACAAGGCCCAAGTTCTGGGTCCTACACTTCATCCACAACAACCCTGGGCAGCGCTACAGGCTGGGGGGAAGAGAGGTTGGGAAGTGGCCCAGCGGAAAATTACCTGGAGGTCCTGGTCAGCAGCCAGCTGAACACGAGCCAGTGTGTGCCCAGGTGGCCAAGAAGGCCAGTGGCATCCTGGCTGTATCAGCAACAGTGGGGCCAGTGGGACCAGGGCAGTGATGAGGCCACACCTCAAGGGCTGTGTCCAATTCTGGGCCCCTCACTATAAGAAAGATACTGAGGTGCTGGAGCGAGTCCAAAGAAAGGCAATGGAGCTGGTGAAGGATCTGGAGAGTTAAATCCTATGAGGAGCGGCTGAGGGAGCTGCGGTTGTTTAGCCTGGAGAAAAGGAGGCTCGGGGGACCTTATCACTCTCTTGTACAATTACCTGAACAGAGGGTGTAGCCTCATGGGGGTTGGCCTCTTCTCCCAGGCAACAAGTGACAGGACAAGAGGTCCTTCATGCCATGGTCTAGTTGACATGATGGTGTTCAAAGGTTGGACTTCATGATCCCAGAGGTTTTTTCCAACCTAACTAATTCTGTGATTCTATGGCTGATTTTACCTCCACACCTGCCTACACACACCTTCTCAGAAGTGATTAAGGCAAATTGCCTTGTGTGATGAAAGGTGTTTCAGCTCAGTTTGCTATCTAAAAAAACTGAGGGCTGAATTCAGTCCTCAGTTATGCAAGAGAAGTTGCAGAGAGATTGTGACCCTCTTGCCAGCCGTGGGAGGAAGAGCATGGTATGAGCTTGGCACCGTCCTCCCTTTAGGCATTCCCAGAGAAGTATGCTTATGATTATGGCTTCTGCTGGTTGCAGGTTGCCACACTGGTTGGGGAACACTCCCCTGCCCTTTGGTCACACATGAAGTTGTGTGTGTTGCACAAATAAACATTACCGTGTATAATCCTTTGAGTTCTGTGGGATGAGCTGTGCCACTTGCCTTGGGGCTTTCTGTTTGTTGTCATGCTGCAGTAGTAATAGTAAGGACATAACTTCGAATCGGAGGAGGATGAGACCATCTGAGGCAGGCAAGTCCTTCGAAAGTTTAGTAAGTGCCAGCAAAATGAAACTAGGACATCAGGGTATCCATAACCCCTTGAAAGTTCAAGGAATTTGTGCATAATTAATAGCAGTAACCAAAGCAGAGCAGCAGGTAAACATTGGTCTTGGCTTTGTTCTGGCAACTGCTTGGTATGTCCATTTTCCTGACTGAGAAGGAGCGAGACCAGACACAGATTTCAATGCTATCAAACTCAGCTTGATGCCACTGGTAAGCTTTATCACTGTTGAAGATCTCAGAATTGTATCGTTGTTTCATTTGGCTTCGGAGATGCATTAGTTCTGAGGCATCCAAAGGAGGAATTTGACTGCATATACACACAAGCCTAAAAGCTTCTAGAATTGCCCAAGATGACTAAGATCTTTCTAGAATTCTGTAGTGCTAATTCAGAGGAGGGTGCAGGCAGTTGTTCTCAAAGTCCCCCTGTAAGTCTGCAGTTAAAAACTATACGTTTTTGTGATATTTGCTGGATTATTCATCTGGATTATCCAGAGTATGTAACTGTGCTGTAGAGATGGATGCATGCATACATGTAAACTTCTGAAAGGCAGTTTTTATGGAGAAACAATGAAATGACACAGTATGGGGATTACTACCAAAAAATGCCTTAAGACACAGAAAGGTAAATGAAAAAGAAATACATGTTCAAACTTAAAATCAATTTTTTAGTGTATGTTTGTTTGTTTGGCTGGTGATACATGCACTGTTTGGTAAGATGATTTTTCGTGGCGTGATTGAGATGTGTGCGTCAAGATCACTTTGGTTGGATTACAAGTTTCTGTGTGAAGTGCCACTTGACTTCTGCCCCCTAAATTTTCTTTAAAAAGCACTTTATGATCATCCAACATGAAGGGTGAGATTGGATTGATAATATATCCATACCTATAGAAAAAAATGCCTTTTGAATCTATGCACATGATGCGGAATTTTTTTTTTTACATAGTCGTATTTGGAAGGATGGTATTTAAATTACAGCCTAGAATAATTACAGGAAAACAAACAATCACATTCATGCATCTTATGTTTTAGAAGTTCAGTTTCTTAAATGTATTTGCTGAATAAATGTCACCTTCCTGGAACTTGCACAACCAGGCGATTAGTTCACTTGCACAATCGAACAATCCAAACAGGCAGGAGGACAAAGATAAACTTGGTTTTGTAATGATAATGCCAAAGGCATTTATTTTTGTGCAATTAAAATTTCACCTCAAAATTGTGTAGTGTGTTGTTTGCAAAGCCTTTCCTTTGATGCTTCAGCCTCCTTATCCCAAGAAAGATACGTAAAACGTGTTAAACTGAGCTGCACTTTGGAGCTCTTCTGGGCCATGGTTCTGATGAGGCAGTGGTTAAGGTATTAGGTGGTGCTTTTAGTTGTAGCTATCCTAAGTTTGTCTGCTTTCATATTTCTTCCCAAGGGCTGAGAATGACCTCCAGTGAAACATTTGTGGGTAGCTTAACCATTTTGCAGTTAGTCTGGTGCCTCGACCTCTGAGTGCTTTCATATTTGTTTTTTATAGCAAGAGGGAGGAAATCCCAGCTTTTCTTGATTATTTTTAATCTTTGATGAAGTGCCTTTTAGAGAAATCAAGTGCACACAGCCAGTGTTTAATTGTACATCCAGTGTGCTTTGTTGAGCTTTTGATGGGGTACCCTTCCTTCTTGGACCAGGGTAAAAGAGCAGAGGAGGCTGCTGTTGGGATAAGTTCTTTATTTTATAGTCTCGTAGCTTTCTTGAAGGCAGAGTTCGAAGGGGGTTACATGATAAAGGCAAGCAGCAACAGCAGCAGCAGGCAAAACCAGCTTGTTCTTCTATATGCTCTATATACTCTATATACTCTATTTTCTAGACTCGATACTCTAGACTGTATAGACTCTATATTTTTTCTTACAGAAATGTAGATTATATTTGTTAACTGACCAAAAGATTAACATATGATTCTAGTTTTTCTTTTCTTAACCTATCCTGGTCTAATTCCAACAGTCATTAAGTCTTACACAAGTGTAAGATTTGTGTATATAGTTTCTATCAGCTCTTATTGTTTATGTGAACACTCTATCTAAAAAATGTGAGCAGTATAGTTCTATCTATATTTTGTCTGAAGTAAAAGAATTCTGTGAAAAGGTAACACTGCTGCAGCAAGAACTGTGTTTAAGGTCTCTGCTGCAGCTTTTTAATGTTTAAGGCTCTTAGCATATCTTCTACTAAAAGTTAAAAAATCTGTATTTCTATTTCACTTTGGTGTGGCTTCATGTATTTCAGCTTGTCCAAAGGTTTTAATTCAATCCCTGTGCTTTGGCTTCCCTCTGGGCCTGAGTCCAGAGGAGCTCTCACTCCAACAGTGCTTGAGGGTCCTGTGATTTCAAACACCTCTTTTGGAGGATGTGCTGGTGCATCAGCTGTTGCTGTTACGGACAGGTCAGGTTTTTCCTTCCACAGAACATGCTCGAGTCAATGTCCAAAGAGACTAACATGGAATAAAGGTAAAAAAATTGTTTTGGATATTGAAAAAAGAATACTATTCACGTATCCAGCACTGACAGTATTGTTGAAAAGATGGAAAAGTTGTGAAAGAGTTGCAGATGATTCAAGGGCCGCAGAAGATGCCCTCTGAGGAAAGATTTAAGCATTTATCTGATGATTTTATCCTAAATTATCATGTTAGCGCCAGAAAGGAAAGAAAATACTGAGTACTGAAGAGTTCTTCCATCTTGTAAAGGGAGGATGAACAAGGGTCTGTGCCTGAGAAGCGAAGTCCTATGCACAGCATTTGTGAGTGGTAATAAGCCTGATTATGCATTGAAGCAAATTAGTAACCTACATAATGAGAGTACTGTAGAATGTTTTGGTGCCTAGGAAAATTTTGTCCTTTCCTTAAGTGTTTCCTGTCAGTTCTTCTTGTGATAGTCACATCTTTAGAAAAAGCATATAGTCTTATCAGTCTCTAGGAAGAAGCCTTTGATGTAGAATTTCTGGAACATCAGTAGTGAAACAAGGTTCAGAAATTGTATTACTTTAACTGCCATTCACAGTTCTTCATTTGTACCATTTCATGTGTTACCGGTGTTCATGATGGCATTCTGGGACATAAGGCTCGTTGTCATGTAAACAGCTGCTGGAGACAAGATGCATCCCTTTCTTTACTCTTGTTGTTCACAGGATCGGCTTAAATGTATGTTCAGTCTGTTACCTGTATAGTTTTATTACATTAGATTTATTTATTTGTTGCTGTGGATATAACAGTATTTAGAGATACCATTGCCTTTCATTTTTCTCTGGATTATCATATTGTTTACTTATACCTTTAACCAAATTATTCAGCCAGAATGTAAAGCTAAAATGAGGGAAGTGAAGAAGCTAAAAACACTGAGGCCACTGAGCTTTGGTATGGGTAGCAAACTACTTTTTCTCTAAAAGCAAAAAGTGTTAGCTGTGGGTAAAACCAGGGGATGACAGAATTTTTGATCAAATACTGCTACTCAGAGCAGCCACTTGGGTTTCAGAAAACAAATTGTCAGATAAAATAGTACTAAATACTTGAAAAAAAATTATTAAACCCTCGTGAATTAAGTTTGCATCAACCTGTAATTTTCTGCCCGATTGCTTGAACTGAATTGAATGCTGCCTCGTCTTTTTTTTTTTCCATAAGACACTAGTTCTGAGAGTTTAATGATAACAATTTAGAAGCACTGTTTGCTGATTCCTTTGTGGGCAAACACAAAAGAAGTAGACTGGGGACATCACATCTGAATGCTGTCTGCCATCACAGGTGTGATAGGGTTGGTCTGAGAAAGCAGTTCTGGGGTTTGTTCCAATTAAATGCCCTCTCCCCCCTATACTTCCCAACATCAGTAGGCACAGTGTATATATGGGGGGTGTGTAGCTATCGCTTTCACGCAGTGCGAGAGACGTAGATGTTCCAGAGAGTAAATTTTGCAAGCCTGTCTTTCCTAAAAGTTTGTGTTAGTGAAAAGCCCGGTACTGGGTTCTTCTGGAGCAGAGGCAGTGCAGTTGATGGTGGGCAGCAGAGAGGAGCCCGTCTCTTACGTAAAAGACATTTCCCCTGTCCAGCTGAGCTCCGGGCGGTCCCTGTGGGTGCTCTGATCTAGCAGCAAGTGACCTCATGCTCTCTGCAGGGACACAGTGACTCAGTAGCAGACAGATCCCATATAAACACCGTAGTGCTGATTGGAGAGTGCTCAAACACAGCAGCCAACAGGGATTTGAGCAGTGTCTGCACTTGAGAAAATGAATCAGAGGCAATGAAATAAACCACCCTAAATGGCTGGAAATTAAAAAAAAAAGACCCAGCAACCAAAACCAAACCTCACAAAACAACTGTAGCACACTGATCTGCTCATTGAGATATGTGTGTGTCTCTGTCTATCTCTCTTTCTAGTAATCTTCTCTGCTGTTACTTGGTATGTCTGATTTTTGAAAGACTAGGATTGTTTTTTAATAAGAAAGTAACAAAAGCACTATGTTAATTAGTCAATTGTTGTGGAAGCAGCCTGCTTATTTTAGTTTATTGTAGGAATAAAATATGCAGTTAGGTCAGCAGAGACAAGCTAAGCCTTGTAAAGCTGCTTATGTTGTATTAGAGAACCTGTAAAGTAAGGGGAGGCTCATTATTTCTTCTTCAGAGTTATTTCAGGAATGTCACTGTGAAGTTCAGAAGATCCCACTTCAGAAGAATCCCAAATACTTGAAAAAAAAAGGAATTATCATTGCAAACAGTGAAAAGATCTGTCAGTAGTACAACAGTACCATACCTTGCTATTTGAGGAAAAATATAAGTACAGAATAAAGTGCCCCATTTCTAGAGAATCAAAGCTTTGTGTTCAAGCAGTGCTGTAAAAGTGCACTTTCTTCCTGTCAAGTCACTGAATTCAGGTTCGGTTTTGCTACAGTGAGGTAATTCTTCTGTTGCCTTTGCCTTGTAATATCAATATGTTTTGGAAGCTGCCATCCAGTGTGTTTAGAATAAGTATTTCAGTCAATAAACAAATAATTTGAATGCGGCTGTAGTTGAGATGACAGCACTGACTGGTGGTGTGGCTTCCTAGAGAAAAGCACTAGTCCCTCATCAAGACACCGTAGTGTCTCAAAGGTTTTGTTAGTTGAAGCCTTTTTTAGTGTTGAGGGTTTTACCTAGAAAGTTGTCTGTGTGCAAGCAGGTGTTTATGCAAGGACCAAAGGGGTGACTCCATATCCCAGCTGGAGACGAACGAGTGAAAGCACAGAGCAGCTGGGTTATTACTGAAGGGTGCCTGTGTAATTTAGGTGAAAGCCATTTTGTTTATGTGGTGTCAGGTTTGGAGGGTTCTTAACTAATTAAATTGAATCTTAATGTGACATTCATTACTCTGCTGCAATATTTGTGTGAAATCTGGAAATGGTGGGAAAAGAGTGCCTGTGAGCAGGCCAGTAACTATGGAGTTAAGGCTGCACCATGTAATGTGAAAGTTTCTCTTTGAAATGTGCATGAAGTGAGATACCTAATATTGGATATCTGCTGGGTCTCAAGGTTTTCAAAGTGACTGATGGTTATAATATCTCCCTGGGAGTTTCCTAGTCAGAAACACCTTATGAGAGTCTGCAAAGGGTACTGAGCAGCTCTGCTCTGAAAACCAGACTGGCTGCCAAGATCTTGGCATCTGAAAGCCACAGGCATTTACAGTCACTATCTCCTGCGACATCTAAGACAACATCGCTCAAAAACTTGTTCTTGGCTCTTTCATGTATTGCCAATTGCTGAGGCTCAGTCATATGCATGTAAATGTAAATAATATGACAACTTCCCAGTTAGGGCAGTGACTGGTTTTTACCAAAGCTGCAATCCTTTTTCTGTAAAAAAAAAAAAAAAAAGCTAGAATTACTATCTTATATGATGACTAAAAACTAAGTCTTGATCATTAATTTTTAAAAATTGATGAAATAACAGCACCCTGCAAGCATGTCATTTATCCTACATCTGCACATGTGGACGTTGGAAGACCGTAGCCTGTAACTACATTTGAAAGAGTGCTCTGATGATAGTGTAAAATCCACAGAAGACTGGGTGCCACTTGGCAGTTTTAATTTCATTTTTCGTGGCCAAAACAGTGGTGAGGGTTTGTGAGATCTCCCACCATTAATCTCTTGCAGAAGATAATCCAGTCCAAATAAAACTGTTCTTCAGAGACTAAAGAAGGGGAAAGCCTAGGGTAGGCTAGGCAATTGCATTTATTGCACACATTGCCTATTTTGTCAAAATCAGTGCTTGCGGAGTGGGCTTGTTCAGGATTCGTTGGGCGTCTGTGTTGTGACTCTGAGTAAAGGCAAGAGTTAGATGGCAAGGTGAAGGAACATGGTGCTGGAGGTATCATCCTGTTAGTGAGAAACATAACCTCGGTCAAGCCCCATGTGCAGTCATAAGAGAAGGGTTGCCAGCTCGAGTGCTTGGAATTTCTGTTTGAATAATTTTGTTGTGCCTACCCATCCTAAAGTTCCCCATGAAAACTTAACAAGTCCCAGTTCATTTAAATCCTTAAGCAAATAATTTTGTTGCATGTCCTTGTCACATTTTACTGTCTGTGAAAAGGTAGCAATATGTTTTAAGGCTTGCACTGGAACGCTGTCAGGGTGAATTTATTAATTTTCGTATGTGCTTATGTATGGGCTGAATTATATCAGTACCAAACAGAAGAGTATAATTTTTTAAAGGAGTGGATACAGTATGTGTTGGCTACTGCTGAAAGTTGTGTGTATTTTCATTTGCTGGACTGACAAGAGGGCACAATATATCAGGATTAACATGGTTCACATCCCTAAATGCACTTCTGAACCTAATGAGTGACTGGCTAAACCTTAGACACAGTATGATCTTTTATGGGTTTAGTATTTATTTATTTTTCCTGTTCTCTTTACAAGTGTGCTAAAAGCAAACAATCTCTGACAGTGAGTCAGAGAGGCTAATTGTATCTTGCACAAAAAATCCACAAGCTTTTTCAACTCCAATTATTTCTCTTCCACCTTCATCGAATTCATTGCCAGTGAAAGATGCTGGGTGAAGTGTCCTGAAATTTTCTGACCACAGCTGTGTAAAAGTAGCAGTGTCCCTCCTCGGCTTTGTGTTTCTGCTGAGAGGAAATGATAAGGCTGTTTCTTGCTAAGCATGGGCTTAATACTACCAGCTCGTCTCATGCAGATTATCAAATAGTCTTCAGGTAGTAATGACCTTTGGTCATGGTGAGCATGGGCCAGATCTAAGCTAGCAAACTGTGAAAGGATCTATATCCCATTTCCAAGCCACTATCTGGTCTTACTCATTAACATTTTAGTGGCAAAAGTTCAAATGAGAATAGTCATGAAACTAATTACATTGAAGTGCATCTGTGAGTGGTAAAGACAGCTGACTTCTATGCATCTGAATAAATTCAGTCTATGTTAGGAAATGTTATTCTGCTTCTAAATGAGAGAAATACATTGCAAATCACGAAGACATATTGAAAAGGAGAATGTAGATGTGCCCTACATGTGATGTGCTTGATGCTGCAGTTCCCTGATACAGTCAGTTAATGAAGTGAATAATCAGAAGTGCACTTGAGTAGAGGCAGGGTCTTGGGCAATATTTTGTGCCTTATTTTCTCCCACAGACACCAAAAAGTCTGCAAGGTAAGAAAGATTGTGGGGCAGGAGGGTTGGCACTGACTTGGGTAAAACCAAATGCGACCCAGTATCGAGACTAGTTTGGCTATATAGAGACCTGGGTATAACGAGAGTGAGTCAGGGAGGAGAGAGAAAGGGGAAGAAGTCTTGAATCTGTTCCTGCTAAGTTCTGCTGTTGGACAGCATTTCCCCAGCATTTCCCCCATTTTGAAGGGACTCAAAAGCACAGGTAAGACTGTGGCCAAGTCTATTCTTTAACGCAGTCTTCTGTCTGTAAAATGGCAGAGTGTGAGAAGAATGTGAGCAGTAATGAGGTTACGCAGGCATTTAAAGCAGATGAACCACTTTATGTAGTAATTACGGCTGGAAGTCAGCTGCATTTACCAACAGTCCACTGTTAGGAAAAGTACTGTATATGGGTAGTTGTTACTGTGAATCTCTCCATATTAACATGTCTTTATGTGTCTCATAATGCTGTGGCATTTTGCACAGGTATGAGAAGTGAGCAGAAAAAGATAGTTTTCCCTCTTGGCTTTATTATCTCTGATTTTTGTGCTGTAAGCAGGCTCCAACAAACAGTTGTATTGCAGGACGTTGCAGGAGGTGGGGGTCTCCAAAGTTTTAAGAAGATGATGCAGACATAGAAAATACACATTTATTTTACATCTGAATAACTAAACTGAGATACTTCAAGTGACCTACAGTGAAGTTCATCAGGTGGTACTTTCATATGTAACATACATGATGCATCCAGTGAGCTATTGTAAACCAAAGATGAAGCTCAGTTACTTTTGCTCCTGGTAAGTTCTGGTTTTGTTTCTGTTCTTCAGACACACCCTAGAGAAACCTGCACTGGAGTAAGTATAATGGGGTTGTACAATGCAGATTCACAATGCAGACAACCTGGCACCAGTGCAAATTACAGTCTTGTAGCACTGGCACAAATGCTAATGAAATGAACTGTAATGGGTTCAGCTGGGTTGTACAGGCCAAAAATTAATAGAGACGAATTGGGTTTTTTCTTTAGTAGAGTGCAACTTGCTCTTACTTTGTATGGAATGTTCCTCAGCAGCCTAGGGACTTCTCAGTTTTTCTTGGGAAGAAGCTAAGCTGTAGTGGGACCAGGGATGATGCCACCTGTGTGCAGTGAGTGGAAATCACACAAGGAAGTGGGAAGGCAAGCCTGCATTGATATCTATCCCCTTCTGACTCCCAGCTAATGCCTGTTGTAAGGATGCAGAGGTTGTAAATGGCTTGAATTGACTCCTGTGGTTGACCACAGCAGGAACACGGTCAGATCTGTAGTTCCGCCCTTGAGATACCTTTGTTTAACTCACTCTTGAAGGCTGGGCCATGTGAATTTTTTAGATGAGGAGTAGCTTTTTGAAATGTTTCTTTTTCACTTACTAAGCAATGTAGATATAGTCAACACACCCATATAGGGAGTGGTAATCTTTCCAATCCAGTCAGGAAAAGGCAGAATGAAACACTTCAGAGGTACTGCAAGCAACCCCAGGGAAGGGGAATAGATGTTCAGTACAATTCTGCCTGTGAATAAGTCACACAGGAAGAGAGATCACTGAAAGCTGATCAGTCCCTTAAGAAAGGTTGCTTAATCAAGAAAAACCATTGGATAGGGACTTGGGAGACTAAGAAATAAAGTAAGATTGTTAAAGCTGTTGAGTTTTGCTGTCTGACTTAGGGATGTCAAATGACAAAAACAGGGTCCACCAATTAATACGCAACTTTTTCAAAGTGCTCTGAAATTTTAAGGAATTTTCTATTAATGCCCCTAAGCTTGGACCAGACCTAAGTGTTTCTCTGGCAGTCAGAGAGAGGTGAAAGCTTTTCTGGCTTCTGTGCAGTTTCACCACGTATTTTGGCAGTGTTTGGCATCCTCTCTCTGTTATTTCCCACTGGGCCTGTGCAGATAAAAAGGACAGGATACAAATATGCTTGTTCTTTGACAGGCAGTAGAGCAGCTTTGCCTGCAGCATTTATGTTTGGCTTGGAGTTGCTGATCTGTGTTTCTCAGCTATAGAAATTGGTGCTTTCTGCCAGTTTATGCCTGAAGCAAGGGTCATTCCCTGCCCTCCCTTCCCAATAAGTTGCACTAACTTTTGTTTGTGTCCAATGAAGGACAGTGAAGCTGGTGATGGGTCTAGAGGGTAAGTCCCATGAGGAGTGGCTGAGGGAGCTAGGGTTGTTTAGCCTGGAGAAAAGGAGACTTAGGGATGACCTTATCACACTCGACAGTTATGTGAAAGGAGGTTGCAGTGAGGTGTTGAGTGGTCTTTTTTCACAGAATCACACGATGATTTGTGTTGGAAGGGACCCCTGGAGATCATCTAGTCCAACCTCCCTGCTCAAGCAGAGTCCCGTGGCACATGTTACTCAGGGCTGTGTCCAGTTGGCTTTTGAATATCTCCAGAGAAGAGACTCTACAACCTCTCTGGGCAACCTGTTCCAGTGCTAAGTCACCCTCATAGTAAAGAAATTCTTTCTCGCATGGAACTTCCTGTGTTCTAGTTTCTGCCCATTGCCTCTCATCCTACTGCTTGGCACCACCAAGAGGAGTATGGCTCCGTACTGTTTACATCCTTCCCAAGTAACAAGTGATGGGGCAAGAGGAAATGGCCTCAAGTTGCACCAGGGGAGGTCTAGATTGGATATTAGGAAGACATTTCTTCACAGGAAGGGTTGACAGGCACTAGAGCAGGCTGCCTGGGGGAATAGTTGAGTCACTGTCCTTGGTGGTTTTAAAAGTCGTGTAGATGTCATGCTTAGGGACATGGTTTAGAGGTGAACTTGGCAGTGCTGGGTTAATGGTTGGACTCGATGATTTTAAAGGTGTGTTTTGGCCTAAAAGGTTCTGTGATTCTGGTTTTTTTTTGATACATCCATGGTCACAGCTAGAGAATTATGTGGAAAAGCACATTTAGCACTGGGAGCAAACACCAGCTTGGCAGCCCTTTTTCCACCCATACAGGTTTATTGGTGCAGGTCTCTCCACATCACCTCAGCCATGACCTGGGCTGACCTGAAGTGAGAGAGTGACTCAGTTAATTCCCCGTCAGCCCTTTTGGCATCAGCTGCCACAATGGCTGAGCTGCCAAGTGCCATCAGTGCAGTGCAGTGCTGTCCTTAAAGAGGTCTCTTGGGAAGGGGATTGAAACTACAAACGCTTGTCAACATCAATTGGTAAAAACTTCAAGACTTACCAAGTCTTGAGCTCAGATAAATATTGTTATCACTAAGAGCCAGCCTCCCTTTTTCCTTTCTGCCCACACAGTGTAGGGTCAAACTCTGAAATCTTTACCCTCTTTTTATTCTGTAGTGATGCATAACAAATGCCACTGATCCAAACCAAGCCAGACAAAAATATGCTCTTATTACAAGGGACAAATTTGCTAGGAATGGGCTAGCACATAGTTTACTGTTTAGTTCCCAGGAACGCACTGTCAGCCCAGTCAATGCACTAATGCAGCAAAGCATTTCGGCAAAACAAATAAAAAGAAGGTGGAATCTGTGCATGGGCACTGCTCAGTGAGCTTTGTCAAGTAAGGTGTTTAACCATTTGGCTCTGAGTTGCCTTCTAAACTGGAGCCTTTTAAACTGTCTGTGTAGCTGCGGGGATGTGAAGTGTTGAGCAAAACTGGGCTTGGCTTGGGGAGGTGTGGGAGCCTGTTCACTGGTAAATTGGAGTTCTTCATCGTTCTCCTGTGAGGGAGGTGAACACATGGGGGAAGGGAAGCACAGGCTAGTAAAAGACTACACTTCTGCTATGAGTCAGCCCCAAAGGAATCTTAATTTTAATTTATTTGTTTTGGGTTGAGCTACCAGCTATTATGGGTGCAGCCAGAACCCGTGGGTCTGCAGAGCACTGTGCTGGAGGCAGGCTTGATCCCATCACGGGGACACTTTGGGATCCCTGAGGATCCCACTGCCACTGCAGCCGCTCAAGGTCCAGAGTAATGAGACATTTCTCAAGCCTCATCCCAGCTCCTGGTGTCTGTGTCTGAGTGGTTTAGACAGCACTTCTCTTCAGGGGCCCTGGAGATAGAGGCCATTCTTTGCCACTGGGCTACAAGGATGCAGAAGACGATACAGCAAATGAGCTGGGCTGACAGTCACTATGTGGCTGTGCAAGGGCAGATTTTTGTGTCTCTTAATGCTTGTAAACTTACTTTTCCTTTCCTTCTTTCCTTCTCTAGATTTCTCTTCCTTGCTGATAGCTCTGCAGCTCTCCTAGGTATGCAGTTTGTAGGAAGTTTCCTGCCCAGAGGACAGCTGTATATTGTCGTTTCTACGTTGTCATGCTGTGCAGGCATCTCAGTCAGAGTTTCACTGTGTACATCTTGCTCAACAAGTCCCAGCCTTGCAGCCTGGGGGATTTGTGTTGGAAGAAGCTTTTGCAAATTAAAAGTGCTATGTTTGCATGTTTCTCTTTGCAGGTACTCTGTTGTAGGGTAGAGGTGAGTACTTGTCTGCCACCTTCGTGCGCCACAC
The DNA here is from genome assembly GCF_017639235.1 of Corvus kubaryi. Lineage (NCBI taxonomy): Eukaryota > Metazoa > Chordata > Aves > Passeriformes > Corvidae > Corvus > Corvus kubaryi. Next base: position 3,869,755 of record NW_024582059.1, on the reverse strand, counting down.
CCAGTCGTACGCAGCACCATCGAGCTTTTCTTCTCCTGGGTCTGTGCTCCCAGTGATCACTTTCAGCACAGTCATGCAGGAGGTGATGGGGTACAGGCAGGAGTGCCCAAGCCTAGTTTAATTTTGTAAGGGACCTCAAGGGTCATGCAGCCCATCACCTAGTCTGTAATTTTTGTTTTCCCCAAACTTGCCAAGCCCCATCTTTGAAGCAGGCAAGCAGTTTTGCACTTGGAAAGCAGAGTCTCCCAGAGTTTGGATGTCCTAATGACGGGGAGTCATCTTCCTGCCTATACTTAGTGGTGGCTGGCGTCTGTGGGTTTGTTCTGGTGCCAAGAAAATTGAAGAGATTATATACCTTTCTCACCTTCCCTCTTGCATGAGAGCAAACTCAACCTGCCAGGGTTTTTTAATAGACATGAGGCAGGGAAGAGTTGTGTGAGCCTTTGTAAGGCATCAAAATATCTTTAAAAAAAAAAAAAATTAAAAGCATGTGTGGTTAGCACAGGTTGAAGAGCAAGATAATCTTTGAGGCCTTGTGAGATCAGCCACCTGCTGTGTCTGTTGTGATAGGTTTGCCCAGCCTGCATGCTAGAAACTGTTTCTCACTGTTACTTTGTTGGTGTTTATCATTTAATATGAATGCAGAAATCCTCAATCATTTAGGACACTTGCTTGTTCCCCCTCTCCCTCCCGAACTAAAGAAGGCTGAAAAGTAAGACTGTACTTAAGCAGAGGCAGCAAAACCTTTTCCTAATATTAAAAATGGAAATGGATTGCAAAAGGCAGCTGCATTGTTTCTTTGTCTTTTAAGGCAGAGAAGCATGTTTCCTTTTCATTTGTTAATTACAAAAGAAAATTCACCAAGGAGAGTCTTGTTAAACAAGTCTGGCATTGAGCAGGGAAAGAAAGAAAAAAAAGAAAAAGCTGCCTTCACTGACCCAACTCACTGCCATCATCTGAATTTAGTTTCCTTCAGCTTTTTGTTTCCACTCTTTTCCTCTAATTTTTTTGGTCCAGTATTAACAGCTTCAGGAAGGATGACAGAGCCCTATATTTTGCCCCCAGGCACTGCATGGAAACGACGATTTAGAAATTTAATCATCAGGTATGGACTTACTTCATGTGGCACACACTTGCAGCCCAGGGAGCCACGGGAGCAGTGATGCGTGCCCATTGCTGGCAGGCAGCTGCAGGGATTTTTAGTTCCCCAACCTTCTCGCTGCCTGTCTGACTTCCTCTTCCTCATCAGAGACAAGTATTTCCCCAGCCCATTTTACCTCTTTGTAAAATGTTTAATTTGGAGGAAGCAGAGATTTTTTTTTCCAGATAGACTAAGAAGCAGTGGGTGTGGGAGCATTTGGGATGAGCTCTCTTGCAGGATGCTGACCTGAAGTTGCAGAGACATCTCGTGAAGAGCTTTTGACTAGTGTAAGGAAAGAACTGCAGCTCTAGGTCTAAAACTCTGCCCCCAGAGACACCATTCAGAAAGCTCACAAAGTTTGCTGGGAAACCATCTAAATAGTGAAGGAGCCCAAGTGCTGGTGGGTTTGTGGAGCTTTGGATGCAGAGTTTTCCAGGACTGCTCACTCTCTCCGAAGTGCATTAGCATACAAGAATAAGCCATGCCAGGACATCAAGACATTATTCTGTCACTTTTCAGTTATATTAGCTGCAGGATGATTAGGTTTTGTACTAGGATTTTCACATTTTTATTTTGGCTGCAGGATGTATGCAGGAAGGGTGCTTAATGTGCCACCCCTATAGTTTAAACAACTGCATGGTTTAAAATGCTTTAGTATGCAATGGTGAGGAAGAGAAGCAGCTGCTTGAGAATGTTTTTGCACTGTTGCTCTTTTGGATCAGTGCAGCCACTAAATTCACATGGACACATTACCAGCTTTTACTTGGTCTCAAGGAGCTCCCAAACTGCATTTGCTTATTAACCCCAAATCCCATTGCTTATTAACACATCCTGTCATCAGTAGGTTTTAGAAGGTCTAATGGAACCAGTTCACGAGCCTTCTCAGAAAAGTGTCAGCCTAGCACAGGCTGTGAGCACCAAATTTAGCCAAATCATTTGAATATAGTTTTACTCAAAGTTTATGGTCTTTCTGTGAATGCAAATGTAGCAGTGGGGTTAAGTTTCAATTACATGGTGCCACATTCTCAGCTACTTACCTGTTTTGTGAGCAAATCCATTTTCTTTATTATTTAAGAGGTTAATTTAGTATGTTACTAATAGCAGTATTATCAGTAGTATTTAATTTTTATCCATAGTGCTGGTATTATTTAACAGGAGTGAGTGGGGAGTAGAAGTGGGATGTATTCTTCCCACCATCTAAGCAAACAAGCACATGTGAGACATGAATAAAGTGTGTTACAGTGCCGTAGGGAACTTGGCGTATATCAACACAATGTTTAAATACCGAGATAGAAGAACAAGGAAGCACAGGCTGATTTAAGTACTAATGACTGGTACGGTTGTGACTAAAGTCTAGTTAGGTCTGTCATCTGGTTTGTAGCCATGCTAATATCCTTGTTTTATTTAGGGCAAAAGCTACCAGGGGTGGGGCAGGATGAGTAGAGTGGCAGCTGTAACACAGATCCAGTAGTTTCCAGAAATGTGGATGAGAAGCTCAAAGCTGTAAGAATTCAATCCCCAAAAAAACAAACTTCTGCTACTACAGGCTTGATGTGTCTTTGAACAAGTCACCGGTGTTCTGTGAGATTGCTAAATGTCTGAGGTGGGGAGTTGCTGATTCTTTTTATTGATAGGGTAGACAGGTAGAGGGACTAAAACATAAACTGTAGGCTGAAATAAAAAAATCTGCAATGAATCACAAACTGGCTGTGCTTTTGCTTGGCCCAACCTGTTCTACCAACGGGACTGAAACTTCTGAGCCAAAACTTCGAGCATGAATGAATGTTGTTCCTTCTTGGCAAAAGACAGAGGACTCAAATATTTTTCTTCAGAGGTTTTTCTCTGTCACTTGTCCCTCGGTACATGGTGTCACCTTGGTGATTCAGACCAGCGGGAAGGACCAAAATGAAGGGCTGCGTTGGACATGCCCATGTGAGCTGGTGCACCCCTGCACTGTGCTGACCATGTGGATGTAGCAGCTTGGAGCCCCAAAGAAGCAAAGCAGAGCTCATGCCCAAGAACCATCACTGCTGGCTCTCAGTGCAGGTACAGGCTGACTGCAATGCAGCCCAACTGTGGCCAAGATGCAGGCAAACATGGGGGCATGTGTCTGTGTCGGTGGTCATTCAGTGGTGGTGCAGGTCAAGGGCTCTAAAAATACTTTTGTTTTTGGTGAGCTGGAGTCCCAGTGAGCTGGAGAAATAGAACAAAGTAGAATACCCCTTGAAATGGGGCAGAAGGGGAATCACTGGCATAGTTTCCTAAAACATGAGTAAACTTTCCCCTTGGTGCTTTCAATTCCAAGACTGTCTGCCTTTTGGAAAATAGGCTGGAGTGAAGTGTTGCTCCAGATGCAGAGTAGTTGTGGAAGTCTCTAATACGCGTTTGTAGCATGTGTACACTTACGGATCTCAAAGCAAGCTACAGCAACAGAAGAAGCTAAACCTAAAGCAGTAAACATTAGCAAACTGCTGTTTGCTCTAGGGTATCATGGAAGTGGAAAAACTTGTTGAATACACAGGTTTGCAGCTTTTTCTCTGGGCACTTAGGTTAGCTGGGTGGCAAATGTGCAGTTTCGTTGATCATTACCAACCTCAAAGAGATAGCATTTACCTTCCCGAGGAGAGGCTCATAAAAGCAGGCTACTGTTAATGTGTACTTAATGCCCAGAAACTGGAGTGCCCCACCCCCGGAGACTGTGGTAGGTGTTTAAATTGTGCAGGCTCAGCAAGAAAGCATCAAAGATTTCCCAGTTGCATGTGTGAGTTTTGTGATGGGGCCACCAAGTGCAGGGCAGTGAGGGTGACCGGTGCCTGGGTGCTGCTTTTGTTTGACTGGTGGGCTCTGGTGGAAGAGTTGTAAAGCACTGGAGCACCTCGGGGCATCCTCTGAGAGAACAGTGTCAAACTTTCTTCCCCCTCTCTTGCCCACCAAATCCTGCACACAGGGGCCAAGGGACTCTTGTATTCTTTTTGCAAAGGGAGTAGAGCATCCTTGAATGAGATACCAATATAAATGGGTTCATGTGTCATCTGATCATAACATGAGAGAAACGGTGGGCAGATACAGGAAGCAGATTTACTGCTGACTTTACAAGAGCCCCATGAAAGAAACGTGGTAAGCGTAGGTGATGAGCATGGAGAGTATTCTACTATAGCAGCCATGTGATACAGAAAGTAATGTAGGAGTAGCCTGGCTTTTGACTGGAACAGGTTTTTTTTTTACCTCTTTATAGGCCACCTGTAAGTTAGTAAACCTGCCATGGGGAGAAATTTGAGCAAAATCCACAAGTTACAGTGGTGTACGATCCAATTAAAGAAAAGAACAGGAAACAGAATATATTTGGAGATGTAAACCAAATTTTGGTTATATGACCTTTGGGAACAAACCAAGGTCAGGTAACTTACTGAAGTTCTCTACCTTCATGGGAGGCTGCTTCCTGTTTGAAAAGAATCTGAAGCAGTATCACTGACATGCTAACAGTCTTTCCTATTCATTTGCAGTGAGCTGGTTCTGCTTTTTATCCCTTAGTGACCACAGCCATTAAATTCTGACTGTTGATGTATGTGGATTGTTTAAAAATATATTCATATTTATGCCCTTGCTTGCTCCATTTGTCTGCCTGTCCAGAAGAGCTGGATGTCAATCACTGCTCTCTCCTCATAATGCTCCTTTTCCTTCTCTTGGGTCATGTATGCAGCCACTTCCACCATAGTCCAGATTCATCACCTTGTTTTTTCAGGATTGCTTTCCTTTTGGCATCTCCTGTCTTTTAACAGGTCCCCTCTGAGCAAGATTTAGAAGAGACTAGGACAGGCAACTCTCTTTGTATATGTAACACCTTAATGTTATACTTCCTAATCCGTTAGTAACCTGGTCTTCTTACACTGTGATGGAAAGTGAAATACTACTAAGCAGTTTAGTATCCCATCTAATTAGGTGACGGGGTGGCTAAGGGCAGAATGCAGTCAGTCAAACCCTTGTGGCTGGAAACAAAAACAAAGACTCCGACTCTTTAGTTTGGGAGAGCCGGTGGGTCGTGCCACCTGTTGAGAGAGACAGAGGGGCGTGTGCTGAGTGTGATGCTGTAGGCAGAGGTGGAAAGCCAGAACAAGCTGTCGCAACCATATTGCTGACAGGATAGAGATAAGCTACATTAATGCCATGTACTTTGTACTGCTTTGTGCCACTCCTGCTGCTTTATGCCGATTGTTTTGGACTTGTTCAGAAGTGCAAGTGGGATATCTGCAGGAAATGGCCAAAACACAGCCAGGCTGTGATATTTAGCTGAGGAACAGGTGTTGGTAATAGTACAGCTTTTGCTACATTCCTTTGTCCCATTTTTTCTATTACGGGTTTAGGAATGTCATCCTGCCTCTTAAATTTTGTCCACCTCAGATCCTGAAAATTCTGACAGTAATTAGAAAATTACTTCCACTGGTTTATTGCTTGCAGTATTTCTCATGGTGTTTAATATGCTCCTCAAAGACTTTTAGTTGGATTCAAGCCAGTGTGCCTCTACCTTTGCGTTTGAAAGGGTTTCCTTTAAAGATAGTGCCTTGACTGATTTCAGGTAAAGCAATTCTGGATTTAATGGAGAAGCTATAGGTCACAGTCAGTGACATGGGAATTGTGCCAGGTTGAAAGTACCCACAAATTTATTTGCAGATTATTCTGAGAATTGAAGCCTCCACTTGGAATGAAAAGCAAGAAACTCGTAAGCAGTAGTGAGGCGTAGTTCACGAAAATGTCATTTGGTAATGATAACATAACCAGCTAATGCTACTTTCCCTGCCAGTGGACATGTTGGACAAGTGGCAAAACATTGTGTTGAAAGGAGGTAGCAGCATGTAAATTTGCATCCTGGCTACTCTGAATTGCTTGCTGTTGCAGGTTCTGAGCTCTGCTGAAACACCTTTCTGTTTGTTTTGATCTGATTCCCAGTTGATTAAGAAGGAAAATGGCTGTTGGGCAGAGCTCTTTGTTTTAGAGTGGTAACTGAAAAGATTATGACAAGATTGCCCCATTTTTTTGTCTGGATTTTGCCAGTTTCCTATCAGTCAAGACTTAGGTCCAGGTTCACAGCATCATGTCCATTAGCATCCTTTGTCATTTGCTTTCTCATCCGTAGACAAAGGTCACACGTCCTTGAAGATTTTATTAGATACATCAAGCAGTCCTTGACATCATGCATCAAGAAGTACTATGGGACCAGTCAGAGCAGGCAGTTGTTCTCAAGATGACCTGATTTTTCTTCAGTATGGGTTGTTGGAAGATATTCTTTCATTTGCTTCTCCACCAGAATGTCCTTTTTTATGAGATCCATTTGCTCCCTTCTCTTCCACAGGTCGCCTGGGCATTCACAAGTTTTGAAAGCAAAACATTTTATTCCACAGTTCCATTAATGTAATATCACTGGTACTAGTATCCCCTTTTAATCAAAGCTAGGCCACCAAATGGTATTGCTGGCATGCTCTCATCCACGTATATGGTTTTAGGTCTTTAGGTGGGGAAGAGAAGTAAGTGTCTATCTGTCATGGTTTAGGAATGGTATGTCCCAATTTAGAATTCCCTCTAAAACCTGTGCTCTGTTCACTCGCTCCCCTCCTGGCCACTCCCCTGCTGCAGAGGAGAATTGGAGGCACCACGGGTTGAGATGAGACCGGTTTACTGCAAAGAGCAATGAGATAAGAAAACAAACGATAACAGCAACAATACTTACGACAGAGGGTACACGAAAGGAAGGATTCATACAGAAGACCCCCAGCAACAGACAGGACTGGACAGCTCCCTCTGCCATGCTCACTTGACCAAAAGGAACCCCTTCTCCCTGGAAGAGACTCCCTTCCCTCCAACCTGACAACACAGCAGTGACATGTGATGGTGTAGAATAACCCCTGAGTCTGAGCCATGCCCCCTCCTGGCTACTGCAAAATTAACCCTGTCCTGGCCGGAGCCAGGACAGTATTCTAAATTATTGTGCTTTTCAGGCATCCCCTTAGTTTGGTTTCCTCCAAAGCTCCAGGATAATTTAATGTTTTCTGGCACTGAAGGAGTTATGCGGTGATGCTTTCTATAAGGTGATCAACACGCCCTGGCTGTAAGGTCTTATTTGTGCATTACTTTTTGCTGTCCTGTTTCTAACATTGCGCTCTGCTTTACAGGAAAATCGTGCATATCTATTTTGGCTGAGAACACTCTCAGGGAAATCAGAACAGTTTTTATTTGTTTGTGTTTTGCAATCCACTGACGTTGTAGCAACATCATTTTCTGAGGTCATATTGCAGAAGGCTGGAAGGGAGCAATGTCTGCTGGAATGTCTTTTAGGGCGGATAGATAGAAAAATAACACACTGCTTACAACCCCTGCATTTTCCATGTTTCATTTTAAATGACGGCTTTCATTTTTGCTTAAATATGTTTTGAGATCCAACAGACACTACTTCCCAGAATGTTTACAAATTGCCTTTGCAATGGTAGAGGAACGTGAGCTTGCCACTGTGGTGCTGAGGCTTTCTGCAGGTGCATGGGCAAAGGCAGCTTCAGTATTCTTACTGATCTGTTACTTGAGTTGTGTTTTGTCTTGTTTAATAAAGAAATATCTATCTGCTAAGCAGTTTTAAAAAGCAGCGCTTGTCTATACAAATAACATTTTGAGTTTCTTCAGGGATCTTCCTAGATCTGAAGGACTTACGTTGATGTACTCCTTTAAGTGTAAAATTACAAAATGTCGTAACCATTGATTAATTTGATCAGATAAAGCAGATCAAAGGAGTAAGGCGGTTTGTAGATCTAGTTATTTTCATGCTATGTCTGTATGACATACCTCCACTAGCATCTTCATTAACTGCTTTCAGGTGAGAAGTGGGAGCAAACAGAATGACTTCAACTGGGAAGGATGTAGGTTAGTAGTCCCCAAGTTCACTTGCAGTAGTGTTCACTAGCTCTGTGTTTTTACTGTGGAGGCCAGAGGTTTACATTTACATTGATGAAATTCAAAGTGAAAGTACTGTAGCTTTTCATCAGACCTGCAGTGCCTATGACCTACATTAGCTTCTCTCCTTTCTGCCATCTCTCCACCGACTGCCTGAAAGTCTCAGCAAAGTCTGGAAAAACCTGTGGTGGGTCCATGGGGAATTGGGACACTAATTTGTCACCTGTTATAACCCCAAATCTTTGTCTTAAGAACTAGATATGTTGTCGGAGTGATGCTAATGGATTAAGCAGAGGCTCCCAGTGAAGGAGTTTCTCTTGACTACAGTGAGCTTCTGTAAAGGCTCTTCACAGGAACAGGGATGGTCATTTTTCCGGTAGGCTCCTGTGACTCCTCTGGGGCTAGATTCAATTCTTAGCACTGGCAGTGTAAATCTTGCAGGGGTTGTGCAAAAATATTTGTTAGATATGATCAGTGTCAGTAACAGTGAAGTCAGATGCCGCCCCTGGGATGTGGCCCATCCCTGGGATGTGTGGTGGCATTGAGGATGGGGTGATGCAGGCTTTGACTTAGGCTGACGCGTGCCAACTGGGTAGGAGGGTATGGTGTGGCTCTCCCCAGTCAGCCAACTCACTGGGCTGCAACTTCCACTGCTGTCTGTGTCAGGTGGAAAACTCAGGAGTGGCTGTTATCACAGCAAGCACACTCACCTGCTGTCTCCACTGGGTGGGTCCCCATTCAAAGCGTAAGTGGAGGAAATCTGGGGCAGAGCCAGAAGCTGATTTTCTTTCAGTGATAATTTTGGCAATTTGGTTTCAAAACCCAAAGTTTTGGAACTTGTTTTGGGGGTTTTTTCTGAAGTGCTTTCTATTTGAGAGGTTCTTTTCTCTTGTGACATGGCTGATATTTGGGGTTGCAGTTGATGAGTTTTTTACAGGAATATGGTTTCTTCCATCAAGCCTCTATGAGGCTTATAAAGAACAGGGGACTATGCTTCAGAGCTGAGTTTGCCCCGTCTAGCTGAAAAAAACCCCAAAATTGTTCCTGAATTTTAACTTTGTTTTCTCACCCCTATGCTGTTCTTACATTTTCCCATTCACAGAGAAAACAAGAAAAATTTGCTGCTGTTTTTGTCCCTAGCTGCGCACATTTTAAGTATGTGACTAATACTCTGTAACATGTTTTACAAACATGAGTGTTACAAATTACTGGCAAACATTTCAACAAAACAAATGCAACCATCAGGGAGGTGCAGGACATGAGCCACCTTCCCCCATGCCCCCACACTTCCGTGCCCTTGTTTCTCCTCTCTGTAATTTTAGGGCTGTTGGCTGCCCTGCCAACTCAGGAGTGGTTTCCTGCCCCTGGGTCTGACTGAATGCGGTGTGGGCAGAGGCCCAGGTGGGCTCAGCCCCTTGCTCCCCTGGAACACTGGTCATGCAAGTTGGCTGGTGGTGAGCTGGGGCTGTCTCCACTGGACCAGAGCAGGCTTTGAGGTGGTGATATACCACAAAAAAATAGTTGCTCTGCTCTTCAGAGCTTGCTGCCCCTGCAGCTCTCACCCTTTGCACTCTGACCTGGGCAGTGGGGGACCTGGGCTTCAGGCTGCCCCTCAGCTCAGCCGTTAGCACTCACAGAGCTGCAAGTCTTCCTCGTCTTCCATCCTTTCCAGCAACGTTGTGCTTGGGACAGTTCCCACAGCAGTCCTCCTGGCAGCCTCCCGGCCCCATGTTTCTTCCCTTTCTTTGGACTAAGGAGTTGGGGCAGTGACACATGTACTGTCTGGCAGTAATGACATGAATTGGGTGATGGGACCCCAGAGAGAAGGCACATGTGGGGGAATAACAGTCCCTGGCCCATATGTGTTCCCAGGGCTCTGACTTTTCTTCCCTTGCTCCCAGACAGGAGAGAGGTGCCTGGAGAGTTGCTCCAGCCTTTGGGGAAGCACAGACTTGAACATCCAACAGTACCTGTCACAAGGAGGCTGAATGGCCTTTTGAGAGGCAGGCTTTAGAAATCAAGGGGTCAGATGACTGGTATGAGATATGTCCCTGTTTATTCTCTGATAGCTTTTTACGTCAAAGACCATCATCAGTGAATCACCTACATGTGTGTGTGACTCTCATCATTGCTGTGCTAAATATAAATGTCAAAGGATATTGAGCTGTAGGAATAAATCAGACTGTGTTGGCATGCATGTATCAGACAGATCTTCCTCTTCCGTGTGTCCTTCTCTCTCCATTACAAAGGCTGCTACGGTCAATGGGAAGCAGCTGCAGAAACTCAAATCTAAGCCAGGACTACAGGTTATATTTTCATACACAGATCTGGCATATCCACACATTGGATCTCTTCTTGCCAGTTCTGTCAAAATTCTATCAGTGAAGAGAGAGAGAAAGATTTGCTTTGACAGTATTTCTGAGGTAGAAACACTGAGAGACTGAGAAGCGTTTTCACACCCTTTTTTATACAGAATGTGTGATTTTTAAATAAGTACCAGAGAGAAAGTAACTTTGCCAAGGCTACCAGCCCTGCTGGCTGATCTGTGGACATGGGTGTGGTGTGGGATTCACATGCGTTCAGGTTAAAGCACTTCAGTTAGACTTTCAAGTTAGCAGTTTCAATTATAAACACAAGTGATTGTTGTTATTTTCTGTTGAAAGCTGGGAGAAAGGAATAGGAAATTTCCCTTATATTTCATATAACCAAACATTCTTTTATTTATCTTTTTTTTCAGTAATTTTTTTTTTTTTTACATGAGTAAAATGGTGATGAAGAAGGCCAAAAGTAAAACATCAGGAGTCTGAAACTGCCTATTTACTTTCCAGCAGCACTCTGCTCTGGCAAGTGGGGATTTTTTAACCCCTTGTGCTCCCTTTACAGCATATGAAGGAGTGGTAGTGAATTTAAAAATGAGCTTTGAATGTGCAAAGTAAATACGTCTTGATTTAAAAAAGCTTTAAGAATCCTATAGAATGTAGAAAGAGGAGGCTAACACCACTTTACTGCTCCCCTACTGAATGCTGTTAGGCAGATAATCCTGTATTACATGATGAAAGATAAACAATCCATGATGAGGTTGTCCTTTGGGCATTTCTATAAAGACTTTCTTTGATGATTAAGGAAAATCCTGTGGAAATAGTCAATTTTATAACACACACACACACATATATATATACATATCTGTTTCAGTTTACTCATTAACATCAGAGAACTCTACAATAATGACTCAGTCTGCTATTTTCAGGGGGAAAAATGGCAGCAGTGCATCTGGGCTCAAAACTACCTCCTTCAGCAGTACTGCAATATTCAGGGTTATTTCACTTTGCATCAGAGACAGGGGATGTCTCACGCTGCTGCACATGAGGCTCACCCTCAGGCTTTGGCCCCTTATTTTAGAGTACTGCGATAATTCTAACATGTTCAGCATTTTATAAATAAGTACTTCTGAGGGAGTCAGGATGTCTTACTCCTTAGCCATTTGTTTACCATTGCTTTCCTCTTTGGATTATTTGCTGTCCCTTCCCAGTGTTGTGTTTTCCTGCCTGAGGCTTGGGTGGCTGATCTGTTCTTGTCACTCCTTGGTGCCTGAGTAGGCTTTCCTGGGTGGGACTTCTGGCTGGAAATGAGGAGAAGCTTTGTCCCTGTCTTCCTTTATCATCCTCAGTTTCTGCCTCCCTCTTTTCAGTTATACTTTTCCTTTTCCTCTTTCCGGTCAGTTATACTTTTCCTCTTTCCTGTCTCTGTTCCTCTGCCATAGGTTTGCCCATGGATGCAGGAAGCACCCTTCCAGGGGTTCCAGCAGAGAAAGGGCTTCAAGCCTCCTTGCCTTCCATGCTATCCCAGCTTCATATCCATCTCATGGCTGCCAGCTCCCCTCATTTGCTGCCACGCTTACTAGTCATCCTTTCTCTTCTCTTTCTCCCATCATGGCTCCCAGCTTCTTCCTGTCCCTTTGCCTCATGATACAGCCACCTCTGTGCTTCTGTCCTGGAAGATCTGTCTCACATCTTCAGCCTGTAGCCCCTCTTGCCTCCCTCTCTTGTAGTAAGCCTAAATACAGCTTTTTATAGGTTCTCCAGAAACCTATAAAGGGGGAAAGAGCTGGCAACTTTTGTCAGAGGAACATGGAGTTGTATTCAGTAGAGATAGTACTTAGTCCCTGAAGTCTGAAAATGTAGGAAGGTGGGAGACAACTGTGAGAAACAGAAATGCCAGAAAAATGTGGAGGATTTGGCAGCCCTGTCTTTATGTCTACTGCGTTACCCTGCAGAACAGAATTGAAGACAAACATATGAATGTGCTAACATTTAAGTTATTGGATGCAAGTCTGTTACCGAATTACTTTGAGGGATTTTATTTTTTTACTTCCAAGGTTAATTTTTTTTTGCCATTGTTCTGCTCTATTTAGTTTCTCTTCAGCTAATAGTAAAAGTTACATTGCTCCAGAACAACTCCAGACCTCCATCTTTCAGAATGCTTGTTCGATATGTTACAATCCGGTTTACACCCAGAAAAGCAAGGAAAGTTAAGTCTCTGTGCATAAACTGGAAGGAACTTAGAAGGCTCAAAATATTCCCAGAAACGAGATTAAAACCAAATGAGGTTAGACATTGATGCCAAAAAATTGATGTATTTTATTTAATAGTAGAGAGGCAAAGAGAAGGAAAGAGAACAGAAAGAACGAAATAGAGAAAGAAGTGTGTGGGCGAGGTGAGGGGACAGGGAGAGGTGACAGGGGTTAGGTGGAAGCAGATCACCCCTCCGAGGGTCCCAATGACGTCTCATTGCTCCCCTCCATCTGCTCTGCTGGTGGTGAGGGTCCCCCATTGCCGCCGTGGCCACGCCACCACACCACACGCCGCCACACCACTCGCCACCATACCACACACCACCACACCACACGCCACCACACCACTCGCCACCATACCACACGCCATGCTGAAGAGTGCAGAACTCCGTGGATTAATATACACTTTGGGCCAGGTGGGAATGCCCACGTGCCTCTCTTGCAGGGGCCAGCTTGACACTGTCCCTTGCAACACTGAGGGTCTGTTGCATCATCTCTGGTGCTCTGGTGCAGGGTCTGGGCACCCCTTTGAGGGGGGCCCCTGTGATGGGCCGTGTCACCCCCTTCTGCTGTGGATAAGCTTCCCCCACAGTGAGGACCCCTCAGCTGGGCTCCTCTGCACAGTGGAGGATGGGCAGTCACTGCACCTCTGACCAGAGCCTTTTTCCCAGATACCCAGAGCCTCTCTTCCCTCCACCCTTTGGTGCAGGAGGTCTGTTTGAGCCTGGCAGCTGATAGCCCTGGGGCTGTGGTCCTCATCTTGGAGGTGTTAAGCCTGTGCTCAGTGAATGTCCCCAGCCCTGAGCTGTTACTTCATCTCATCTTCATCAGCGAGCAGTGTAAGGCCTCAGTCAGGGCCCCATCCAGGGTGTGGTAGTCTTCTTTGCAGCTTTTGTAATACAGTTTTAAAAGTCTTTCAGGAAAATGTTTAAGTCATAAACTATAATATTTCAGTCTCTGACACGATATTACTCTCCTTTGACTAAAATCAATCAGATCTAATTGAATTCTGTCAGATTGCCATTGCTTTGTGTCACTATCCCAGGACCAGACTGTAGTCATGAATCTTTGGGAAAATCCATCATAAAAACACTGGTAGGAAACTGGTTAATACCAGTCTAATGCAGTTAATCAGATTATCTTAAGAGTACATACCTCTGCAACCCCTTTGTAACGCTATCATCTGGCCTGCCAGGTTCTTTTAACCATTTTTATGCTGCAAAATGGGGAAAATTCAAAGTCCTTTGAGTGCAAAAAGTAGCAAGCATCAAAACAGTGATGATTTCAAAATCAGCCTAATCATTATTCAGTATTGTGCTTCCCTCTGATGGGAGATAATACTACTGTGTCCCTCCTTGTCTGAAACTGCTTACAGCTGCTCTCTGCAGTTCACATCATGTGTGCAGTCAAATCTTGCCTTGTCTGCCACTGCTGATACAAAGCTGCATACTCTGGGAGTACAATTTACCATCATTGTCAATAATGCTGTACTCATTACAAAGCTCTAAAGTGGCCTAAAATTTTTTGGTTCTAATTACTGTAATGTAACTATTGACCTCAATAAACTGACTGAATTCACAAAAGATAGTTTCACTACTAAGAAGCAAAGTGAAATGTTACTTGGTGTAGATATATAGATTATCTGGCTTAGGAAGAACAGGAGACAAGCAGAACATAGACCTGAACTGCTAACTCATTCAGACTGCTTTTTTTGTCTTGAACTGGAACTGAAGTTGAACCATTACTTTGAAGTCTCGGCTGTATTTGATCTAGAACTGAACTGTTTCCGGCTTGCCTTCCTGCAAAGTGTCTCTAGCTCATGAATCCCAACATCCTCCCGTGCCAGCCTGCATGGCCTGTGCCATGTTGACAGCTGCATGGCAGCACTGTGTTGCATTCTTTTCCCCTGCACGACTTGGAATCTCATCCTGCACTGCTCTCAGTTGCTTTGGAGATCCTTGCATAGATCAGTGCAAGACAGACCTTTCCTGACTCTGGCGTGGGGGATTCACACTGCAGTGCTGTGAAGTGTGGGTTTGCACTTCCCTCATGGTGTGGAGCTGCAGGGTCCCTCCTGTGTGGCACCTGCATGGACATGGCTCGAGTAGCCGTATGTGTGTACGTGTATCTCCATACCTTGTCATGTGCATTGCTGTCTGTCTGCACTGAGCGCTGCAAGCCCAGACTTCTGTGGGATTGAAGGGGCAAAATCAGGCCAAGCAGACATCTCTCCCAGTGCCCTGGAGCAGCCTGGACAGGACTGCAGATTATGGGTCCATCACAGTTCCTTTCCTTCCCTCACCCATGCCCAGGCGGCAATGGGCTGCGTTTCACACCGCTGCTGAAAAGGCTGCAGAGGGAAGGAGATAGGAATGCAGTCCAAACTCACACTGAGAGCTTGCTTCTATCTTGTAACCCATAAATCTTGTCTAAATAGTTAGGTGGTTCAGTATGAGCAAGCTTGAGGTTGTTCATCGTTACCCAAACTGGTTAACAAATATTTAGTGATGTCCAGCCTAGCTAAACTGCAGTCATGCTATCAGATTGGTGATTCTGTCCCTTCCCTGACCAGTGAAGTAAAAATGAATGCTTTTTTCTGTATTATGATATGAATAAGGGCCGAGGCTTTGTGGTTTTCAAAACCTGGTCATGATAACCATTGCCATGGCAATTCGGCCATCTAAATGCACAAGGTGAGAGGGTGCGGGCTCTGTGGTCATCCTGGTCTTCCTGGGGCTTTTGCCAGCATGGATGCTAAAGCTTACCCAGTGGACCACAGGCACTGGGTCCTCCCTTCTCAGAGCATCAGGTGGATTTTCGTGCAGTTACCTGTGTTTTACAACACAGAGCTGTAAATACATCAGTAGAAGCAGAGTTTCTAAGTTGGCAGAAAATGGCATGCTGCAGAATGCATACTGATACGCTTCTGTCTCTTTGGAGTTTTCTCTTTTAGCTTTCAAACTTACATAAAATTCAATTAATTTACCTCGATTGAAGGTTGCATGTGCTTTCTTTGTATTTCCAGTCAGATGTGCTACAGCTTTTCTTAGTTTTTCTGAACCTTCCAGGAAGACCCTTGGCCATCAAGGGTCTCGTGATCCATTACCAGCTGCCTTGAGGTGGCACAGGCACATGCTGTGCTGTGCCACTCTATGCTTGGCCCTCAGGATCGTGCTGTGCTCTACAGATTCCTTGCCATGGGGTAACCTCAGCTGGCCAATCTTAAGGGAAGAGCCTGGAGGTGGCACTTGGGTGATACCAGTAGTGACACCACGGCACATACTTGTCTTTCTCTTGAGGTGAAGCAACATACTATCATTTAAACATCCAGTTGAAAATCCTATGAAGACCACCATGTGGGTCTCTCCCAATGGGAAGCCTGGGCAGTGTGCCATGCCCTGATCATAGGCCTGTCTGCTGCTGCTGCCCTTGGGATTCCAGTGTCAGAAGGAACTAGAGGTCTTGTAGCCTGCTTCTGTCTTTTCCATGATGTTGATGAAGTAGTTAACTTTCTTGAGAGTATTTGTCATTCTTTCTTGGGGTACAGTAGGAACCAGAACCTGGTGCAAAACCATAGTCCACCCTATATTTGTGAATGTAATGATAAATAATGTAGGGAAAATTCTATTCTTGAACAGATACCTTTCCAGTTAGGCCACCATTAATAGTGTACATCATTAAGTCTTAGTGTAATACTGTGTTGTGTGGGAAGGAATCCCAGGCTGAGTCCATTTTTGACCTCTAATGGATGATTTACAATGAGTTATAGTAGCAGAGTTCAAATGTTTGGTGATTATTGCTGAGCTGAACTACTATCAGACAGTTTTAAAAATAAAACTTGCAATTTGAAGAGTGTAATTGAAGTTCCTTAAGAGAGCCCTGCTTGACCATTCAGCAAATGCACTGGATTTCCTGAACCAGCACTCATGGGCAGGGCAATGCCACCCAGCATGGTCCTGCTGCTTAATGGGGCTATTGACCTCTCCTCACTGGTTCTCTGCTTCTTGTGGGGTTCATCATGGTGTGTTGCAGTGCTCATGATCTTTGAGTGTCTTCTTAGAGGAAACAGTGGGAAACTAAATTGCCATATAGGGAGGATTCTGCAGGAAACAAAAAATTATATGAAAAAGAGAAATGAAGTGCAAAATGTGATCAACTGGTTCAAGTACCAGCTGTGTTTTGCTTGCAAAAGTGTGTCTGGGCTCTGCAATATCTATTCTATTCCTCACAGAAGTTCAGTGTTTGGAAACTGACAAAGAATGGGAGCCAAATTTGTCTGTCATTTTCCAGAACTTCCCCAGGGTCAATTTTGCCTGCACCTGGCCCTGACTGTATGCAGGCATGTAGTTTCATATGGAAATGATAAGCTCAGCTGGGATGCAGGAATGCCTCCAAAAGAGTTTCCTTTTAAGGAAGCACACAAGCCCTTAGCAGTGATGTCCGCATGTGACTCTGCTGTGTATCTAATACTAATTAAACACTTGACAGGTGTTTTTTGGTTTTGTTTTGCAGGAAGAAATCATTCCTCTTTTCAGCTCTGTACGCTGCCTTTATATTTGGTGGTCGGCACCTAATGAACAAACGAGCAAAATTTGAACTGAGGAAGCCGCTAGTGCTCTGGTCTTTGAGCCTCGCCGTCTTCAGGTAGGCACTTCTTCACACCACCTGCCTTGGGAGAGGCCCTGAAGAGGTTTGGGGTTCTTCACATACAGCAGCACTGCTAGTGTGACAATAGGCTCACACAGAAGTGGCATTTCTTTGCTTCTGCTGTTCAGGGTTGTGTCCTGATCCACTCCTTAACACTGAAATGATCCCCTTTGACTTACCAGATCACAGAGCATTTGAAGAGGGGAGAAATCAATAACTCTCTTGAAGAACAAAGGTGAAAATGAAGGAGGACATGAGAAAAAGTGGTTATCATTGCAATACATTTACCATGCAAGCTACAAATGGAAATAAACACATTAAGATGTTAGTCTTGTTCTCACTTACTAGTAGTACTATGTTTATATGGGGTGTGTGCGTGTATATGGAATATTTAGTCAAGACTCTGATCTCCTTTACAGTGAGGTAAACCAAAACTCAGTGCTTTGATGACAGGTAAATTAGACCACTGTAATCGATATCAGGAGCTGACTTCTGGTTATTCCATCACAAATTGCTTGTGACTGTAGCAAAAAGGTGGCTCCACAGGGAAAGGCTGCTTTTCAGTAATGCACATCTCTTGGCTGTGTGTTGACTCCACACTGAGTATGGGGAATGTCATGTTCAGGTTGTTGGTAGTTGCTGAAGTCAGAAGCAAAATTGACCAACCTGAATTTCACTTTATCTGCTTAATATGCTAATTTTTAATGTGGCTGAAGTTAAATGAATGAACAAACAAATGCTTATAAAAGTAGCCCTTACAAACACATGAACTTTGGTACAAATTACTAGTAATAGTACACAGATGACCTCAGGATTTTCCTTCATTTCAGTGACTATTGGGACTGTAAGTTAAAGCTCATTCAACAACATACAGACCAACAAACCGTTATCAAACACTGCTACCTGTATCTTTCTAATATCAATATAGTAATTCCTGATTATATTAGTTCACAGCTACATAAAACAGGCTTGCTTACTGAGCAGGTGTGAATGATGCATTATTTTTCACAGGATGGGAATAGTTTTTGCTGAGAGACTCTACAGAGTGAAATAAAGCAGGAATGAAGAAGTTTGGCTTTTTTCATGGCTTTTCTTTCTTTTCTCCAAAATTATATCACCTTGAAACTTTCAAAACACTGGCGTATTTCTAATAGCTAGGACATGCTAAAAGGAGAACTTTAATTTGGCTAGGGTTTAACAGTTCATCAACACGATAAAGAATATCTCAGAGCAGACAAAACTTTTAGCGGTCTGGATAACTTTAAGAGCAAGTTCTAACACTGTGGAAATTTGTAGTTTTCATTTGCTTGCACTTGGTGCTGTACTTCTGGCTGTGTGTCTGACATCATTTTGCTTTAAGGTCCTGTAAGCAATTGTCATTGTTTGTTTCAGAAATGTCTGAATCCCAGCAGCTGTTGAATTGGTTCCTAGATGGCATTTCATTTGTGGATCAGTTTGTAAAGTGGTTTGTTGCCAGCAGGATCCCAGTCCTGATTGCACTTTCCTATTGAATGTGGACACTAGGAACTAGCTGGCTTACACAAAGCATTTGTAGTTTAATTCTCAATTTGAGGTGGGGAAGCATGATTTTGGAACTCTCCTTTGCAGAAGATGTTTAGAGCAAATTTAAAAATTAAATTACTTTCAGATGTGTCTGACATTCACAGTGTGGGGTTTTTAAGCAGTTTCACTAGCTAATTTCCTCCCACAATCACAAGATCGAGGCACTGATCAATGAATAGCATGAATTTACACTACACTGTCTAGATGGAATTTGAAATTAGCACATTCCTTACTTGCTAATTGGAGTTTCCCATCATAATCATATGAAATAGCTAACTCATGGCCAGCATGAGCTGCTGAGTGGTGCTGGGTGATGTGAAAAATGTGGCCTTCATGTTTTGAAGGTACAAGCAGCCAGGATCAGTC
The DNA here is from genome assembly GCF_017639235.1 of Corvus kubaryi. Taxonomy (NCBI): domain Eukaryota; kingdom Metazoa; phylum Chordata; class Aves; order Passeriformes; family Corvidae; genus Corvus; species Corvus kubaryi. The sequence continues at coordinate 3,850,535 of NW_024582059.1, read as the reverse complement.
TGCCACAGAGATCACCTCAGTGCAGGCACTCAAGGTGAGCTCTGATTGTGCAGATAAGAAGCATTGGCCAGAAGGGCACAGTGAAGACAGGGATTCGCAACTCCATAGTTTGCTTCCTCCATCAACTCAAATAGCACCATTCAGGGACAAGTGTTCCCCAAGTGCTGCAGAACTCACCCTTTCCTCTGTATGTTAGGAAAAGAGGAAGCAGAGTGGAGTGGGTGTGTGAGATGTTTGGCCTGCACAGAAGTACTGTGCATTTACCCTGCTGGATTTGCAGTTGGCATCAGTTGATTATGAAAATTATATGACTATGCTTTGCACTTCTGGGGTGCTGAGTAGTGTGCAGAAGAGTGAAATAGGGAAGGGGGAAAACCAACCCAAAATGTTTGCAGTAAGACAGAGCATGAAACCTTTGTAGCTTCCATAGCAACATGCAATCCCATACAAAACCCCTTGACTTCTTGCCTGGAAAACAGGAAAAATGGCAAAGAATTCATTAAAATGTGAGACAAAGACTTCTTATAAAAGTGTTCATTGGAACATCCATTACCTGGTGCTTCAGCACCACTGTTCTTTCTGGGGCCATCGATCACAGCCTTACTGACTCTCTTAGCAAGCAGCACTGGAAATATTGTTAACTTTCCAAGTAACTTGGATTTGGTTTTTTTCTGGCTCCTGTCATAACTGGGTGTTGCATTTATACATTCGTGGTCTGAAAGGCATTCCTGCTTCCTCCAAAGGTCAATTCAGATACATTTAGAGGACTGCAGACTTACTATGGATCCAGGAAAATGCTGCTTAAATTTCAAAAGACTTCCTCTTTGGCTTTCTGGGAAGCTAAAATGCTATGACTTTTACAATACCTTGCAGAAATTCTAAGTAATATATTTGTCTGCCATGAGTGGTTGTACTGAGGGAAAAAAGCCTGCCTGGAGAGCCCTCAGTATTCTGCCTCAAGGTCATTGTGAGGCTTTTTTCTGGACTCCTTGTTTATCTCCCTTTTAGCACTCCTACCATTTTACCTGCTTCAAATATCCTCAGAAATAGTAACACTTAGCAGAGGCTGAAAAGATGTGTTTAGGGCTTTAAAAGAAAAGGAAATTGCCTGCCAGGCAATGACATGGTCCTTCTTCAGAATGTATCCTGTATGCCCTGCGCTTGCCAAGATCATTTAAATGTGGTAGCTGCTACAGTAGGAAACTTGCCACGCTTATAAATAAACAAAACAACTACACCACCCTGCTGAGCTTGCTGAGCATTCAGGAGCCCAGTCAAGAGCGAGTTTTGTGTCAACACTGGCAGCCAGCCGGATTCCTGAGAAAAAAAAGCAGCTTTATTTCCCTTTGAAAGCATTGACTAGTTTTGAACATTTTGTCTCTGAAAACTTCGGTGGGAGCAATGACAGTAAATCTTGCTTTTCACTTGGAAACCCCTGTGAAAACATCATCTCCTGAAATCTTTTGCTGAGAAATCAGTTTGAGATACTGGGGTTGCTGGGCTGGTTTGGTTTTTTGGTCCCTAGCAGGTTTGTTGACTTGTTTAACTCATTGAAGATTTGTTCTGTTTTGTTTTTGTTCTATTTCAGTTTGTTGTCTACACTTTAATTAAGTGTGTTTACCCAGCCTGGTTACATACTGAGGTCGTGAGGGAGCAGTCCTGTGTTGCTCTCTGTTAACAGGAACCTGCTTTTTAGAAAGACACAAAAGGTCTTTCTTCAGTCCCATATGACCCCAAGGAAACCACTGCCGTTTTACCTACACAATCAAAGTGATGGTCAGTCCTGTATTTCTGAATATTCCTTGGTGTTAAAAATCTGCAAAACACATCAAACCTGAATTGCCAGTTTTATATTTGTGACACTTTGAATGTAAAGTTGGGGCCATTCATTGAATGTCTTACTTGGAGTCTATCAGAAGTGTCATGCTGGCATCAGTAGAAATCAGCAAAGCTGAGGCCAGGACTCACAGAAGGATACGAAGTCATTAATTCATGTTTTCATTACATCTCAGTTGGATTTTTGTAATTCCTTCTATAGGCCAAGGAGTCTGTGTATGGGTAGCATTTCTATCAAGGAGCTTAAACGTGTTTGATTGCCTTGTCTTCACAAAGGACAGCAGCATGGCACCGTTCTCCTGCGCATCCTTTAGGGGCTGACAGCAGAAGTTTCAGGGTCAAGGCTCTAACTAATAACAGGAAAAGGTTGTCTTCCCTAGGGAGCTCTGGCATGTCAATACAGGAGGCTAAGAAGCTAAAACATCTAATGGGAGGCAGTCATTTGTAGGCAGAGGCTAAGCTTGACGATGACTGGTAGGTGCAGTGAGAGAAGGAATATCTCTTCATCTAGCCAAGCCACACAACTGAAAGGCTCTTATCATCCCCTGAGATCACTTAGATTCTAATCCAAACCCAGCCATGCTTTGTAGCAGTGGTGGAAATGAGTAGATGTCAGTACAAGGTTTCCAAATGTCTTTCTTCTGGGTAAGCACTTTCTCTAAGTAGTAGAAATGGTATCAAATGTAGCTAAAAGGTCGCTAGCTGCTTGCCACAAAGCTAACCACGGCCTCAAAAGTAAAGTATTCCCACAACAACAGGTCTTATATTTGAAAGACAAACCCAAAAAGACTCACTAAAAGAAGGTGACTCACTTTGCCTTTACGGGGCTGGTGTTGACTGATCTGTTACTGGAAGCACAGCAGCACATGTAGAGGGGTTTGCACTCATTCCACAGAGGGCTCCTGACAAGGTAGCCTGAGACAAGCCCTTATGTGAAGAGCTCAATTCTGAGCTGAATTAAACAGAAAAGACAAAACATACGTTTAAAGAAAAGATTTCAGTTGCTTGGATTTGTGACTCTGAAATACATTCTAGTTATCATGCTTGTAAGTAGGAAAATCGATGAAAGATGATAGAGATTTATGTCCCCTCACAAGAGCTGCTATTCACAGATACTTGCCATGGAGATTTAAACACAACTTAATTTCATATGTTGCTGAGCAACCCATCAAAATCTTAAAATACTCTGAAATTTTATAAGGTCCTGACAGTACATTCAAAGAGAAAATTAATTACTGAAAAGAGGAATGTTTGCCAAATAACATTAAAATTAATAAGCAGTATTTAAGGTGAATTAATAATCTCACTTATAAATTTTAAAAGAAATTAACTCAAAGTGAAGCATTCCCTATATTTGTAAAGTATTAATACATATTCTCAGGACATTTCTCAGAACCCAAATCAGTAAAAGCCTTAATATACACATACTTAACAATTTATTTGTATAGGACCATGTTCATCTTTACGTGCTTACTCGATTTTCTTATGTAACAGATAAAGAAACATCTTTTTAATTACCGTTTTGGAGCTGAAGTTGAATATTGGGTGAACAATAGAAATTCAGAATGATTGGAGAGAAGACAAAAATCCGTTGGATGAGATCTAGCAGTTTAAGAAGAAAAGTTTCTTTTCTGTAAGTTACTGTAATTCCGGTAGGAAAATACAAACAGTGTTGTGTAGAGTGAATTCATACAGTGCAAAACACTATCCTTACTCCCAGAATTGTAACTGATGCCATGTGACAAAATGCTGTGCCCATCTTCTAAAGTCTGACCCCTTTGTTCACTCTGCTGTTACTCCTGTGGATTCCTGTGTCCATCAAAGTAATTTTGAATGTAGGCTGGTTTTACTGTTTTTGTCTACTCATGCCTATTTAAAAGTAAACCAAGGAGTCACTGTGAGACCTGGCTAATTCTGCTTTGCAGGAGATACGGATAGGATTGTCTAAAAATTATTATGAAAATCTCTTTTCTCGGTGTTAAGCTGCACCTCCTTTCTTTAAAACCTTTTCTTTCTCTCTGACTTGGCTTGCTTGTCTTTATTGCTGGAAAATGAGCATCTTAGCAAAGTGAATTCAATACTTTATTTGAAAAGCTGTTGTGCTCATTCTGCCCCGTTCTTTCCCCTCTCTCGCAATAAATGAATGTGTTGACTCTCAGTGTGTCACCTTGAATTACACCTTTCTCGTGAGCTCACCCTGTCCCAGCCCATGGGAGCCATCGCAGGTCACCACTCAGTATGAATGGTACCCAAAGCAGAGCCCCCAAGAGTGAAATTTTACCTCTCAAATTTTATACAGGGAGCAGACTGAAATGTTACTTGAGGAATAAAGAACATCTGTCTGGTGACTTAAGCAGGGAACAGTACTAGAGAGAAAGTAGATCATTAATTCAAAAGGAATCAAACCTCCCTTCTCTCCCCATGTGGCAGCACTTCTGTATTTTACTCAGCCTCGATACTTGGTTCGTGAGCATGCTAAAAGGGCCTCCTCCATGCGGAAATCCCTGGGGAACTGGTGTCTCCAAGTGTTTTCTTTTGAGTAAGTCCCCAACAGCTTGTGCTTGTTGGAGACAGCGGGAATACAGCACTGAGAGGTGTTAACTTGCATGACCTATCAAATCCAACGCCTTGTCTGAGGACGAGCTGTTAATAAACACTGCCAGACCCAGCAGTGCTCGCACGCAGGGCTTGGCTGCATACGGGTGTCGGCCCGTGGCTTAGCACAGTCACTGTTTTGTCACAAGTTTAGCTTCTTCTAAACGTGTCTCCTTGTGCTTGTACCATTCAGCATCCTCCCCCTAAGTTGTTGAATTAAAAAAAAAAAAAACAAACAGTTGCCAATTGTAGGCAAATCCCTGAACTTCTCTAGCAGCTTGCAGGAGTATTGCCCCACTGAGGACGGAGTGAAAAAGAAGTTCAGTGCCTCCAGTTGTTATTAAATTTATGGATCTGACATTACAGTTGTATTATAACTTTTAGCTTCTTTAAGCCTCCCTTATTCTGTCAAATGCTAGTGTTTCGCTGTAACTTAGATTTTTCTTACTTTGTCTTCTGCCAGTTTTACAGCTTTACTCATGGCTGGCTTCATTGGTTGGCCTGACTCTTTGCTAAACGTTTTACTTTGTTTCTGTTTGGCTTTATTTGTGTAGGATAATTTCAAACTCCTGAACACAAACATTTCAGTGCTATACATGACAGTTACTCTGCCAACTTGATACATTTGATCCTGTAAGTATCTTTCATTTATCCTGCAGAACTAGATAATGCTGCTTTTTTGGATTATCATTTAAATCACTGCAATTCTGCACCTACTGTAAGGTTGCCTTGAGATGACATTGGATGCTGAGAATAATTTCAGTAACAACAAAGGAACAAGTGCAAATGCCCCTGATGCTTTCATTAAGGATTGCTTAAGAGGCACACTGTGCTTATGAATCCTCATGGACTACTTTAGAAATCCTCAGATGGATTCCTTAATTCCTGTGAGATTTTGCACCAAACACAAGGCTTAAGTTGAAAATTGAATTTTTTTTTTCCTTTCTAGTAGTCTATCCACAGTCCAAACTTGCTGAAATAAATATCTAAGAACTAGGAAATACTTCTTGAAAGGAAAACACCTCATTGAGTATGCAGCCTTCACAGGGTGCCAGGGAATTTCAGCTACAACAAAGTCCAATTACTATTTAGTGATGGTGTTGCTTGAGAAGTAACAGCTTTCATCAAGAAATATTGTTCCTGCAAGTTCCTACCACCATGTGCCAGGTTACCAGGAAACAATGTCAGGTAGCCGCACACTAAAGAGAGTAAAACTAGATGATAGGTAATTACTCTTGATCAGCTTGTAACTGCCTCTTTGGCAATCAGAGGAGATACAGGGATGCATGGGTAAGCTGGAAAATTATTTTTCATTCTCTGTAAGAAAACAGCTACGTGTTTTTCAACAGTGTATGGTTACAAGGGTGTCCCTGTAAGCAGCTTACACTGTCCTCTGGTGTTCCTTGGGTGATGATTGAGTGCAGCTGCCCTTCAGCCTGACCATTGCTCTGTGCTTATCTCCACCAAAACCCAGTGGGCCTTGCATAGTTGCCAAGTGCTCTGAGTAAGGCTCTCTGTGCAAATATAACTCTTTTCACTTTCACCAGTTATCTTCCCTGCTGCTGCACAAGCTACTGGTAGGGATGTACACCCAGCATTTTTTTTTCTACTGTGCTTTGTAACCAATGCAAGTTCTTCCACCAGCTCACAAAATTTTACTTTATTGATTTTTTTTTTTGTGTGTGTGTGTGCTCTGCTCTCAGGATTGTCTGAATATAGCTATTCCCAATCATAAGGAAGGCAGGCCTGGAGGATCAAATTGCATTTCCTGGAGAGGTAATTCAGGCTCTGTGAGGAGAGACTGGAAGGCAGTACCTGTGGTAGATTGATTTTTATCCACACAAACAAATAAGTCTTAGGAGTAGTAGTTGCCGCGGTTGGCAGAATTGTTGAGTTTGCCACTTTAGCAAGGGAGAGTTGGATGGATTTTCCTCTGCTGTGGTGTTAATGTGATTAAAATCTCCAGATGACAGTGTCCATTGATCGAGAGCCCTGCAGAGATGTCACTGTTTGGGTATGCTTAATGAGGTCCCTGGGGAGGGAAAGAAATAAGTTAGGTCTGGCTTTCCTTCCAGTTTTGTCAATAAAAAGGACAAAGAAATGGTTTGGGGAGCCAGGTGAGTTGTGACTAAGAAATCTGCTGACAAGAGGGAAAGGCTGAAGGGAGTGGCCCCACACTGAGGGATTTATTGCCAAGGAGAAAAAAAAGGCAGATGCAAGACACACAGTATCTGCCCTCACGTGGAAACCGCAGAGCGAGCCGTCACTTTAATAGAACTCACTACCTTCCCCAAAATTTATCACATGGGATCCTAACACCACCCAGGCATGTATGCATATGCTTATGGGTTTATAAAGCTGCATAAATGATATATTATTTCTTAGAGCCATGTGAAATATTTGCACAGTTTCTAAATCAGTCTGAGCTGGCCTGACTTCAGGTTTTGGTCCCAACTGAAAACTCAAATGATTTGCATTGAAAAGCTTTCTAGAAAGGCATCTGGATCAGTGCAGTAGACAGGTCTGAAAAGCAAGGCTTGTATGCTTGGTTCAGTGGTGGGGGTTTCTTTTAGAAATGGAAGGAGAATTCTCTGAAATTTGCTTTGGGATTTTGATAGGACTGAGCCCAAACCTCAAAGTATGCGTGAATTTATGCAAAGAAAAGTTTTCTGCCAAAATGACTGATAATAACTGCAAAGATCAGCACAGGTTGTGCTCACACACATGGTCCTGAAAGCCAGAGAACCTCATTATAAAACACTTCCAGTACTTCTAACCAGCAGGTTTTAGGATAAGCAAGCACCATACTGAAAAAAAGTGTTATTCCTCATCTCCCCCTATTCCTACTTTTTTTTTTTTTAACATTACTGTGGCTTGGACTCCACCCTGAATGAGTCTCCTTCACCTTCAAGGATGGTAAAGGAGGACTGTGTGGGTGAACTGCAAGATCCATTTGTTTTCCTTCCCAGTTAGGAGATGGTCAGTGGGAGAGGCTGAGGAGCAGTTAGGCAGCAAAACATCAGAAGGAAGGTTTTACTGTTGGGGCTTGTTAAATTCTTGGTGTTCTCATGCCCTTACATTTGTGTATGTTCTGGACGGACCCATTTCTGTTATTCAGAGCAGTGGATTATAGAGATAGAATTTGTAATAAAAATAATGGTACCTAATACAGCATTGGTACAGTTCCTGCTGCATTCTCAACTATAGCCTGTGTATTTCCGAGCTTTTGAGTCAGTCCTGGGATTTTCTTTCACCCTGTAAAGGAGTGTATTTGAAACAAGATCCAGCAGAGATGCCAACCACTGACTTAAATGCCTTTTAAATGGCTTCCTAGAGCAGAGTAGCTGGTCAGAGCATGGTGCCACATTTTGCACTCTCTGGTGCCAAGGCTGGATGGAAAGGCTCCTGCCTTCCCCGGTCTTTGTTTTCCCTATGAATGAGAGCAGTGAAATCATGTTATTAAAAAGTGGAGGAGAGACCATTTTAGCTGCATCATTCACCAGCCCAGGCAAATGGTGTGGCCATGGAACCGGGCAGAGCAGCACAGCAGGGTGGGCAGCGGGCACTGGAGCCAGCAGCCTGCTTGTGGGATGGGTGGAGGCATGGGATAGCTCCAGCATGAGAGGGCCATCCATGTGGGGTGCATGGATACAGGAACTCGGAGCAGAGAAGAGCCACAGAGAATGCCCATTGCTAGTAATCACATTCACCTCCCCAAAGAAAGTGGACGTTTTCAAATAGAACATTTTCTCAGCTGGAGAGGTAAAATTGCAAGTGGGAACAAAGGCATTCATCATTACAAGCTTTCAGGCAGTTTAGGAAGTTAAAGACATTTTCTAGTCTGAAGCATTTGTGAAAATTGTGCTCTTAATTACAATGGTTTAGTCATTTTATTATAGATACCTTGCAGCCTTTCAGACACATGGGCTGAAGAGGATGAATTCTATGTTCTTTTTAAAGAATGAGATTAACATAAGTGCTCTTAAATGACTGCTCTGTTAATTTTTGAAAAAGTGCTTTTAAAGATATTCAGTTACCATAAGAAAAAAGTGTATCATGGAACCAAGGGGCTTTTTTCATAATTTTTTCTTTTTCCTGTCTGTTGTAAGAGAATAAATAATGGTCCCAAATAATTTTATCTATAGGCTAGGCCTTGGAGGACACAGGTGTGAGGGAGTTGTTCCTGTGCTTTCAATTGTCTGCTAGCAACTGAATTGTAGAAACTGGGCGTATGGTTGTCTAAACACAGCTAACAAGGGGTAAAATACGGTGGCAAAACCCTCCTTCTTTGCTGTTACAGTTTTACGCTAAAATTGCTAAATATAGAATGAGCATGTAAGTAGTTACCATAGTTCATTGGCACCAGTGAAAACTTGGTAACATTTTTTCACATCTGTGCTCAAAATTACTTTCCTTAAAGGAAAATGTGAGAAAATTATTAGCCAGTGTGATTTTTTTTCCCCCAGTGAAATGCAAACAATACGGAGCAGAAAGGAGCTCAGTAATGTTACGATAGTCTTAAATCCCAAACATACAAAAGGAGGCATTGCAGTCCTCTGAAAGATTGACTTTGAAATAACCAGATTTTTTCATTTTACAGTGAGAGTTCAGGGTTCTGTTTTTGTCCAAGGTTGACTCACTGTTTATGTCTTCAGGCTTTTCCTTCATAGACTTGGCTGGATAGGAGCCTTTTAAAATGGGTTTCCCACGGACTCTCTTGCTGCTGAATAGGATTAAAACTGCATTTTTGTAGTTTTATCAATTGAAGGCTTAAGTAAAGGAGAACAGGAGTATTTAAGAATATTGGCATTGAATTTTCCACCTCACTTTTGTATGTGGTCATGTCGCGAGGAGTTAAGCACCCAATCATGGATTCTGATCCATACCTGATTTTATTCTGGAGTTCACTGGTGTAAAACAACTACAGTAGTTAAAACAACTGCAAAACTTCCATGAGGGAGAAAATCAAAATATTTTCTCTTACAGTTAAGGTCAGTTGCTGCAGTCTGCAGCAGTGTAAGCAAACTCAGAAGGTGTGACAGTGGGGAGGAGGTAGAAGCGTGAATGCTCTTGAAACTCACTTTGTAGGTCACATTCTCTGTCACTTCTGTCCAGCTGTGTCAGGCCAAATCTACCCTGGTGTTTGCGTAACATACTTTCCTAAGGGAAAACAGAGGGAGAGCAAGGGTCTGACTGCCTCTGTGGAAGGCACAGCCGATGTTCAGGCTAGGTCAGAAGGTTTTCAGCTGTTGGTGTTTCTAGAAGAGCACAGCTTTGTAAACTTGCACTGTGTGTCTGTGCACCTCACTCTGTATTTTTAGATCTTGAAAGTGTGCCGCCAAAGTACCAAATATACAAGCAATGAAGTGTTGTTAAGAGGTGTACCAATAGCTTTTATGTCTATAAACTATTTATCTTGAAAAATATAGGTGTACCTGAGGTAATTAAGATGAAGGACTTGGGACTTGAATGTTTAGAGAGCAACTTTAAAAAGTGGAAAGAAAATCTGTAGTAGGTCAAAGGACTGTGAAGAAAATTTGTCCTACTGAAGTGTGTTTACTGTTACTTCAACTATACTGTTTTCACTGATACAGAGTGAGGTCAGGCCTCTTTCTGCTTTCATCAAACAGACCTCCTGGGTAGGGCACTGAACCACAACTCACAGATTCACAAAATATCCTGAGTTGGAAGGGACCCACAAGGATCATCAAGTCCAACTTTTAAGGAAATAGCCCATATGGAGACTGAACCCACAACCTTGGACTCACGAAATTGCACATCATTTCTTATCCCAAGTCAGATGCAGATTTTCGACGGGACAATTAAATTTCAGTTTGCCTCACCTGTCTGTCTTTGAAATGGGTTTAATACTTAACCACCTTACAAGGCTATCACACGAGTAAAGGACATAAAGTTCTGTAAGGTATTCACAAATACAATGTTAAGGGCCTTGGAGATGCCAACACAGACAGAAGTCTAAAGGAAGTTACCTGGATAGACCCCAGCTTATGAACAGCTTTGTACTTAGCAGTTCTTCACACAGGAATGTCTGACCTAAAGCAGTTGCTGGCCTGAACTTTATTTAGGTTGGTATCTCAGGGATAGCCCAGTCTGGAAGTGGTAGGTCTTCGCTGTTGGAAAGCAGAGGAGACCAAGATTTTGGTATGGCAGAGGAAGGTTTGCTCTGTGGAGAGAATGGAGATGTCCTTTTCATCTGAAGTGGATTCAGTGAGGAGACAGAAACTTCTGGGGAGGTACCTGGATCGGTTCTAGGAGGTAAAGCAGAGAAGTGCTTTACAAGTGTCTTACAACAACAGTCTTTTTGCAGGAACAGGTCTCCCTCTCCATCACTAACCTTGGCATTGCTTGAAAGCACTTTGGAAATGTTGAAAGATGATGAAACAATAACCTAGTTACATTAATTTTCTTTGCCATTTCTTACAAAAGTAACAGTTGGGCTGAGTTCATCAGCTGTAATTTGAACAAGTGTCTCTCCAGGATTTCAAGGTAGCTCACTGTTAAGAAGTCCTGTCTTTTAAATGCTTATAAAACACCTCAAAGATATTACATTTAGAGTTAAGAGTGACCAAATCCGTAGTCAGTACCATACTTTTTCAAATTTTTTTTATCATTTAGGTGAGTACCATTCACTATGTATTCTTCACTGACCAAGAGACTGATTAATTTAATTAGGAAAGTTAAACCTCTTCCACAAACCTAGCAAAATATTTTTAATAACTAGGTGCAGACTTAAGAAGCTAGTTCTTCTAGTCAGTTACTAATACAAATTAATATTTCATATAGGTTGCCCTTGCATCACACTGACCATTTAGGACATTGGGTGCCAGATCCTTTTCCAGGCTGCTTTTCTGTGGAAAAGTTTAGAGGACTTGTTATATTGCAGTGACTTACCAACAGATCTCATTAACTCTGTGAAGTCAAAATAAGAGCCATTAATTCCATGTCAGTCACTACATGGAGCAACAGCCAAATGATAGCTTTCAGTCATTGGTCACATTTCATTTGTACTTAATGATTGGCTTCTCACCGTACAGTACAAATATCATGATTTTTCAATCAAAGATAAGTCTAAGGAAACCATATAGTTTCTACACCAGTTTAAATACAAGAAGATCCAGGATTTTTCGGTAATTCATGGAACTTATGTAACTTCAATTTTATTGAATACGATAAAAGAGACAAACTAAGACAGGAGTCACATCTGAGATAACATTTAGGTAGTCTGACAACCTTTAAGTGACACTGTATATTAAGATTTTCATAGTCGTGATTGATTCCTTCTCTCTTTTAGAAGATTTCATCTGGAAAATCCAACTTTTTAATACTGCACCATCACATATTACACATTGCCCGGTGAAGTTGGTGCTGCTCCTCCCTCCCCTCTGCAGAGCTGGCCAGATGTGGATGAATATGTCCATCAGTGGGAAAAAATCACAGCAAGACTTAAGAGGTGATTCATTTAGAAAAAAAGAAGTGGAAGAACAGCTGCAATGAAATCTAACCAATCCACAAACACCAAGAGCAGCTTGGCTATCAGAAAGCAGATTGAAACAATTGCAAATTCTAGTGGGTTGTGCTGCTCCTTTGCTAGGTCCTGCACACGTCAGCCCCCCAGAAAGTGGGGCCCACAGAACCTACATTCTCTCTCTGTGGTACCCTGTAACCCATGGACACAAAAGTTTAAGGAAACTTAATTAGCCAGGAAACGTATTTCTCACTTGCCCTTTGCTGCAGTGCACTGGAAGGTTGGTGTGTGGCCTGGTTTTTCGCCAGTCCCCTCTCCGTGGAGGACAGAACATCATCTCTGTCGGACAGGCTCTTAAGGAGGCTACTCTCATAGTCTTAATTCATTTCCCAGCCTCAAAACAGTCTGGCACGTCCACCCACAAAAGCTTTTGGAACAATAGTCTTTGAATAATCACCCAGGCACCAGTAAAAGTCAGTAGGCTGTTGGTCCATAATTCCGGTCAGCACAAACCAGACCACAGTGTATCCTTTCCTCATTTGTCATTACCCAGATAAACCCTTCAGCCTGGACATTCCCTTTTGGTTTTGCTTAACTTTATAAAGAAACTACCCTTTCTGTAGCCACATCCTGGGAGAACTGAAAAAAATGCAGTTTCTTTTTTTTTTTCCCCAGATGAGGGCAGACTCCCGCAAGCATTCTGATTCAACTACTAAAATTTTGTCTGACTGTCTTCTCTTTTTGCCATTAAGGTTAGCAGTTTCCCAGAGTACTCTGATCCTAGGGGACTTGAAGTCACCACAAAATTTAAAGACAGATTTTAGATTAGGAGCAGGCCAATGGTTCATTAAATCTTCCATCTTTCCCACTGGGCTGATTGTCAGTATTGTCACGGTAGCAACAGCAACGCAGCAACCACACTGTGATCTGACTACCTCACCTGTCCACACAGATAATAGTTTATCTTCCTGTAATAGAGCTGTAAACATATATTTAGTGTGTGGTCACCATACAAATGCATGTTCCCAGAACTCCTGTTTGCTAGGTAGGACCTATCCTCATGTCCTTCCTCCCTGGAACAGGCCATTTCCCAATGCTGGTCTACCAACTTTATCTGAAGTCACCTAGGAAAAAATAATGCAAACTTGGAAAAAACCTTTCCCTCTGCTGGTTGGCAGATGCCCCCTTCAGTGCCTGCATCCTCTGGAGGTGCCTTGGTGTCTATTGAGTCAGCCAAAACTACCATTCTTTCTCACGTGGCCTAAGCAGGGTTTTATGGGAGACAGATGGAAATTTACAAACAGCTTAATTTCCAGCAGCAAAATCTATCAGTTTCTTAAGAAATTTGTCACCTAGCCCTGTCTCTGCTGTGTTACCTTTGTGGTGCACATCATTGATGGGCTGGTACTCTGGGACCAGGTTTCACAAGACTGCAGAAGATAAAAGTGATTGGAAAGAAGTTCACCATTACCAGGTGGAGAAGAAAAACTGTAAATACTTCCAGAGAACTAGTAAACATCCCTACCACTCATGTTGAAAAATGGCTTTGTTACAAACTTATTTTTAGGAATGAGTTAAAAAACACAGCAAGGGTATGACTGAATGATGTGAGATGTTCTTTGACATGGACATACACCTACTTTGGTACATGGTGCTTGGTAATACCAGGAGTTTCTGAGTTTCTTTGCTGTTTTGACAACTGTGCTGGTGGGGAGTTCAGTATGTTTGATGAAGCTGCATTTCTTTTCAAGAAAATTAGTTCTGAGAGTTGTTTCTTATATATGCTTCCTCCCTGCAATTTCCTAGTATCACTTCATAGTTTGCATGTGTTCTGTTGCTTGGCTAAGCACAGAAATACTCTGCTGCCCCTTTTAACAGAAACTGCTGTCTCTGGGTGTGCTCTCAGGACTGCCCTGCTGCTCGGACATGACAGACAGAGGGGTCACTGTACTTCCCACGCTCCTGTGCCTCAGCATTAGCAGCACAACTCCTTCCTCTTTCCTGAGGACGCTGGGATTTAAATCAGAAAGACACAGAAAGGCCATTTTATTGTGTTAAGAGAGAACTCTTCAGCAGCAGAAGGGAAGCTTGGAATGACCGCCAAAGTACTGCTGCTGACCAGAACAGGAAGGTGAACATGGATTGATTTGTCATGAAGGAAGGTGTAGGGAGCTCCACATTCTTCACCTGCTGCCCTTTAGACACATCCTTTGAATTCAGAGTGCTCCCTCTGTAAATATTTCACATGCTAAAATGAAAAAAAAAAAGGGAGTCAACAAACAACTAAAGAACCTGCTTCCCCTCTTTTCTTGCTGTTATGGTACAAGCAGGCTGCAGTCAGTGTGGTCATCTCAGCTGCTTTCCCAGGACCGCTGTCTGCTTGATGTGGGTTTCACAAAGGAGGATGTTGTGCTTTTTGCCATAGCCTTGTGCTCCCAGGGCACAGACTCACCTGCCAGGACTCCTGTGAGTAACCATGTAAGCAGGTCAGGGCAGAATAAAATTTTTTCCCTTTTCTGGACTGGGAGCTGGAGCTGGACCTGTGGGAGCTCTGTCTGGGTGGCCGGCTGGCTCGCTGCTGGACTTGCCCAGCACACCCATAGCACAGTGTAGTCCAACACCTCAGAGACTGGTTGAACCAGCTGGCTCCCAGTGGTTTGGGCTGTTGAACAGCCTGTGAGGCCTGGGAAAGGAGGGTTCTGCTTGAAGTCCCTACCAGCCCGTAATTTTGTGCAGCACAGCTGGTTCTTGCCTGAGGGCTCCCTGCTGCTCTCAGCTGGTTGCTGGGTACTGGGTACAGAGGATGGTATGCTTTCAAAAAGATACTCCACTACTGACCTCCAGCTTGTAGCTAACATATTTTTCATTCATCCCTAGCCATAGTCAAGACTCCTGTCCCCTTCAACGCCATCTTTATCATGTTCTGCTTATACAGATTGCATGATTTGGTTAATTTTTTTTAAAGATTTAAACCAGAGTAGAGGCTTTCCACTCTGTCCTTTAGGGCATGTTGCTATATTCTATGCTGAACTTTTAATTTGTTCTTATTTGGAAGTCACATTCCCTGCTCAATTCTGCAGTGTTGATCCTGGACTGGGGTGTCCATAGGTGTCAGGAGGCAAGTGCAGGGGTGGGTGTCCCTAGAAAGCAGCCCTAGCAAAAATGGGCAGTGACCTCCACTGCAAGGAGGAGCTAAGCCTGCTACAAGGCCAGCTGGGGTTGGTACTGAAGGCTTGAGGTACCTGCTGCTCACTTGGGGTTTTGAGAAACAAATACTTCATTCCCTTCTGGCAAGTGGGATGGAGACAGCAGAAAGTAGCAATAGGCTTCAGACAATAACACCTGCACTGTCTTTCCATCACCCAGCTCTCCAGTCCTCAGTTTGCCTCCTTCTTAATTCTGCGCCTAACCCATGCATGGGATGTGTTTTGAGGCCCTCTGAATACTGGATTTCTGTGGCCGGGTTTTGGTAGCAGGAGGACCATTCCTCATCCCCCTCCTCCCCTCATCACTGGAGAAGAGAAGGTAGAGAATTCAGGAGTAAAGTTAAGCCCAGGAAGAAGGGAACATGGGAGGTGTTTTTAAGATTTCACTTTTATTTCTCTTTATGCTACCCTAATTTGATTGGTAATAAAGTCATTTCCCCAAGTTGACTCTGTTTTGCCCATGATGGTAACTGGGGAGTGATCCCTCTGTGCCTTTATCCCAACCCAGTAACATTTTCATATATTTTCTCTCCCCTGTCCAGTTGTGGAGGAGACTGATAGAGCACCTTTAGTGGGTACCTGGCATGCAGCCAGAGTCAACCCACCAATGCCTGTTTGAAAACAAGTTTGAGAGGGAAAAATATTAGTTTGTATTTTACTCATGGATATATTTTGATCATACTATGGACAGTAAAATATCAATTGGGCTTTTGTTAACCTACCAGAGAAGTCACTGCCTGAGGGGAGGAGAATGTAGGACATTTTGAGCCCGAATAGATGAGAAAGCTGCATTAGATGGTGCAGATTATTTCTGATCAGTCTCTCTAGTTGTAAAAGACTGTACTTGTACAGTAATTCACTGCTACCTTATTTTGAAAATCCCTGCAGATGATTCCCACCAGACAGACTGCTTTGGTAAGCAGTTCATTTCAATACCTCACAAAAGCTACAGCAGAAAGCAGGGTGAGGACAGAATGAAGCAGAAGTTATTTACTGAGTAAGCAATGTCATCACTCTGCTGCACATCATGTCTTTGCAACATAGAAATTTGTTGGTTGACTTTACCTTACAGAACAAACAAGATTAAGTGCTAGAGGCACAAAAAGCAGTCCTAGCTCTCTGGCTCCAAGACACATTTGCAGGCATGCATCAGATCTTTTTTCAGTCTTGTTGGCAAGGTAGTGTTTTGGCATGCAGCACTTCTCATAAGCAGCTACCTACTCGTGGTGTCTCTTTAGGTAATTGAATCAGTTACTTGGAGTTTGCTATCCTTCTTTTTCATAAAGCCTTCCATCGTGAATTGTGTGAAAATGTAACTTGGTTTCTACCAATAAAAAAATACAGATTAGTCTGACTCACACCATGTAGAGCTGTAAC
The DNA here is from genome assembly GCF_017639235.1 of Corvus kubaryi. NCBI lineage: Eukaryota > Metazoa > Chordata > Aves > Passeriformes > Corvidae > Corvus > Corvus kubaryi. The sequence goes on along the minus strand of NW_024582059.1, from coordinate 3,834,035 downwards.
TGGAGTCACTTCTGGAGTCATGGAACTAGAGGAAGCCACCATCCTGTGGAACTGTAGAAAAGTGTGTGAGTGTGAATCAGTGTGGGTGTGCACTCCAGGGAGAGCCCTGCTGTAGTTGCTAAACAGAAAGACAGGCAGAATTACATCAATATAATCTCAAAGACAGCAAAGGGACACTGTAATCCCCACCAGGCACAGACTCTGTGGCTCTGTTAACAGTCTAGATTAAATCCCTGGCTGTCCATACTCAATCACACTTGAGTGTGATTGTTTGCCTGTTGCTCGAACAAGTGTTCTTCTCATTTGCATTTGTGTTCATGGCACAGAATTCTCTTTGGTTTTAAAACTTTAGTAACAAACAGTTTTTTAGAAAAGCAGTACAGCTTCTTTACAGAGAAAGATGTATTGCTCACAGCTATTCGATTTCATAATCTAAAATTCCTTTTTTCCCTCCCTTTTAATGTCAGCACTGAGATACTTACTAATGGGAGGACCAGTGTATCATTAGGTATTCTGCCTGCTCTTCTCCACGCAGTTTTGCAACCACCCAAAACATAGGAGCAGGCAGCAGCATGCCCTGGCTAGCCTGAGGAGTTCAGTGCTTCAGGAAGTGATCGTATCACATCTCTGTCAGGATCTGTCTTCTTGGGAATGAGAAATGCAGCTCCTGAGAAAAAAAAAAGGAGCATGTTTTAAACACCAAAGAGAAGACACAAAATAAGTTGCACCTCATTTCAAAACTCCTCCTGCAGGTTTTGGCACTCTCTGCTGAGCTAAAATGACCGATGCCTGAAAGATGGGAGAAAAGTGTGCTGAGAGGGCATTTCTGGGAGGAAACAACCCTACATGGGGGGGATATCACTATGGGCTGTGTAGATGTTGAGAGCACTGCGCTGTCTCCTCTGCATGCAGGGGTGGATGAACGTGAGAGACTGCAGCAGCTCTCTTGCTTAAGCCTGGGAATATGTGCATTGCTTTGGACAATGCTAATGGGAAATACAGACTCAGCTAAACTTCTCCAGCACACCTGTACCACAGCAGGGTGTTTTTTATTTGCACATAGCACAAGAGGACTCATCTGGTAGTAGAGCCCATGAGCAAATACCACTGTGCAAATAGCAGATAATAATAGTAGCTTGGTAAGTGCCCACAATTGTCTGAATTTCCTGATGGCGCAGTGAAACCTCAGGCATCTAAAGGTAGTGGTGCAGGAGCCAGGATGCAGCACCTCTCCATGGGCATGACCTGGCCATAGAGCCCCCACTGACAGCCCAAAGAGCAGCAGGCACTGTGGCACTCCACTGGGCTGCAGATTCTGTGCAGGGGACAGGGGAGAGCACTCTGCATTGTTCCTTAGCAGCAGGGTGTATCAATGCTGCAGATTTGGAAATCTAAATATGCTCTGCATATTATATATAAATTAGGTCAGCAGTTTTTATGTTCAGTAGGCTTACTAGAACCATCTAGTCTGACCAAGTACCATAGAAACTGCCACAGAACTCAGCTTTTGAAGCTGCCTTAATGGTTTTAAAACATGTTTTTTAAAGAATACTGACTTCACAAGACAAGGAAAAGTAACAGAGAATCTATAACTTCAGAGGAATTGTTCCTTCTTTCACACATTTTGCATAAATGGTAGCTTGCATTACCCACATGTGTTTGTACACCAGTTTTAGGTGGCTTGTTTTGCCTGCTGCCATGTAATAGTCACAAAAGACAGTGAGGCAGAGTGGGAACCAGGATAGGTCAAGGTCGCAAAGAAGTTAGAGGGGAGATAAGATGGAGCTGGGTAGAGGGATGAGGACATATGATGTAGGCATAAAGTAAGATACACTCAATCCCAAAATAGATTGTGTCTGTCTTTGCTCCTTTTTTTTTGAAAACTACTTCCTTCACCAAGTATTCATCACACCTTACGAAGCGCCACCAAGCTACAGTGGTAGACAATGGGCAGGCATGTTCTTGCCATAAAGCAGTGAGGCATTTCCTTCTGCAGAGATCCTTGCTGGTGAGACAGAAGCCTTTGTTCCTTACATGAGATGGATGTCAACCTATCCCCTCTGTAATTGCACTAATTAATACCGTTACAAATCTCTTGATGTTTCTCATTTACAGAACACTGTTACCTTGCATCTCACTTTGATGAGGTGAAGGTGAATCTGCTGTTTACAGCTTGATTTAACTACTTGTTTCCTCTGTTAGCAATGACCTGTGGAGGGATGAAGTCAAGCATGTGCACCAAAACACCAGCTCTGAGATTCCTCATCAAAATCTGTGTATCCTACCTGGGTTTGGCTGTGCTCAGAGCTCCTGCAGGTGTAACAAATACAGGGAGAAATGAGAGAAAACTCTGAGGAAATCCGAAGAGGGAATGGGTCCTGATTATGTTGCAAATACAGCATTTTATTGACTCATTTCTTGTCGTTTCACAGCCATCAGCATCAAAACTCTGCATGTTGTTTAGAGCTGAAATAGATGTTTCCCTGCTCCTGAAAACTGAAGGATCATTCCTGTAGTAATGAAATAAAAAACACTGATGTTACCATTCCAGACTTTCATCAGGGGTTGTGGCTGCATTCCATTTTACAAGTCTGAGTTTAGAGTAACTTCCCAGAAGCCAGCAGAGTTTCTCCAGCTTTTAAGCTGTCTCAAACTTACTATTTCAGCACAATTATGGCCTTTTTCTCATAATGATTTGGAGTGATGGCATGTAGATTTCGAATGTCCACTGACCTTTCTTAATTTTCTCTTTTTGTTTTAAAGTATATTTGGTGCTGTTCGAACTGGTGCTTATATGCTGTACATTTTGATGACCAAAGGCCTGAAACAGTCAGTGTGTGACCAGAGTTTTTACATTGGACCTGTCAGCAAATTCTGGGCATATGCATTTGTGCTAAGCAAAGCACCCGAACTAGGTGAGTTCTCTTTCTCTCATATGCATATATGTGTTTTTAGAGAAGAAATGTCCATGCAGGAAGCACAAGAAGGGTCTCATCACCGTCAAAATCTCATTTCAGTCTCAGAAAAACTGAGTAAGTGTAACCAACCCCAAACTACGTGTTTTAGTCTCTAGTGGTAAATTCCAGCTTGGCTGAAGTTAGATCAATGTGCAGTTGAATAAGACCTTTCTCAGCCTGGGAATAAACTGCAGTGATTATACACAGCAGGGCAGTCAAGAAGGAAAAGCAATGTGGTCTGTACCTCTTCCTGAGCTACTTGTAGGCAGATAGGAGTGGCATAATCGGCAGTCACATGCCCCATGGCTACAGAAGTGAAGGGTGGGCTATAGCAGCTGTGTCAGTAAGAAGCTTTGAGTCAGGCTCTTCCTCCATTCTGCAATTTTCATTCTTTAATACACATCTAAGTGTACAGTTATGAACAGTAAGGTGCTTCCTCCCTAGACATGGAAAGTTGTGGCTGTCTGCTTCCTCCAAGTAGAAACCAATTTCCCATAATATCCCTAGCTTTTCCAGTCCAGATTTTTATAAATTTGTATCTCTGCAGCAGTTTCTTGATAAGGATACTTATGATATACATGTGAAAGCCAACTAGGAAGTCAGTCTTCATGTGTTCTCATCTGTGGCTTATTAGTGTAAGAAAGGGTTGTTTTAATGGAAGGGAGCAGCCCACCAGCTTTCATTTAAGGTTATGCCCTTATTAAACCTCAAAGGACTGCTGCTCTCACTGTGTTCAGGTGTACAGCAAAAATAAGACTTTACCTTTCAGCAGGTGATTTGATTCAGCAAATTAGAGGACAGCAATTCATCAGCATTAAAACTAGAATAAGACAGACACCAGTTGCCTTGCTGTGTCAGAATCCCTTGGTTTCCTGCTGCTTAAATTGCTGCAAATGCACAGAAATTTAGTTGCTAAAACTGAGGAAGAACTGCACAGCAATAATAAACTGAACATATGATTACTTATTAAAATATGAGTCAACATCTTGCAGTTAATGAAGTGAACAGTAGCATTATGGTTTTATTACAGACCTTGTGAAGACAGTGCAGTTTTGCTTCCATCCATGACTAATATTCATGACTTAGATTTCCTGGGATACTTACAAATCAAACTAAGTCCCCAGGTTCAGATCCCAGGGATCCTTTTGAAAACACTGTGTGTATAACAGTGGAAAACAAGTAGCATACATACATATCAATATAGCTAATTGAGATGCTCATTGCAATCATGAGAAGCAGAAGGAAGAAAAAAAACAAGAGGAATAATATTTACTTTTCTACAATAGTAAGATGGATTTGCAGAAAAGAGATGTGTGTTTCAACATAACCCAAATTTCTTTTTGGGAGCATCTCTTTCATTATGGTAGGATGCCTATGCAACAGCTTTTTTGTGTATTAGCTCAAAAGGCTCTAGTGATTTTAACTAGGTCCAGTTTGCATGTAGACATTTGAATCAGAGGACATTGTGCTGCTTCCTCTAGGTTTTCTGCTCTCTGTCAAGCTGTATTTCTCTTCTAGTCTCACAGTATATAATGGACAGTCTCACAGTTAGAGATAATACATGTACATCCACCTACCTCACCTCAGACTTCTGTGGATAATGTTTGCAGCGAAAGGCTATCAAGTAAACCTATGGAGTTTCCAAATGGAGTTATCCATACAGGAAAATGTAGATGCGTTGGTTTTCTGAAGATTACATAGAGCTTAGGAGCCAAACTGGCTCTTGGATTAGACAGGCTCTCAGATCTAGAGGTAAGGTGGATTTCATGCTCTAAAGTAGTGTATTCTCCAGCAATAGCAAAGGGAAGAGAGCACTGCATTAATTACAGAATTGTTTGATATATTTCTCATTGCCTCCCCTCTTCTTTTTTTTGTGTTTTGTTTTTATTACAGGTGATACAATATTCATTATTCTTAGGAAGCAGAAGCTCATCTTCTTACACTGGTACCATCACATTACTGTGTTACTTTACTCTTGGTACTCCTACAAGGACATGGTGGCTGGCGGTGGCTGGTTCATGACCATGAACTATGGAGTACACGCCGTCATGTACTCGTACTATGCCTTGCGAGCTGCTGGCTTCAGGGTCTCACGCAAGTTTGCCATGTTCATCACCTTGTCGCAGATCACTCAGATGTTGATTGGTTGCGTGATCAATTACCTGGTCTTCTCCTGGATGCAGCAGGGCCAGTGCCATTCCCACGTGCAGAACATCATCTGGTCCTCTCTCATGTACCTCAGCTACTTTGTGCTCTTCTGCCATTTTTTCTTTGAGGCCTATATTGGCAAAACCAGAAAAGAAAGAAAGGTTGACTAGTGGTAGAAACAAGAAGCCATAGCTCAGGGTCATCAAGAAAAACAAAATTATAAGAAAAAAAGGCACAAGGAAACACATATATGTATGGTGCAGTTAAAACTTGGCAGCTTAGGGAAAGTTAGCGTGGTTTAACCCAGTAAGTTTATGATCCTATCATGGTGAGGACTCACTGAATTCTACTCTATCTCAAAGGACTGCTGATGAAAGACAACTTCCTTCTTGTACCTGTCTGCTCTAGAAAAGAAGGAGAAAAGAAAGAAGAGGAAAAAAGGAAAGAAAAAAGGAAAGAAAAAACAGAAGAAAAGAGAAATGGAATAATGTTAAGGGGAGAGAAAAAGTACATTAAATAAGCAGTGTGTTTCCCCAAGGTTCAGGAGAGACTTTTATTTAAAAAAAAAAAAAAAAAAAAAGGTTTCTAAATCCTTTCTAATAATTTCTCTGCATTAAACAAAAAAAAAGCAGAGGTGACAAAAAAATCTGTCTATAATAACAACAAGATTGCAGAATTAAAATCTTTTCCATAGAAGGTTCATACCTTTAGCCAAAATGAAGCCCAAAAAGATGTTTCCTGCATGGAAACTGGCTGAACTCCACACTGTGGTTATGAATGGAAAAGAGAAGAGATTGATTTCTCTGCCAGGAGAGCAGATCTGGGACACAGAGTGACCTCCCTCAGAAGGCGGAAAGGAGCAGTACTTTTACAAGAGTCTAATGTGAAAAGATGCACTGTTGCAATACGTATCTCAGAGAGTGCATTTTCCAAGTGCATTTTTCAGTTAAAGGCAAGGAATTTCTGCAGCAGGATAAGTCATAGAGGCTTAAATCAATCAATATTTGCTAAATTACCAGGGGCTAATAGCGGAGGGATGTTCAGGAAGGAGAGGGAGACAACTCCCCTCACGAGATTTTTAGGAATTATCCATTACTCTTAATTTCGCCCGCAGCAACACTGAATTAAATGGAGGAAATTGGAAGAAATCGCAGTTAGCGAGAAGAGAGTGATTTATCTGCCCACTGTTTTCAGAACACAGCCCTGTGGTACAATCGGGACTCTGTGTTTTTGCAGACACAACGATGCCTGCCTGAGTTGGGAGAGGTGGCAGGAATGCTCGACATTGGGTATCACTGTGCTTCTGCATCTGCCTCCTGGGCAGTGCAAAGATGTTCAAAGTGCCCTCCTCTGGTCATGTGGAGATACTACTACAAAACATACTTGGAATAGGTTTTTCTTGAGATTTGTGTAGAAAAAAATAGTCTAAATGAAGTAATTTTGCTGCAACAGCTTGACTCTAAAGTCCAGAGAGAATTAATCCTTCATTAAATAAATATATATCTCTGCAGAATCTGTACTGTAACATCAGACTGACCGCTTAAGAAGACACTCTTTCTTCTCTGAAGTCAGCTACAGATATAAGGAGAAATGCATTTCACTCTGAACCTTAGAGAGTTAGTTGAGAACAGCCATATTCTTTCAAAGACAAGTAGATTGCATTATCTGTGGTATTCCAGTCCTTACGAAGCCAAATAAAATGTGTAAAAGTTCCTAGTATTTCAAAGACGCAAGTATGTAAACTTGATGTTAAATGTGTTAATGTAGTATTCTAAATTGTAACAGCTAGGTAGTTTAACTAAACAATTAGAAGAACTAGATCAACAAAATAGGGACTGCTGTTCTGCATAGAATATACACACACCTATAACTACACCCATATACACATTCTGTAAATTGTCAACAAGAAAAAACAGCCCAGTGGCAGAGAATCACATTTCCTGGCTAATGCAAAAGATTGTCATTATCTTTCTTGCTTTAATTTGAGATTGTACAGTACAGAGGGGGTTTTTTAATTATGATTTTTAGCTTTAATTGTGCTGTCATTCATGAAACAGAGCTGCTTTAGTATCCTGTTAAGAGATGACAAGGGCTTTCGGTGTCTCATTATATACAAAAGAAAAACAAATAAAGTTGCATTCCATATTATGTGAATGGTCTTACAAATCAAAACGCCTTTTCAGGCTAAAATCATAATTATAACAAACAGAAAATGAGTTTACATTTGTGTTATTTAAGTTATTGATGTGCTGACATTATTTTATGGTACAAAACATAGCAAAATGTGATATGCAGTAATGAAGCTATGATATTCATTAATAGGACTACTGTATACGTGAAAATATTAGACAAAACCAATTAAATGTGTAAACCATTTTGTTATACAGCTTGGGAGTAGATAATTATAATGCTGAATAAGCCTTTTTCCTCATGTTTAATTTTGCCCTGGCTAAAAAGCAGGTTAAGAAGACTGGTTAAGAGTGGAAAAGGCAAAATTAAAAGTCAACTGTAATTAGCTGATAAGTGTTAGTAGAAGCCCACCATTGTGCCATTTAGACCCTCAGTCCTGTGTGTCTTAAGTCTCTCAGATAGAGCAAGAGGGGTGGAAGTGGTCCAGTGTCTGGAGCTGAAGCTGGGACAGAAATCTTGGACTATCTGAAGTCAGTGGAGGCTTTGCTGTGCTTTGAACAGAGCCAGTGTGCCTGACTGCCTTTATCTGAGCAGAGGGGGAGGAGCCCTGCGCATCTCCTGTGAATTTGAGGCTTATGGCTCATGACTTAAAAGTCCCATAACCTTTATCAATGGCAGGTGACATCCCAGCATGGCAAGGACTTGGAGCCTAAGTTTACCACAGGCCAAAAACGGGGTGGGTTGCGAACAACCACCTACCCTGTTTCATACTCTGTTTTCCTTAATTGCATAGGATTAAAACCCCACATTTCTAGGTGCTGGCTGGCAATGCTGGCAATGCCAACACTGACTTCAGCAGAGCAAGAAATTCCCCTGCTCTTTCCCCATCTCCCGAAACCCTCGTGGGTACCTCTGCACTGTTCCAGCACCTGCTCCTCACCATGCCCACTGCCCTCCCAGACAAGGCTGGCTGTGGGAGAGGCAGCTTCCCTGCTGCCTGGGAAGCGGCTCCAGTGCAGTCGCCAGCCCGAGTGACCTCCTCAGCAGGCAGTGCGGGTGCACCCCTGGTGTGCAGGGGGAGCTCAGCACCAAATGCAGGGGGCATCCTGGCATGTGACTGGGCTGCAGACAAGCGCCCTTGTAGGAACGGGGCAGCAGGATCAGACATGTAAGGTACAGTGGCAAATTAGGGAGCATTTATTGTCACGCTGGGAACTGGCTGTGACACTGCCATTTGCTTCAGAAATTGTAACATCACACACGCATTTACACAGGTCCTATGGCCCTACTGTACCATTGGGCTTTTCCTCTGAGGTTTTCCACTGGAGCCCAAGGTGGTAACTGGCATTAAAGAATTTGACAATAAGACGAAAAACAACTGACACTGATTTTCTTACTTTTTTTCCCCTAAAACATACATGCATCATATTTAGACATCCCATTTAACCCACCTGCATATACTTAAACACTGAGCTTTTCAACCCTAATATAATGACACCTCAACAGTACTCCAGCTGTTCCAACCTTTGAGCCACAAGATACAAACACAGATAATTGGGTCCTACTTATTTCCCCTGGTTTGAGTCTTGGAATCGTATTTTCAGATTTTTCTGTCCACTACCAGAACCCTTTTTTCCCTAATTAATTTAAAGAAATCTGTAATTCTATTGCATTCACACATGCCATGGGGAACTCAAACTTTATATTAATTTTGAGACCTGTGACAGCCATGAGAGATGCTGGAAATGCTGTTATGGGATCCACTGTTAACAGTCAGGAAAGTTCCACTGGTGATGAGGTCACTCTACCAGGGTTTAAGTCTGTATTTTATGTTTTGATGCATTAATTCAATGTACTGAAATAAAACCAGAAAGGTCAGTATGGATTTACGCTTAGGCAGCTGCCAGCAGAATTTGGCTCTTCCTCAACACTACTTCTGTGTAGTGAACACTTCAAGGAAAATATTTTCAACTAGTTAGTGAAAGAACAAAAGCTTGGATAATTCTGCATCCTCTATAAACTGTGCCTGTGATGAGAAGGAAACCCCTCATTCTTACAGACCTTCTGTAACTCAGAGTCACAAATTATTTGTCTGGGCTCGCTGATAATGCCCAGCTAGGAGCAGCTGGCTCCAAAAGAGACCTCTCACCAGCATCTCACAGTAAAATGATAGGAGTTTTACTTGCAGGAGTAAGGGCCAAAGTGTGCAAAAGGAATCACTCAGAAGAGCCAGGCTAGGTAGTAGGAATAAAATACTGAGCACAAGTTGCAGGACAGACACACAGGGAGATTTTTTCCATATCCCAGGACAAAGTATTTCCAGGCTGAACACTCACTCCTTTCCAAGATGAGGGAAGGCCATGTGAAGGAAGGTGGGCTGCACAGTGCCAGGTGCCCAGGATGGGGTGGCTGGTGGAATAAAGCTTCCATGTAGGGGTCCCTCCTGCAGAAGTTAATTAGGCAGTCACTCCCTGAGTGCAAACGTGGGTCTGTGGATTTGTTTGGAGGAACATCCATGGTCTGATAACAGGTTCAAGTCCTGGGTATATCTTATTTTTTCTCCTGAAAGTAAAACCTTGGGACATTTTAGTTGAAAACGATGGTACCTCAGGGATCAATATTCAGGTGGTTTCAGGCAGCAAAGATTGTAAGAGACCAATTATTGTGAGCATGAAACAGCAGCCTTTGTAAGCAGTGCCACATATAATGTATTACTGCTGTAATGTCTCTAGTAGTTGTAGCCTATCCTGTACTTCGGAGCCAGAAGCAGAAGTATAACACCTTTGTATTGGAACCATAAACACAAACATAAAGTAATGAAAATGGCTTTGATCAAGGAAGAATCAAAGATAATTTCAGACTATACTGCATAAGTTCAGGACGTGTTCCAATGCCTGCTGAAAGTGAGATTGTTGGTGAGATGTCCAGTGACTTCAGGTAGCTTTGCTTCAGCCCGGTGGAGCCCAGTTGCAGAGGGTGATGCAAGTCCCAAATTCCTTTTTTGCTGAGTGGTGACATGAACCATCTGGGGCATTACTCAGCTCTGATGTGGGTCTTTAGTCATATTTTCCAGCCTAGCATTAGTGAGCCCTCTACAAGGGAAGAATTGTAACCCAGAATTGCCAGTGGGTTTGCACTGTTTTATTTTAATACATTTTCCATTCCATTTATTTTATTAAAAGCAAGTTAAAGGACAAGTCCCCCATCCTGCTCTCGTGAACGCTCCGTTGCAGTCAGTGCACCATACACAGGCTTTTGCTTACAGGGGTAAAGGCAGCACCAGGGTCTTGTATTGACTTAATTTCTAGCAGAGCAAACATCACAGGGTAGGACTTGATTTCTTAAATTAAATCAACTGTACCAACACAAATAAGATTGGATCTGCACATTAACTTGACAGCTAAGGGGAACCAGGGCCCTCCCCAGGACATAATAATATAAAATGCTGCATGAAGAGGGGTTAGAGTGTATTTCCCAATGGGTATAAAATAATACTTCCCTGAAGCAGTGACCTTTCTGAGAAATCTCCTTTCTGTCCAGTCCTGGACAGCTTCAAACAGGCCTGCCTGCTGAAAAAATGCAGCTCTGATTGACTTATCTGCTTTCTCAAAAGGGCCACTACATGCTTTAGGCTTTTTGGAGCCTTAAAGCTCAAGCTAGATTTATATTCAGAAAAACAACCTTAATATGTGTACAATAACTAGAAGAGAATAGTATGATAAATATCTTTATTTTACCATTTTCAAATGGCTATTTCATTACATAAAAGGAAGTTTTTATTTTTATTTTTTTGGGGTATATTGATATTCCAAATAAAATTTTAACTTTTGGTTCAAAATAAAATCTGTCTCTGTGTCTTATTAATCTGTAACATGCATTTTTTTCTCTCTACTGCCACCAAGTCCATCTATTGAAAAAGAGAGGTGGTTCACCAGGTATGAGACTACAGCATGACTACTGTGCCACTTCCCAGCAGATCTCTACCAAGTTCATATTTTTGTGCACCACACAGAAGCATCATGTGGTTTTTTTCTTTTTGTGTATGTCACATGCATCTGTATGATAAGCGTGCACATCATACAGGTGCTTAAATGTCCTGATTGTACATGCTGAAATTTTGGAAATCCTAATCTTTGCATCTCTGGTAAGAAACAGAAACCCTGTCCGTCATGGTACCGTCTGTGCAGGGAGACCTTTGTGAGCAGGGCAGCACTTGCCAGTGAACCCTGCCAGCACTGTGCTCTCACAGCCATACTGATGGCACTGACTGCTCTGCAGCATCTCTGCACCAGCCATTTTCTGGACAATCCTGTGTCCATTGTTCCCTGAACATCCCAGCCACCCATCCGTGTGCCGGCAGCACAGCTTGTGCAGACAAGTACCCCTGCTGAATGATGGACACAGCCATCCCCACTCTGCACAGCAGGAGCAGTTCATGGTTTACTCTTTTGCAGTTAAGCTAAAGCAGGCTGTAAAGGAAAAGAAAAGCTTTGTTGCTCTGTATACACAAAGCAGTGAAGTGACTTGCATCTATCGCAGGACAAACCAAAATCTGAGACAAGACCCAAAGTGAAAAATGTGTGGACTGTATCATATCCCTGCTGAACCCCAACCACTCCCCCTCTGGCTTCCAGCCCCACATCATCTTTCTGAGCAAAGACAGCAGAAGCTGGAGGCGGGAGGAGGAGGATAAAGCAGAGTGGGAAACCCACAGTGGGGACGCATGGGGCTCTGAGAGACCCTGGTGACCTTCCTGAGGACTGGCTTGGGAATCAGCCCAAGAAGCAGTCTGAAAATGAAACAGCAAGAAAAGGGAATTGCACATATGCACTGGGAAGTGCTGCCTACCATTGTCAGTATTATCATAGGGAGAGTGAAAGAGCAAATAATGTAGCCAAGCAGACGGGAGGTAGGTGCAGCTCAATAACTGGTTCAGTAACCAGGGAGAAAAAAAGCAGGATTTGGGCAGTATGGGATTGTTTCAGGTTTATGGCAGAAACTACATTTCCTTTCCTCCTGTACCCACCTCTCTATGCTTCTGACGGGTACCTTGACATTGTCTATGCCCCCAAGTACAAAAATCAGCTCCTCTTTCTAGTGTCCTCTGTCACGCTGTCATGGATTGCAATGAGCTTGTGCTTAGGAAGTCCCCAGCAGAATCAGCCATCCTGGCATCCCACTAAATGTGGGCTGCTGCTCACTCAGAAGGATGATATTGGGATGAAAGAAATTGTGTTGTGCTTGTCCTTCAGCACTGAGTGGACAGGCAGGCATCCATCACCACGTGGCTCTAGCAGTGCTCTGTTTATTGCCTTTCCAGCAAGAAGAAACATTTTCCTAAGCTGAGTGCATGCAGGAGCCCACCCACAGTGGAGGGGAGCTGTGGAGCCGTAGCTGATGCTCTCCTGCCAGTTTGTGCAGGGAGTGGGGTACAGCCCCGCCTTCAGCCATGCTCTGTCCCTCGTGCACAGCAGCTGCCTCGAAGACAAAGATGAAACACTTCACAAAGTTCACAGTAAGTCCATGCAAGAAAACACAGATTCTACAGTGATGCTGGACTTGGCCAACAAGTTTCTTGAGTCTTTGCCACATTGCTTACTGTCAAAATGCTGAATAAACATTCTTCATATTTCTCCTCCAAGTAGCTTGGTGACTTCTGTGCTCCCTGAGAGTGATGTGCCCACAAAATCCCTGCCAGAAACCCCCACATAAACACCTTCAGCTGTGCCTGCTCTCCCACCTTCCAGCCCTTTGGAGGCCTGAGAACTTGTCAGGAAGCAAATCCTCACTGCTGCTCTGTCAGAAGCTCACCAGGGAAGACTTAAAAGGGGTTATTTATCATGACTTGCACAGCGACAGAGCAGGCTGTGTTGCCTACATTACTGATCTGGGGGAGACAGATGAAGCCAGATGAACTCTGCTGGGGCACAGTGCTCTGTTTTACCTCTCATCTACACTGCTCTTCACATTTCCTCTCTGCTTTACACAGCCCCAGGACCTGCTGCTTCAAGGATTTTGACTGACTGTCTGTTCAGCCCAGGCTGAACTCCATTGTTTAGCTTAACAGAGGAGGACTTTTCTGTCCACCTGCTACAGTCCCCATCCCACTGTTGCCAGCTGCAGTTTGCAATTTATTGCTCAAATCTTTTCTGCTGCTGTGGTCACTGCAATTCTTCATATTCTTCATGCATCACCACTGCATCTCAGGTCTGCCCCCCAGCACTGCTGGCACCTCCATAAGGCAGGTGATGAAGAAAATATAACCACAGAAATGGCAGGAGGTAATGTTACAATAAAGGAAACAGTAATAAAAAATAGCAATTTTTGAATGTTAGAATAATTTACTTTTGCTGAAAGTGATGCCTGAGGTTGCCACGTAGAAACTGAGACTAGACAAGAATAAGGGAATACAGGTAGGTTTTTATTTGAAGGGCCCTCAAAGGTACACCCTGGGCAGTCAAAAGGCTACACCCAAGATGGACCCTGAGTCATGGGTTCTTTGTCACACTTTTATAAGTTTGGTTCATTTGCATATCAGGATCAATTCTCCCATTGCAACCCCAGTTAATGATGTAACTACCCCAAGTTTGCCCTCCTCTTCGAAGGCCTTAGTTTACACATTTTGGACCTAGGACAATCTGGGTGTCCTTGGAGAGCAAACCTACAGAGGTTTGTTATGTCTAACCAGCATGAGAGAGCAGCAGCTAACAGGCCACACGAAACTTCAGAGTTACACACTAGGCAGTACAGGATTTGAAAAATATGAACGTTAAAACCTAAGGCATCAAAAGGACCTTAAAGGTCACATAAAAAGAAATTTTTTTTTGGTCCGTATTTTTTCCTTTAAAATTTTACTAGAAATAGCAGGGATCTGAGGTTTGTCCAATACAATGCTGGTGCTTGCATACATATGGTGACACTAGAACTGCTAAGAGCATTTAAAAGCTTTTTCCTAAGTATTTCTTCGATAGACAGCAAAATACAGTTAACAAAGGCTTTGCTGTTCATCTCTTCTGCTTTCTCACTACAGCTTTTCTTTCAACATGGCTTTATCCATATAAGATAAGCTGAGCCCAGGGAGGCAGATGAGAATTAAGGGTATCTGTCTATAAGACAGGTAAGATCACAGCTTTTTGGGGGTGTGCTGTCTGCTTGGGAATGTTTTTTCCATTGCGTAACAGAGTCTCTAGGGAGATAAAAGCTGTTCAGGCCTGTTATCACTTAAGAGGGTTATGCATTTCATGATGGCAACTCTGTCCCATGTCAGAATTTAATTCACGGCTGTTGATATCCATAGAGTTTTAGGCTGGAAGGATGTTAAATCACTTCAAGCATATCTCATGAAACTGTTGCTTCAGGTGGAGCTTTTGCAAGCCCCAAGCAGAGCTGAACTCCTTTGTCCCACATGGCAATCAGCATGATGCAGGCATGGGACCTGAACTCACACACAGCAGCTGGAGAGGGCATCTGCAGGTGTGCTGGGCCTGGCATTCTGCTGCTGTGAGAAATACCCATCCCAGGGGGTCCCTGGCCCTGTCTGCGGGCAGTGAGTCTCCCACAGAGGGGGTGCCGGTGCTCCCAGGGAGCTTGGAGAAGGGCTAGTCAGCCTTGGACAGTAGGCTGACCACAAGATGCGGTCTCGGGGCTACTCTTGGTGGGATTTCTGCCCCTCAGCTTGCCCCAGGCAGCTTTTCTTTTAGGTTGGCAGAAGAGGACCTTGACCCAGCCATGGAGAGTGCCTGGAGTTAGTAGATGCAATTTGAGATGTGTGGCTGTTATTTCTGGTAGTAAGTTGAGCATAGTATAGAAAGTCGTACAAGGATGCCTAAGAACTTCACAGGGCTAATTTCAAACAGAAAAGTATGAAACATACAGGAAACTTGGCTTCTCAAAAACATGTGCTGCTTTTAGCTGATGGAACATCCAAGAGAAAACTGGAAAAACCTCAAAGACTCCAGCTTAATAAGGTCTTGGTCCTATCTGAAGTCCTCTGTGAACTTCCACCCCACTTTTGCAGCCAGCCTTGTCTCAGTACAAAACCACCCACTGCAATACATCGCGTGGGCCAGAAGAAAAATTTGCATGAGTTAAAGAGTTTTAAGTATGTGCTATACCCAGGGAACAAAATTCCAGAATATCTGCTCCTATGCAATACATGTCTCTTGGAGAAAACACCTCTGAGCTGCTATTTTCTCTGGTTTATCCTAGACTTGTTTGAATTAAATCAGGACACCTGTTCCTTCAAGCGAAAGGAGAACACAAGAAATGAGACATGGCAGCTGGCCAGCACCACTGCATGCACTATAAAATGTTGGTGGCTTGTACGGATTTGCATCCAGAGGCTGGGAACACCTGGCTTGCTCAGAGTGAGGAAACCACATAGAAATCCCAAATAGACAGCTACCATGGACATACACAGCCTTGGCACTGGGTTGCTCTCTTCCATGCAGCTGTAAGCACTTTTGACCTTCCTTTACTTAACTGCCCACCCCTGGTGCCGTAGGAGGTGGTGGGCAGCAGCACTCTGCAGCAACGTGCAGCAGCACTCTGGCACTCAGGGGCTGCTCACTTCTTGCACTGCCTTGACAAAATACTGCTTACTCCCTGCTCTGCCACCCCATAGTGTGGCCTCAGTCTGTGCATCAGTGAGTGAGGCAAGGGACTCTTCCCTGAGCAAAGGAAATGATCCCTTTGTAGCAGGGAATGAGGCAGCTGCTGTGTTAAAGCTGTGTGCTGTCCTGGAGGGCAGCAGGAGTGCCACTGGCAGGTCCTGCATGCTGCCCATGGGACTGGTATGGGCTCCAGGTCACCACACAAAACGGCGTGGCTCAGAGAGTGCAAGCTTGGCAAAGCAACACTGCATGGGAGCCTCAGGAACAAAGACATCTCTGTCTTCTAAAATCGTACACCACCACAGGGAGGATTGAGTGAAGGAGCCAGCAAAAATTGGACAACAAAAAGTCTCCTTTCCCTTCCACCTCCCTCAATAGGGCAATGCTAATGAGCTTGAGGGTCTTATGCCAGAAAATAAAAGCACTAAACTTCTAAAAAATTAAACAACTTCAGATGTAAAACAGAAAGAAAAAGTTGCTGGTGTTTGAAAGAGGACAAACTGGTTGTCATCATTACCCAGACAGACCTTCCTAAGCCTGTCTTTTTATAACTGCAGATACTGCACATCTGACCAAAAGCCTCTGCCACAGCTTGGCAAACCAGGACACGCTGTGATGTCTCTGGTACATCAGCACAGCCAGAGCCACCTGCTCACCCGTGAGCCCCAGGGAGGCTGAGCAGCTCCTGAGCTGGGCTGTACCTGCCCAGGGCTGGTGGACACACATCGCTCCTTGGCAGGGAGAGCTTTCCCCTCTTTTAAAGGAGTGAACTTCAGTCATGTACAGCTTCAGTAAGTCCAAACTGTACAAGTGTCTCTAGAAAATTCAATTGCTCTCAACTCTGAGGGATCTTTTAAATTTTTTTTCTTTTTTTTGCTTTCTCACACTCCTCTGTGGATGATACTGGCAGTAAGAGGAATCAGGAGCTAACTTTGCTGCTCAAATTCTGTAGAAATCTAGAAAACTCATCAAAAGTATGTGTGCATTTATATGTATAAAATACCAATATTTTAACTGCAAAGGTCTCATAGGTCTCATACGTTTGATGTATGGAGCTTCCTGGAGTTATTTTCTTAAAAGGCAGCAACTGAGCTTGTTCTTAAAGTCAGGAGATCTTTAAAGGAATTTATAACTTTCATTATGAATAACAGCTCACTGCTTGAAAGAATCCCATGCAAACTTAGAACCTGCAGTGTTACAAGCAGTGCTGTGAAACGGCAACCAGCTATAAAGTAAATTTAGAGAATACAGTCTTGCTCCTGATGTTGACTTCGAAAAGGGCTTGTATAATTCCGTGTGCAGCATGCACTTACCAGTCCTTCATGAATTCATTCTTCAGTGGGAAATTTCTCAGCAGTTAAAACCCCACAGTGCTGGTCAGCTGCCTGCAGATTGAAGTGTGTATATCAGACACCAACAAGTTGGTAATTCTGCAGCTGTCACTTTTTAATTTTGAAATTAAGCAATAATGCTTGAAGTAAACTGTTCTCCACTCCTACTGATAAGCTTAATCCTTCAGTACAGCAGACACTCTGGGTTTAAGATCTGTACTGTATTTTTGTAGACCTTTTTTAGTAAGCACTTACCTGCTGTAATTCTACACATGGCCTCCTTTTCCTGAGACATCCCCTCCTGAGTTGGAGTGAAGCACACAGGTTACATCTGGCTTTGAGTCCATTACTTTGAGCAAATCCTTCTCCTTGTGTAGTTCCTCTCTAACACACTGGCAAATCTAAAAGAGAGGAAAAGAGGGAAAGGACATGGATTGTTTTTTCAGAATGATGCCTGGTGAAATAGTGAAACCTGAACTGAGGAGATGCTCATGGTCACTTTGTTGCTACCAATGCCAGGACAGCCAAAGGCTCGGGCTGGCTGGGCACTTGTGTCCTCTCTGCTGCAAGAGTTAGAAAATCTGAGTTTCAGGCATGTCCCCAAACAAATCACAGAAATGGGAGCACTAATAACAACAAGGAAAGGCTTTGCACGTGCAGTAGCCTACAGAGCTGTGACTGTGGTATTGTGATATACTGAAGCAATTCATTTACCAAACCCTTCATTTAGGATTATTTATATCCACTGCTTAATTACTGACTGCTTGGTGAGATGCCTGTAAATACTCGTGGCTGGTCAGTTGTGAACCTGCTGTTAGCCACAATATGTTTGTTGGTAATTTATTTCCTTTCTAGTTTTCCTCCTGATAACACTGGGTTTAAGTGCAGCTACTGATGAGCTCTCAACACTGATGGTCCTGTTTGTATCTGTGCTCTGAACCCAGTTATCTTTACCCTCACAATCAGTGTTAATTAGACAGGTTAAACTTCTATTTTTTACTGAGATTGCCTAGATAAGACAGACACCATCTGGGTAAGGCAGTGGTAGTCATTCTATGTGTCTCCAGAGCTTAAGCTACTTATTTAACTTGTCCTCAAAGTTCTGCCCAGGCATCTACAAGATACCTCTTTGTTTCATTATTTGTTGCTCTTTTTGTTGGCAAACTCCAATTACATGACTTTTTCTGGTTCCAAAAAGTGAGATAATATTATCCACCACCTTTCACAATTTTTTACAAGAGCTGCAAGCGTGAAATTTCCAGTCCTGCTTGCTCTTTGGTTGAGCTATTCCATAGCAATAGTCATAAATTGTGCAAGAGGAGTACAAATAGTTCTTGAATTCACAAAGACTATTTGTGCTGTTAAGCAATATCGACCTTACAGGGATTACAGCTCTGTAGAGGGTGAAAGAGTTAGAATAAAAAAATAAAGTTAAACTATAGATCTTTACCTTTAGAAAGTGTCATTCAGTAAAGAATGACTCATCAGTTCTTTCTTTAAGTCCGTATTTGCAGCTTGAGCTGAGTACTGCTATAATTAACCAGGAAAGCTTCCAAAACAAATATAAAGAAAGATCCAGACAAATATATTTTTGTATTTTAGCTAAAGCTGATCTCTCCATTGGTCATGTCAATGGTAGAATGGGAGCCAATATTTTTCTTAAAAATAGATATTTCACCAGCAGGAGTGTTATGAATTTTACACTTTTGGGCAATTATTGCATCAGGACCCTTGAACTTTGAAAACATTTTCAGAGACACAAAATTAAAATCTTGATGTCATAATTAGAGGGTAGTACATACTTATGGTATTTGTGTGACCTACTCTCTAGGCATGAACCATCTTTTAACAAAGTTCTTGGCACTCATTACTTGACTCATGTTTCATGTGGATACGAATGCCCTCACTTAGCCTGACAGCTCTCCGTTTGGAGGGGAGTTAGAAGATGTGCACAAGAAATGCCTCAAAGAACCTCTCTATTACCAGTCTCTGCTCTGCAGTACAAAATTACCACAGATGCACAGTCCATGTGCAGAGTCTCTACTGACCTACCTTTCTCTGTTTCTTCCAGTCCTCCCAAAGATGGGATTTGAGAGGCAAAGGCACTGTATATGTTGCAATCTGCCTGTCCAGCAGGCTTAGCAAAGGGGAGAGAGAGTGCCGCAATGGCCTGTGATCCTACAGCTGGATTGCACCTGGCTGACCAGTAACTCTTGCTGTTCACAAGTTCCTTCTCTCCCGAGATGGTATTTTGGGGGATGAGGGGTTACTTACCTTCCTTCTACCAGCTCAACCTGGAAAACATCAAAGAATTTTTTTTCCCCTTAAAAATTTCTGATATCTGCTATTTCAGGAAAAATACTTCACAGCTTTCATCACAAGCTTGGCTCCTAAGCTAATAGGTTTTCAACTTTCTCAGCTTGAACTTTACGAGAAGTTTCGTTTTGTTCTTGTGCTCTTCCTGTTCTTGTGCTAACTCCTCATTCCTCTGGCCCCAGGATTTAAAGGAAACTTTGAAAAAATTATCTTTGTTTAGAATTGAAGGGAAAACTGCTCCTGCTTGGAACAAATTTTATTCCCATGAAGGAAGCCATCAAGTAGCTCCTGGGATTTCCTTGCCAAATGAGAGCATGACTGGGTGATCAGCTAACCAGAGGGATGACAGATCTGTAGACAAAGGACTCACTTCAAACACAAAGTATGTGGAAGAAGTTGGCCTCCAAGATTTTTTTTCTGAGTTGCTTTCCAACTGAGAAATACCGTGCCCTTCCCAGCATCACCTTCCTTTTTGCCACACAGCACGAAGGTGAAACCTCTGTGCCAGCCTTCCATCATCTGTTGGCAGCATATGGATTGTGTTGACCTGGATGAGCAGGTCAACATGATTACGTGCGTTGGTGCTTGGAAATCTTTGCTTTTTGGTCCACTGCCTGCAAGCAGAGCCTGTGTCACCGAGTCCCTGAGCAGGGAGGAGCAGGAACAGGAGCAGCTGGGCACCTCTCAGCTGTGAGGATTGCTGTGGCCTGGAACAGCAGCCCTGGTTTTTAACAGCCAGTACTTTTTCTCCCTAGAAATACATTTTGCTGCTAAACTCCAGGCTAAAATCAAAGAGCACCAATCCTAAAATCACAATGTGCCTAGGCTTTTGCTATTGCAGCTCAGGAGGAGAGGAAGAAAGTGCTCCAGCCAAACTCTGGAGGTAGTTACTTTGCAGAAGTCAGGAGGCCAGACTTTGCAGATAGAGGGGGAAATGAGTAGCTTGGGCAGGCCAGCCTGTGAGGGGAGACCAAGGAAGTGCGTGCAGAAGCCTCTGGAGTAGGGATCAAATGGGCTTTAGTTTGCCTGCCCTTGTAATTTCTTGCTCTGTCTCATGATACTCAGTTACAGGATGGAGGAAACAAGACTTCCTCAGGCTCCGGAAAGGGACTGTTGTATGTTTGCATTTGCATAAGCTTTCAAGTATGGGAAGGGATATTCATGTGAAAAGTCAGCCCTGATGGAAGAACACATGGATACTCCCTGGGAAAACAGCAGGGAAGATGGAGTGTTTTCTCTTATATGTTCCTTTTTTTCCTTCACATGTAAGCCTACCTGAGGTTTTCAGGATACAATCTGAAGGAAATGAAAAGAAACAAGTTTCCATCAGGACTGTGTTTGGATGAACCTGTCTTGTGGAGGGTGTGGGTGAGATGTAATTCTAAGCACGTGTCCACTGTGCAGCCATGGCTGTCAGTGATCCATGAGCAAAGCCTCCTGTTAGGTGTGTGCAAAAACTGGGAGAGAAGATGATTGGGAGGGTACCTCACTGCTTAATGTGAATTAATTTCCCCTTCCAGGGGAAAAATACCTGTTTGACAACCCTCTCAGCTGGTCTAATAGGGGGAAAAGCCTCCCATTCCCAAAAATTCCCGCTTTCTAAACAAGAGAGCTGAAATTAGGGGGGAAATAGGAAGTGACTGCAAATGAGTGAATAACAAACATATGTGCCAAGACATATATCACAGGAAGAAAGCGAACGTCTCCAGGGCTGTCTTTAATCATCCACATATGTAGCCCTCAAGAGGAGCACAGCAGATATTTCAAGAGAGAAGGAATCTCTATTTTACTTTGCCTTGGAAATTAAAAATGAAAACCAGTGGATGATGTATGCTGCAGTTCTGGACCCCTGCCTTACACAGCCTGGTGGCCACCTGAAGGCTCTTCCCAAGAAAGGTGGGAAGAACCCATATGAGCTGCAGTGCCGCCGCAGCCCTGCTCTGTTACAGCAGCACAGCTGGTCAAGTGCAAAAGAAATCACAACAGTAATTTGGATGCTCCATGGGACACCAGCCTGAGTGTGGAGATCCTGCTAAAAGTAATGTGGATCTGAAAAGTGACAGCTGCTCTGTTGTTGTTGTTTCCCACAAGTGAAAGACTCCTGAATTTGCTAATCAGGCTGCTTCACTACCTAGTAAAATGACAGACCCTTGAATACAAATTTACAGCCTTCAAATTAAAAAAAAAGTCATGTTTCTTCTCCTCCTGTCTGCAGACTTCTCTTAATGGAGTTTTCAGATGTTCTGCTGGAAAAAATGGTTAACTAAACGTATTTTCCTCCCTAAATCCTTATGTAACCGTACAAGGTGATGAGCACTGAACATGACAAATCCAGAGAACAGAACCAGGTAAGGGCTGGCTCAATGCCACTTGTCCCACAGTTTCCCTAAGCACTTTGATTTCCATTTTTTTACATACACAAACTAGCTGCTTCCTGCTGGATAGTTAAAATTTGCTTCCAGGAAAACCGCAGAGAATTTGCTACAGAGCAGCTCACTCAGTAGCCTGGTGGATCTGGTTTTCCTGGGTAAGTGGCCATAGTTCACATTCCTGCTCCCACACAAATATTTTGTATATAAAAGGGAATTCAGGATCTGAGAAGAAAACCTGTTCTCTTCACTGTGTCTTCAATTAGACTGTCATGGTTTAGCATCGTTTGGGTTTTTAGTTAAAGAGGGCTCCATCAGCCACGGAAGTGATTCTTTTGCAAAGAGGTGCTTACACCATCCTCTAGACCCAACAGAACCAATTGGCTGGCTAGTTTGAATATTGGCAACTTTTCAAAGCCACTTAAGAAGCTTGACACGCCTCTGTGATCCACAGTTCAGAACGAACAAACCCTGGGAAAGCTCTCTTGCTGCCGGCTTTCGGACAGGTAACTGGGGGCCTGTGGTGCGCCCCAGGGGGCTGGGCCAGGCCCTGCCCGGCGCGGCCTGGCTGGGTTGGCCACGGTGCGGCTTGGCTGAGATCTCAGCCGCTTCTGCTCGCTGGACACCCGGCACAGCCCCTCAGTGCAGGCCGGGACGGCCGGGACACAGCCACCCCGGAGCCGTGCAGCCCTGTTCCATCCACGGCCCTGCTCCGTGCAGGCGGCCCCGTGGCTCAGCCAGCCCCTCCCAGTGCGGCTGCTGACATAAAATGCTGCACCGAAATGAGCTCCGGCCGCCACCCGGCAGAAATTAGGTGACCAACAGCAAAAGGCGAATTCCAGCTGCAAGGCCCGGGTGAGATTAACTCTCTTAGTGCTGTAAAATTCTCCAGAACAGATGAAGCCTGCAGACGTCAATCTGCTCCCGAGTCAGAGGAAGAGGAAAGGTGAAGGCACGTGAAGAAAACACCATAAAGACACCAAAGTCAGTGAAGAAGGAAGAGCTAAAACCCCGAGAGAGGAGAAAGAGGAGATGTTTCAAACTTAGAAGCTGAATTCTGTTGTAAAGCTATGGTGATGGACTATGATACATCAGAGTACCTGTAATATCATGAAAGCATGGGGGGGTGGAGCGTTCAAACCGCAATTGTGGGCAAAAGTATCTGTGCTGAAATAAGCAAATGTTGAAGTAGCTGTGATTTGATGAGAAGCTTGGACAGGGAGAGATGAAAGTGATGAAGACCCTTGCTCCCAGGGGAGAAGAAGACCTCTGTTCCTAGAGATGAAGATGCTCCCAGAGATAGGTGAAGAGAACCTTTTGCTTCTGAACAGCTCAACCTTAAAATGGTACCCCATTAGCTCAAGATTGGAGCCTTGAAAACAGTTGTGGGGAAAGCTGTAAGACAAGGGAAGGGACTTTCACATGCAAGCTGAGAACCAACCTGGGCGGCTGTCTCACTGTGACATTGAAGCCATGAGAGAACTGTTTCTTGTGGAGATGTCTCCATAGCATGAGCAAGAGAGACTCCTCTCCCTAAGTGAACTGAAAAAGAGATTATTATAGAGGTGGCAAACTGACTGAAAATCTCAAGGGCTGTCTTTTTATGTTGTCACTGGGTGAAGGGAGAAAGGTGGGGGGAAGTGTTCTGAAGGTTTAGTCTGACTTTTTTTTCTTTCTTTTAGGTCTGTTAATAAACTTCTTTATATTCTTTTAAGTTTTGTGCCTGCTTTGCTTTCTCCTATTTCTTATCTCACAGAAAGTAAATAAGTTAGTGATAATTTGAACAGAA
>NW_024582059.1:3637570-3810283 GCF_017639235.1 Corvus kubaryi | reverse complement strand
GACTCCTCTCCCTAAGTGAACTGAAAAAGAGATTATTATAGAGGTGGCAAACTGACTGAAAATCTCAAGGGCTGTCTTTTTATGTTGTCACTGGGTGAAGGGAGAAAGGTGGGGGGAAGTGTTCTGAAGGTTTAGTCTGACTTTTTTTTCTTTCTTTTAGGTCTGTTAATAAACTTCTTTATATTCTTTTAAGTTTTGTGCCTGCTTTGCTTTCTCCTAATTCTTATCTCACAGAAGGAAAATAAGTAAGTAATGGATATTTTGAACCAAACCACTACACTTATTGGTGTTTCTGCCTGGTTTACGAACTGAACCCGCTACATAGACTTTGTCTGATTGATGAACAGATAATTACAGGGGCCTTCTCTTATCAAACCTGGTATAAATCAAGCAGAGCAGGGTGCGGAAGCAGAATTTCCCATACCTCTGGGAAAGCCCTGCCCAACAGCCATGCTCTCATCCTGCTCAGTCACACCAACAGCCCTGTGTTGCCTTTCTTTGACAGATGGACCAGACAGATGGGAGTACCAGGAGTTCCTCTCTGCTGGTGCCCCTGAGGAGCTGGATCACCCAGCAGCGCTCTGGCAGTGGAAAGTGCCCCTGGTACCAACCAGTCCAACCAGCATCCTTGGCCTATTAAGGAAAAGGGCAGTCGGACATGGGAGAAAATGTGGCCTTCTTGTCCATAAGGGGGTGGGTAAAACCATTCTCCAGAGACAAACATGGCTCTTAGATTTCTTTGGCAGCATTCAGAGCACCAGAGGGACAACTGCAACCTGTATCAGCTAAGAGCTGGCAGCATGGTAAAACATTCTCGGGTGTGTCAGTCAGGTCCCTGTATGACTCCTACTAAATCTGTGCATTTCAGATGCACATCCTCACTCCCACCTGTTGTCCCTTTCCTCCTAGCTCCCTTCTCACTCCTCCTATCCATTGCCCCAGGCATGCAGACCCGGGGATGATTGCACGTATGTGGTAAATGGGTCAACTCAGTGGTTCTCTTCTTTCATCTGATGCACGAAACAGCATTTCAGACATTGCATGTGCTTTTGAGTTAATCTTCCAAGCCTACAGTGAACTATCCCCAGGGTTTTCGCTACATTAAATGTGGTGTTTATGTGATTTGGGGGAATGTTTGACAGAGTAGGAGGTGTTCACATAAATAATACAGCCACAAAGTCCGTGGGGAACTACTCATTCAATGCAAATTGGCAAAGATGGCAGCATCCCCTTGAGAAGAATCAGAAAATTAAATTGAGGCAAAAAGCTGATCTTCTTTCCATTCACTAGGGACAAAGTGCTCCAGTGTAACTTTCTCTCTTAAAATTTTTTTAAAGCAAGACTTCTTGATATTTCATAAATCAATATTACATGCTGCTGTTAATAAGGCCTTGTGAAACTTTGTTGTTGAAGGAGCCATGCAGAAAGTCAGCAGCCCAAAGGGACAGACTAGCCCTTAGGAAAGGGCGAAGACTGAAGTGGCCTAATCCTCTAGGACTGTAATCCTGCACACCCAGTGGGAAGACAGATACACTGAGTCTGGAATAAATGTGAGGGTGGGTGGTGTGAGGAGCAAACAAAGGCTCTGACTAGGACTTGGCCTTCAAGTGAGCATGAGTTCATCTCACAGCAGGGAACCAC
Organism: Corvus kubaryi; assembly: GCF_017639235.1. Classification (NCBI taxonomy): domain Eukaryota; kingdom Metazoa; phylum Chordata; class Aves; order Passeriformes; family Corvidae; genus Corvus; species Corvus kubaryi. The sequence goes on along the minus strand of NW_024582059.1, from coordinate 3,808,642 downwards.
GAGCACAAATTGCTATCCAGTGTTTCCATTGCTTTCCATAGCAGAGACGAGCAGTTATGCAGTGATGTAAGGAGTTTTAGCAGGATTAAGTAATTTTTTTCTGAATTGAGAGAGTAATCTTTGATTTTCCCCTCTGCAGAAAGGATCTGTACAAGCATGGTGAGCACATGGAGTGGCATGAATGGCTTTCATTGCTGTCAAGCAATATATCAGCCAGGAGACCAGCCTCCTGAGAAGTTAAACTCTTGATTTCTGTGGGTCTATGCTTTGCCACAAGAAGAACTGTCATAATCAATTTTTTTTTTTGCTTCAGCTCACAAAGCCAGGAGACCTTTCAGCATTTTCTTTCCTCCCCATTTTCCTTCTTCTTCTTTCTGAGGAGTCTTTGTTTGTCTCACACAGCTTGCAAAGTTGTTAAGGCCAGAACAAAGTAAAGCAAATCAATCCTTTCTCCATCTTTAATGATGTGATCAAAGAAAGAATGAACATACATAATCAAAGCAAAGTGGTTGCTCAGAGGTTTCAACAAGACAGACTCTTGTTTGGGAATAGAAGCCACTCTTTTTCTTTTTCATGATGCAGTTACTTATTTTCCAGGAATCCAACATAAAGTGTATTGAAGCAAATACATCTTTCCTAACAGCCTGACTACTACAGGGATTTTCAGCGGCTACATTAAAAAAAAAAAAAAAAAAGCTGTTATTGATCCAACAAATTTCTTAAAATAGCAATGCTAAAAAATTAAAAAGGAATCCTTATTCTATTACAATTCACTCAATTGCAGTTTGGACTGTAAAAATCTTGCCAATGGAGAAAGATCAAAGAGCATCACGAGAATTAATCTCCCAACATTAACTACAGTATCTGTGTGTAAACCACAGCAAATTAGATGTGTTTTTTTAACCTTTTATTTTTAATCCAGAGAAGAAGAGTGAGAAAGAGATGGAGATCTGACTCCTAGGCCTGTCCACTCCGCTGCTATTACTCCTAGCACATGGGTATTGCAGCACACTGGTGTGGGAGCTGGGTGGGTAATCTGGGGCAGTGGGAATGGGCATTTCTCTTCGGTTTTAATCCAGCCAGGCAGTGCATGAACAGCAACACCACACTGCAGGGCTGCACCACCTCAGCCAGGCTCTGAGCCAGCATTTGGCAGGTCTTCCTCTGCCAGTTTCTTTGCTCTCAGTGCCAGGCTGGCGGGGATGGTTTCGTCAGAAGGGACTTTCTGGCCCTAGGCACACTCTGCCCAGAAAACCTTGAGGTGCTGAAGATACCTCGTGCCTGCACTGAAGTAGCATTTGCAAGCTTCACCTAAGCTGTAGGGCTGGTTGGGCTTTGCTACAAGGTGGTCAGGTCTTTAGTTGCCCAAATGTAGGCTGTCTGGTTTTACAGAAAATTTTTAGGGTAGGCCATTCTCACAGTTGTATCCTTTCAACACATTTTTTTTTTACCCCTTGTCAGCGTACCAGGACACAACACAGCCTGAGTTCTTCTGTTAATTCACTGTGGTATAATTCTTCCCTTAGAGTATCAAACCACAAAAACAGTTTATAGGAAATCTTGGCAAAGTTATTCCCATTTGTCCAAGCACAGTCACTCCTCAGTGCGATAAAGAGCAAACAAGGATCAGTGGTTTGCTGCTCTTCCTAGGTTACTGATTAGCTCTGTATGATTAACTATTTATGTATCAGCTGAGATTTGATTCTTTTTCCATAGTGATCCCTTTCCTTTAACTCTTTACAAACTTGTTCTGGGGATAGGCAGAAATTTTCAGGGGCAGCAATAATTTTTAATATTGCAGTGTCTTTCAGTCAAAATAGTTGGGCACGACGGGACATCTTGTTCTGTGCTGTGAAATAATTTCAAAACTTAGTGAAATATCACTCACAGAGCTTTTTCTGAAGCATGCAAACCACAGAGCATCTCCTTCTCTGGAGATGAATAGGAAACTAATCCTGTTTTCAGACATAAACATGCACATCTATGCAAGTTGCAATTTTGCTATTCATTTCATGGCATGTACAAAAGCATTTTTTGGGGGACATTTTTCTCTACTCACACTCATATCATATGCTACAATGAAATCATGTTTCTTGATTATACTCCCGATTATTCATAAATCAGAAAGCCCCCACCGTTTCAGTGATGCCGGTTTGCAAACCCACCATTTTGAGGAAGGTCTTTCAGAAAGCTTTGTTCTAAAACAGACGTGTGGTTTGACCTTTTGGGGCTCATCTGTAATATTCCAAAGCATCCACAGACTGAGTGAAGGATTTACAGCACACACTGTCTCAAGGTGAGACGTAGGGTGGTGAGAACAGGAGACAAGTACTGCAGTGTGTACTGCAGGCAAGGCTGTGGTGTGGTGCTTCCATCACTGGAAGCATTGAAGAATGTATTAGGAAGATATAACATGATAATAGAATACAATATTTTTTATAAAGGTAGTTGTTCTTATCCTGGAGCAGAAAGAATCGGGGAAGCTACTGGATTGCTTTTCAGCTCTGTTCTGCTATGATTTTTATTGCAGCTCTCAATGGGTTTTCCTCAATTATTTTTTCCAAGCTAGAGCTGTACACAGTATTTGCTAAGAAACATAAAACTCACAATTACCAAGTTGTATGGTCTGTAATAAAGCTGTAAAAGTTTGCTTTCTAAAAAGGAACAGATGGATTTTATTCCAGAGGATTAGATATGACCAAGAAAGTGTACTTAACTTGCAGAAAAAAGCCAAAAGAAGCCCTCAAGCAGGTACTAGGCAAAATGGTATTAGAAGCATAATCAATCAATCTGTCATATAGAGCAAATTATAGAAAAACTGTAGCTCTCTAAAAATCAACTGGTATTTTTCCAGTGGTCACCCTTGGCCAATGATGGTGGCAGAATTTATATGGATTTCCAATAGCAAGTGTTAAAGTTTAAGATTAGTGTCTATTTTTCTTTTTTTTAATAAAATGGTGTATCTTGTGTCTTCCCACTGAGAATTATCGTGGTGATGATAAATAAAATAAAGATAAATAAAATAATAAATAAAGACGACAAATAAAATAAATAAAGGAATGAGCCACTATCACAATTTAGATGGCATGGGACTACACCTGAAGAATTGGTTCCAATGTTGAATTACCATGCATGGTCTTTGTTCATCACTGAAAACTTGCTATATTAAAGAAACATGCTTAATGAATAAAGCTCAGTTACTTATTTACTCACACAGGAAGTCTTGGAGTTTTGCTACTGATATTGGACATGCCTGAGTAGGAGAGGAAAATGTGAGTGCTGAGAGAAGCACTGCTGGATTTGGATTACTTGAACAAACTGTGCTGTGCTAACTTGTGTTTCTTTGTGGCTGGGCTATAATTCACGTACAAATAGGGATTCCACTCTGTCACAGGGAGTCAAACGCTTAAAAGTGTTCAAAAAAATTCAAATTGCTCAAGTGTTTTTCCCAAGCAAGCATATTCCCCCTCAGTTCCGACATCATATCCTTTCTCCACTGTAAGAACATCACAGACTTAACCTATTTCACCTGCATTCCCTTGTATCAATCCCTCTGCCTTGCAGAATCCTGGGTCCAAAGTCCCAGGTAGTTTCCTGGATTTTTCCATCAGTATGTAGAATTTATGATCAAAATTTTTGCCAAACTGATAATAAATCAATTTCACAGAAATGTTCAGGAAAAAAATGGTCACTCCGAAAGGGAGTTGCAGGGGGAGGTTCTCATGAAATGCAGATTTCACCTCCCTATCAACTCTTAGACATTGCAGGAGCCATGGCCTTCCTACAATGCTCTTGATACAGCTTTAAGGATGTCCCACACTTTTCTCCTTCTTTTCCTCCTATTTGGTCACCAAAGTATATTTTTCTTAACACTTGTTTCTTAAATCATACTTTCTTCTTCTTGAATGTTATTTGACAATATTCTATTTGAGGAATCAGTGCAAGTTGCAAAACAGTTCAAGTGAAAAATCTGCATTTACAGCAAGGAAAAAAACCCCACAAATCTAAACTATCAAGTGCAAAAAAGTTAAGAGTAGGATGTTGAGATCAGTCTACCCACAATGCTAACTGCTGCATACGCAGCAGCATATAGAAATCTTGGGAGATGAATCATTTACAAGCAGCAGTAGATTAAAATACACATTGCACAGGGACAGACAAAGCCAGCGGATGTCACGTCTGGATTTCAACAGCCAGGGCTGCTCCACAGTAGAAGCCACCTTAGCAGAACTTTCCTTTCTCACTCTGCACCTAAAATTAGCTATATCAAACCTTCAACCATGCTGGAAATATCTGAATATATATATTTTTTTTTATTTTTATTTTTTTTTTTTTTTTTTTGGTCATAACTCAGATATGCCTCTGCATTAAAGAAAATAACCAACTTTTTAAACAAATTTGTTAATGCAGATATGCCTCTGCATTAAAGAAAATAACCAACTTTTTAAACAAATTTGTTAATGGGTGAATGTCTAAAGGCAAGTCACATCCAAGGAAGAGCTTGGTCATGGCTCTGCACAGATACTATCTGACTAGAGAGGGAACTAGGAGCTGCTGTAAAGCGTGATTTCAGGATGTATAAATGAAATCTGAGGACAGTAACGCACCCATAGTGGGGCTGGCTGCAAGGACTAGGGCTTAGTGGTCAAAAATGAGGTCACAAGCTTCTCGTATTCACTGAGGCCCTGCTTGCACAAATGACCAATTTTTATTTACTGGGGTTTTAATTTTCCATGTGTACGAATCTAACTTAACAATCAAACAAGACATGTCAGAGCCATAAATAGAGCTTTTGCTTTGTTATAAAGGGTCAATTCTAGGTGCTGCATAAATGTAATTCTAAAACATTTTGAGATTTTATATAATGCTTCATCCCAGGTCATATCAGTGCTGCTGCATTTCAACAGTGTGAGCATATTTTATAGCAGTTGTTGAAACATCCTATGATTGGGAAGGTGGAGTGAAAACAGGGGAACATTTTGTTAACAGACATAACAATACTGCACCAGATGACTGGTCCAGGCACAAATAAAAATGGGAAATATCTCCTGCATCACGAATTTAATGCAATAAACCCATGCCTGTGTTTAAATACTAGATACTGTAAGTGGATTCTGGTCAGACTGCTGTTTCCTGCTGCAGGAGCACTTGCACCTGCGTGTTGGGAACTGCACACGCAAGGCTGCCTCTCCTCTGTGTAAAAGCCCCCTCTGCTGGACCAGCCTGACATGGAAACAACGCAACATAAAAACAGCAGATCATCCCACCTCCCCCCCAAAAATGAACTAGTCAGCAAAGTAATTCTCCACCAGCTGGCCCTTCTATAGGAAGCCCTTTTCCAGACTGATGCAATGTGAGTCACAGGAGTGGTTTGCTAAAACACATCATGCTTGGAAGAACACACACCTTACCTGTCCCACATGTGAGATGGACAGAAGGCCTTTTCTCCAAAGCATGAAGGACTCCCAAGTTTCAGGCTGTCTCCTGATGTCCTGCCAAGGCAGTTCTTACCTGACAGAGGGCAATGCCATTCCCCTAGAGACGTCTTGTACTGCCAATCCTTTCAACTTTATGGAGAGGATCTTCTTAACACTGAGGAGTATCTAAACTGGATGAGATGTCGGAAAGTAGAGGAGTGAAACCAAAGTGTCCCAGTGAGTTGAGCAGGCTACTCTGACACCTGGAAATCACTCAGCATCAGAGAAGTCCTGGAGCAAATGTAAAGATTACTATTTTCCTAAACATGATGTTAAAGAGTTATTTACTCCATTCAGAGAGAGCTACAAAGAAATGAATGGGTAGCACTCCAGCTTCCTTGCTCTGATTTGGCTGAGTGTTGTTTATGTCCCTTTCACTCATGAACTGCTGAAGACAAAGCAACTACACAGATACCCTTGATAAGTTCTCATGACTCTCTGATTCTTTAGACAAGCGCCATCATTACAAGCTGCCCAATTTCAGCTGGATCTTAACTCCAATGAAAGCTTCCCAATTGCCCCTTCTCCTGTCTATTGTCACACCCAATATCTAAGCTGCACACAGGGATGACCCCTGTGCAGCTGCTCAATAATGCATTAGGACATCAGTCAATATGGCTTTTGTCAATGAGCTGCTGTCTACAGCAGGAGTACCTTTTAGCATGCAGGAGGTGGAAGAGCTGTGGGTGCTTGCTGGACAAAACTGGATGCTGTTACCACCTGACTTCATAATAAACCAAGTTGTGGTATGCTGCCAGTGTGAATTTTTCGGCCAGGCTCTTCTGCTTAAGCAGTTAGCAACGGCACAAATGTGGGTTCAGCATCTAGGCTGGCCATAATAAAGTCATTTATACAACTTACATGGGGTTATTTCTGGTGTCTGGCGACAGGGGTTTCAAGTTTCAGAACAAAATGAATTCTCTTCACCACGTGGTGTTTTATAACACATGCGGAAAATGACACTTAACACAAGCTTGTAAGTGAGAGGCAGTGATGCAGTCACTCACTCTGCCTTGATGGAGACTGAACATGACAGCAACTCAAATAAACATGGGGACTATCATTAGTTTGCAATGAATCTCTCTCACACATGGCTTGCTGGAGCTGTGTGACAGCATCTCTCAAAGACAAAAGAGAAAACATCCCCAGAATGGAGAGGAAAGAACCAGAGGGGAAAGGTCCACAAAGCATTGAGGCGTGAGAGTAAAAAGCAGCTGAAACACATGACTGAGGAGAAGGGAGCCCTGTAATTTTGTGAGGACTCAAGTGAAAAGCATGTGAGGCAAAATACTCAAGGAAAGGCTTACAATTGTATTTTTGGAAATGGAGCAATTAGTAGATCAATAAATGTAACCAGCATTTTCAGTGCAGGTAAAAATGGCAGTGAGGCATTAAGAGGTGGGAGAAGAGAGAGACATTAGTGTGGAAGAGGTGGCATAGTTTCATGGAAGAGTATCACAGGTTTGGAGAAGGAGCAGTCCATAAAGCTGTCCAAACTGTTCACTGTGAACCAGCACACCTGGAAAGCAATGAAAATAAATAATGTTCCTTTCTTTTGGAAAACACTTTGTAAATCAGTATATTAATCTGAGTCCTCAAATTACTTACTTTCTGAAATATGTGTTCCATGTGGGCAAACTGAGATAATGAGACTCAGCTTCCTGCCTCAAACATGCTTCTGCCATACTACATTCTCTTCCTGATTCCACCACCTGTAAAATGAGAATAATAGTATTATCCTGCTCTATCAGACCTTCTCAAAGATAAAGGCTCTGATACTGCAAGGGCTCGGACACAGTGGTATCCTGAAAGAGATGATGAACACAGAGCAGCCTTAGCAGGCCTTCTGTGCCAAACATGAACATCCTACCCCTCTGAAACAAAAATAGAGGCAGTGTTTGTGGCTTTGCCATTGTAGTCACGGACTCTCCCTGGTGGTCGATCTTTGAACCTATGTGGAAATCAAACAGATCAGTACAACCCATTTCAAAGTGTACTTTTAAAGTTCACCAACTTTTTGACCAAAAAACCCCACAATTCTTGATCAGCAGTGTTAGCTAACACAGTTCCAAAGTTTCCTCTAAATTTCTTAAAACAGGAGACTGAAGAAAAATCTGGCAGAAGAGGGTATGGCCAAAGCTTTCACAATGTATCTCCTTGACATCCAGAGGTTTTGCTGAGGTTTGAAACAGTGCAGTTAACTTTACCCTTTTGTCTTCTCCCTATGCACTCCACAAATTTGGCTCTTTCAACCCTCCAAGCAATTCCTTGCTTGGACCAATGTTGTGTCAAAGGGATCTCATCCCTAGCCATTATCTCAATTCAGCTGTGTGGAAATGGCTCTTTTTCATTTCTGTGCTCCCACCTACTTGAAGTTTAAACCTCACAGTCACGGCTCTGTGTAATTTTTGATCAGTTTAAATTTTCTTTTTCATCCACAACTGGAGCTGGAAAAACTGATTCTCAGCAAATAACATATCCCACGATGTAAGAGTCTCTTTCCATCTGCAGGATATCTGAGACCAATTGTAATTTTCTCAAATGTGTTTTGTTTTCTACCACTGCCGAAAGAATTATTTTGTTCTGTAAAACTCTAGTTGCAAGCACCATTCTGCAAACATCTATGCAACTGCTTAATTTACCCATTACTGCAATAAGTAAATTTATAATTATCTACTAAGCCAGATTGTAAAGAAATATTTAATGTTCCAGACTGAGGTTTGCTCAGCTATTATTGGCCATGATTGGGACTGCTTCGAGCCCTTGGCTGAGAGAGCAAAAATAACTGTGCAGCTTATGTATATTTCTGTTTCACTGAATACTTTTGCATTTAGAGTTTGAATGTAACTTCTCTCAGATATTCTAGATAAAGTTTTGTACCAGAGAACAGACAAAACCAGACATAAAGTAGCTGCCAGAACTCACTCAAATGTTAATTCATAGCAAACATATTTTTGCAATACCAGCTTTCAAGTGTACTCCTATACACCCTCAGCCAGCAACAAGGAGTCCCATTGATAGTGCTAAGGTCAAAAGCTTTATGATTAAATTACAGTGTTTATGCCCCCCTCCTTCTGAGAGAATAGGAAGGCTTGTAAACAGGTTCATAAATCCAGGTGTAAAGGTTAGCCCAGTCATCCAGGCCTGTATGTCATTACTGAATATATATGTTTTTAGAATATGGTAAATAACAAAATTAATGTTTACTGTTATGTGCTGAATGCAGATTAAACTCATCTTTTCCATTTATACTATGGGATGTATAATAGATCCTGAAAACCTATCAGCATCCTACTTGAATGGAGCTTTTATTCTCCTGAGTCTGGTTGAACAGTTCCTGGATTCCTGATTATACTGAGTCGTGGGCAAAACTAACACATGAAGAAACCAGCTCTCTGTATTAGCTTGATAGAGAACTTGCTTTCACACTTATCTGAAGTGACAGCCCCTCTGGGTATACACTCCTTACTGTCCTTCATTTAAATGCTACAGCTTCTTTTCTTTAAATGCACTTATTTTGAACAGAAGACTAAACAACTTTTAAATCCTAATTTAATCTGTGTAAAACCTCACATCTAAAAGGGTTGGACAATAAAATGAAAGGAGATGTTAACACTAAGTACTAATGCCCAAAACCAGACTCCAGCATACAATTATCTGGCAAATAAAAACTACATGACAAGTCTCCTATGGAGTATAGAGCCCAATTCCTGGTCTTTCTGCAAGATACTCACTCTAAAAACCAGGGACACTGAACCCCTTGGCAATTTTAAAATCTAGTTTTATCAGAGTTACAGTTAACTCCTGGCTGTTCATGGGCAGATTATCCATGTTGCAGCTCAGTGAGCGCCTGCTTTCCCAAAAAAAGTCTTTGACTACCATACAGAGCCCAGCATGAATCTTCAACTTTTCCTGCAGGAAAAAGAACTTCTTTCTAAACCAAACTCTCCAAATCCCCCTTTTTTCCCTCCAGTTACACATTTCTGGACAGAAATTAAATCAGTTTTTTATCTCTTTACCTTCAAGCCTGCCACATTAAAACAATAGTCCTAGTTTTTATTCCTCAAGAGCATATTTTATCAAACTTCTTCCCAATTGATAGTTTGGGGAGAATATAAAGCAAAGCAATTTACTGTAGATTCTTCCTTTCCCAAAAAGAAAAAAGATCTGTGTAAATTCCCTAACACATCCAAGGATGTTGCTATGCATTTTCTCTAATATATAGTCATTATTGTCAAATCCTCCCAACACATCCCCAAAAGGTTTGATACGAGCTTTAGGAGAAATACTGAATAGGTTTTTAAGTGCATACAAATTAGTTCACATCTTTGTTTAGTGGCACTGTCTGGCAGCAGTACAGGCTGATCTTTTAATAACATCTTATTTTACAGCTCCAAAGGAAAAGTAAGCACTTGTGCATTTTGACATGATAGCTGCCAATACCAGGAACTGGGAAAAGTGAAAGTAAAAAATAAGTGACTACAGTGTGTAGTGTAAAGCCAATGGGGAACTCACCTGAGATGCCACATCTTTAATAGTGATCCATTCATCTGCTGCCTCGGAACAATGTTTCTCATGCTTGAGCTGTGTACCAGGAGCTAGGAAACAAATAGACACCTTCTCATCTGATTCCCCACAGTCATGGAAAACCACCTGCTGGAAAAGAGCCTGTACCATTCCCCTGGCAAACAGCTCCCCACAGGCTGTGATCCTGCCATTACACCCCAATCAGCTCCTTTCAGCACCTTGAGGAGCTGAAAAGAGTCGGACACCAGGAGGATTCTGCTCAGATTCAGGAAGCGGCTGCTGAACTCTCTGACTTTGCTCGTGCTCTCTGGAACATGTGCCCCTGGAGTGGTCCAGGATCATGTTGTCCTGGTGATTCATGCAGGGACGTGGTGGAGGCTGTCACAGCTCCTTTCTCTCCTGTGCATTGAGGTTTCTATCACTTGGAAACGAGGTGCCAGCAGTAGCAATACATGCAGGTGTCATTGAGTGATGGTGACAGGTTTGGCAAAGGCAAGCAGGTGACCTGGCAGCTGGGAATTGATCCCAGTTTAGACACAAATCCTGGGATCATGAGTTATATTTTTCTACTGTGTCAATTTGTGGGAGCTTCCACACAACCAGAAACTATGGAAAGCAACGAAAAAATGCACCAGGAAATCTGCACAAGCAGCAAGAGCTTTGAAAGTGTTTGCATTTTATCTTTAAATGTGAGGACACTGAGCACAAGGAGAGAAGGACAGAGGAGGGCTAATGCTGGCACCATCCATGAGGATGGTATTGAGCCCCAAGTATCAGAACCCACCCAGCTTTATTAAATGCAGCCACAGAGGAGAACATGTTGCACAGGTGGGTGTAAGTGCCTTTCTGCACTCACAAAAATTACTCATTCTCTGAATGCCTCAGGTGCCCTGTTCATAAATACAAATCATGTTTCTTTCCAGCTAGGATTCATTAAGATCAGTGAAGCACTTAAGACTTTGGGTGGAAGCGTTTTCTCTATAAATATGGCCAATAGTATTACACAGTGAGCTATTATTCCTTAAGAAACACAACTAAAATACATTTAGTGATGTAGAAAGGTTTCTGGGGGATCTGTATACTTCCAGGAGTTTCAGAATGGCTCAGAGAGCAAAGGCTAAGAGATGGCTCTGCTCCATTAATGTTAAGTCCTCCTCCATTAATTTTGGTCTCACTTTTGTTGGGCAAATTATACAATTTATCCAAGACAGCACTGGACATGTAACCCAAAATTTTACTTTCTGAATTTTAACAATAAAAGTCCCTTTTGCCAGGAGCCCTTTATAAATGCACACTACAGAAAACAGCAACCAGGAAATTTAAAAGAGCTGCTAGAAACCTCATAGTAATAATTAAGATTCTACAGCTCTTCATATCTTCAAAGCAACTTGCACAAGTTACCCAAATAATCCCAGCTCCTTGGGATTCTCTTGCTCAACTACACTGGCCAGCTCCATGCCTGCCTGCATGGCTCAGCAGCCCCTGCCAGGAAGAGAATGTATGGTACAACCCTGAATATGCTGCCCAGCTGCCTTGAGCCCACCTGGCCACCCATGGTGTTCCACCACACCACAGACAACCTTTCCTAGCAGGTTTCTCCAAGCATGGCCATTTACCAGAAGTTGTCCTTCTCTGGGCTGCAAAGCAGCTCTGTAGCAAAACTCAAGAGCAGCTTGTAGAACCCAGAGAAAGGGAAAACCCTTGTCCAAGCCTCAAACTCAGCCAATAGGGCAGGATGGGGTTGTGTGTCCCATGGTGCCCTAACCCCAGATTATAGGTGAGGATGCCCCTGAGAGCTGACACTGGAAGGTGCCTCCATGTGCTCAAAACACTGGAGGAACTCTTAGTTCCCTCCAAGTTGCCTGGGGCCTTGCTGTGGGATGAACATGCAGTAAGGCATGATTCAAAATTCAGACCCTTGGAGACCACCCAAAGTCTCTCCAAATCTTTTGCCACTCCCACCTACCACTAAACACAAAGTTTCTTTTCCTAGTGCAAAAACGATGAAGAGGTTAAGCCAAACAAATTTCAAGTGTCCCCCCTCTCCTCTGTGGAGAGGGTACAAGTTTCTCTCTCCTCTCATCAAACAGACATCTTTGGACAGCTAAGTGGGTTAAAGTGCGTGGCTGAACCACAGGGACCATCCACATGGGAAAAGTGAAAGCAAAAGCTTCTAGCATAAACCTTGGCTAAGGAGGTTTGTCCTGCCAGTGGAAACTTTAATTGTGTCCTCCTGTCTTCCCTCAGTCCCTCATTTCGCTGTCAAATGGGCATCAGTTTGAAGCACTGAATAAAATATTGGTGCAAGTCACTGATCTCTGGTTGTATCCCTGCATTAAATACACACAAAGACCTGCAGATTTTTTTTTTAATAGAAGTTGTTTCAATAACTGAATTGATAGCCCATCAAGGGCCAAATTACCTTTGATATTAGCAGGATCATGCCTTCATGATAAGATATATGTTAATCTGTGATAAAGGTGCATGTTTTAATGAAAGAGATCAGCTAAAGTAGTAACAGCTTATCTCAGCTCTGTAAAGATTCCTTAAATATGGGTCCCCAGATCCCTGTTTTGTGTGTTCTCACATTAGGGCACTGTGCTATTTCACTTCCCTCTGCTTTAATATTCTGACAGTCAGTGTAGTGTAGTACTGTGAGGTTTTGGGGTGAGTGGGTTGTCAGTGTTCAGGCTTTTTAATTAAATCTAAATAAACTTTAAATGTATTACAATCTAGGAATGTCTAAAAAAGTTATTTAAATAGCCTTGCTCATAAACAACTCAAGCTGCACTAAATTCAGAACTTCAGATTAAATCCTGCAAGTTTCTAGGGAGAGTTTCAGTTCTGACTGGCTCTGTGACCTGTTCTGCAGAGCAGATCCCAAACTCAGAGGTACAGGTTCTGCATATCCCAGCACACCAGCTGGTAGCTGCACCCCAAATACCCTGCACATACTACTTCAGAATGAGCCAAATCCTCATGTAGGTTTGATGACATGGTGTCCCAGTCACAGAAGGATTAAATTGTGTCCCCTGGTCCACCCTGAGAAGAAATGAGCTGAGGTGAGTTACACCAACTGCTCTTGAACTGGTAGACTGACGATAAATGTGCACTCTATTGAAATATTTTAACAGGGTTTTACTCTTTTACTTACTATATATTTCTTTCTAAATTAGTGCTTATGCAAAGAGTTTTACATTCCCTTCCCAAATCAGCAGGAAAGAACTTGATTTAAAAGACAAGAAAGAAGTTTCATTTTCTCTTGCTTATGGCAGAGTTTTATTCTTCTTCCAATTCACTCTTCACATTTTCATTTCTTGGGAGTGACTTTTTCTGAATGTACAAATATGTCTGCTTAGAGAAACAAAATCATAGAACCATAGAATATACTGAGCTGGAATCAGTTTTTGCCTTTCACACTCTTTTCCCCATTCTTTCTTCTCAATAGGCCAACCAAAACCCCTCATCTTAGACTCTGAACCTGCCTGCAGCACCACTGTAGAAGCTGCTGGCAGCACACAGAGTTGAACACCCACATAAACCTCTGCCAGGCTGGGGGCTGAGCCCTCTCCAGCTCCTGGTCTTCCTCAGTTCAGCCTGGCACTGGCCGTAGGAGGGACAGCAAGTGATGGATGGAGGCTGACAGGAGCATGGCCCCATCACTCTCCTGGGGGCTGAGCACTGGTTTCAGCAGGATGCTCAGCCACTACTGTGCATGAGGCCCTTGGAGAGCTTTTCCTGCCAGCGAGGAGTCTCCCAGCTGAACCATGCTTGCTTCTTAACAGGGCCTCCCATGTAATACTAGAAAGTGCCTGTCAGCCCTCTCACAGCCCTTGGTGCCTCACACTTGCCTTCAGGATGTTTCTTACTCCTTGTCACTGGTGGGAGGTGCAGCCACATCACTTCAAGAGACTGTTTTCCAGACACCACGGGGCAGTCTAGAGGAAAATCATGAAAAATTGATTTTTGTAGCTCAAAAACAGGTCTGTCCAACTAAAGCCTGATGCTAGATTTGCCCTACTAGAGAGGGCAAGAGTCCTTCATTGCAAATATACATGCAATGAGACAAGATTCGCCTGTGGTTTTTCTCCAATACACTCCTTTCGGTTGCCACAGATCTTTGCAAAGCAGAAAGGAGATGGATCAGACCTGCAAGTACCATCCTGGTGTACCAGGTACAAATCTGGTTAACATGAATTACCCACTTACAGCAGGTCTACACCAGCACAGGGAAATATCTCTGGCTGCATTTCACATGATCTATAGATACACATTATATGCAGTTAATCGTGCTTACAAGAGCTTCAAACTCTTTACTCAGTGATGTATAAAATATATTTCTTTATCTATTAAATCTTCACTATCTGTAATCATTCCCCAGGGAACAATAGATAGTGAGTCAGCAGGCACATATTTAATTATCAGTTTTTACTGTAAGATGATGATGTTTATTGATATCACTATCAGACAGACACTGAAATGAAGCAGATGTTAATCTGAGGTTAAGCTCCAGGAGGCGCCTAGCAGTCTGACCAAAGGGACTGATGTTCATCAGATAATAAAAGAGGAGACCTCCCTCCCCTCCTCCCTCCCTCCCTCTAGAGACCTGCACAGAGCTCACAGATGTACAGTCTTGTTTTGCAAATTCCTCCTCGCACCATTTCCAACCCCCTCTAATAAGCAGCTTGACCCTTATTGCAGATCTTTCCATTGGCTCTAGCAGACAGTTTAACCCAGCATCTTATTTTACTTACACAAGAACTTTATGGTTGGGTTTGGTTTATTTTTTCCCAGTATATCCTAAAGGGTGATGCCAGAGCAGTTGAAAACAGAAGTGAAGTGGTGACAAAGTTGCTGTGACATCACAGTTGTGAGCAGAAAGTCTGTCACTGATCCCCATCACACCAATATCTGCTTTAAGTAAATCCATAGCAAGGTAAAACACTCAAGTTTAAACGGTACAATGTACTGGAACAGGACCTTCTGTGGGGAAGGATAGGGTGAAAAAGTAACAGCAGCTTTCTATGTGTCTCAGAACACCATCACTTTGTAGTGTTGAGTGCAGTAACGTGACAGTCTATATCCTAATGAAAAATATGCTGGCAGCTGACACTCACCAAAACATATTAATGTTTGACATTAGAACTTGCAAAATGATTGGCAAGCTGGTGCAAATTATCTGTTTATTGATATTTCAGTGGTACACTTCTTTCCTAGCAAGAACACATAGATCAGTTTTGGTGAGAGATGAGTGGATAACAAACCCCACATGATCTCTTTTCTCCACAGACGCTAGTGCTGCGTCCTACACCAACCCCATACTATTTATTGTTACCATTTGTGGATCAGCAAGGGCATTATTAGGCCATACCATGTTGCATTCAGATCCTTCTGTTATGCTTTCAGCCCATAGAAGGCATGGTCCAGCCTCATGCCCGGCTTGCCACAGCAGCAGAGTGATCTCCCTGAGGCCCTGGCTTGGGTGGACATGAGCAAGTCTCTGGGCACAGGACTGCAGGGCATGGCATAGGCAGGCTTTGCACAAGATCTGATTATCTTGAGAGGTACAAACCAGAGACACAGAAATAAAGCACCTCATTGACCAACATCATAGAGCAGTTCAGTGGTGAACCTGGAATCAGAAGAGAAAGTTGCTAGACTATATTGATTCATGCAGTCCCTCAAGTCATATTTACTCTGTTAAGGTCAAAGTCATACATGAAGATCCTCTCCTTCAGGTCCTGCTCTTAACACCACCCCAGCTTGATACCTGGATGAAGGATACCTCAAAAAGTTGACATTGGTATATGTTTAAGTTAATGTAAAAAGGTTGCTTTAAATTACTAGGAAGATAGACCTAATACCCTTGGAGACTAGCAAAGATAATGAGATGGGGGAGCAATGATCCTTTTTTTCAATTAAGAAGAGAAAAATAAGGAGTGAGACCAACCTCTAGAATTTCAGCACGTGAGAAAAGATCATTTGCAAAGGAGTCACACTCAATCTCTGTGACTAGCTGAAAGGAATTTGTGGTTTCATTTCAGGCCCTTTTGGACTGTTTTTCATATCAAAATTACATGTTTGCTATGCTTTGTCGCTCTTCCAAGATTTACTGAAACAAAGGAAACATTTGAATGAGATTTGAGCCAACTTCTTTCTCACCTGTCAGGAAGGTAATCCCCAACCTTCAGATAAATGTGGGCATGTGGTTTCCAGTACTCTCACTCCATATGTCTTCACAAACACCAAATAGATCTGAAGTAAAAGGACAGGTTTTTTCCTCCGTAGATCAAAAGGTTAAAGTGATGGACCTTGCCCAGGATGATCCAGACTTTCTTCCCTATAATGCCTTCATTTTCACTCCCTTTGGAAGTACGAACTCCCTGGCACAGAAATTAGGAGAAGGATTGAAGGTACCAACCCATTCCAGCATTACTGATCTCAGCCGTTTCAGCAACAACTGGAACAAAAGTTATGCCCAGTTTAGGAACTGATCTTTACAGGTGAAGCACTGCAACATTTTGACCACTGTAACTCTGAAATGAGGTAGACACTGTTGTTTTTTTGTCCTTTCTCATTCCTAAAGAAAAATGGTGTTTAATGTTTTGTGTCAGCTCTCTTCCTTCAATATTTTAGAGTAAGCATTATAGAGTAAATACTACAGCTCTAACATCTCCTGCTTGCATGAAACCTTGTGGGTTTGAAATCTGCCTTCATGCACTTGTGTTCATACGGGATTTGGGGAAATACCAATGAAAGCTGAGGGAGTGGCTCCAGCAAAAGAGCAAAAAGATGGACATAGAAAGCCGTGTTTGCACCTCACCACACTTCCATTCCCAATTAAAAGAAAGTTTAGTCTGTGTATATGCATACACATGAGGAATTTTTGCTGGTAGAGCCATTTCAGTCGCAAATTATACCTCTTGGCACTCTGGCCACTGTTTATACAGTAGGTCCAGCCCTTGCCTTACCCTAAAGGCAACAGTTTCCTGTCCTGTAAAATATAACACAGGGTGAAAATTTGAAGAACCAAGCTCAGGCAGCCTGGATGCAACCAAAGCCTCCTTGTTTCCAGTATGAGCTATTGGGTCTGGCAGTGGCATGAGCAGGTCAGGCAGGGGAAATAGCAACTCGATTGACAGCTGCCCAGTTGGCTTCACCACTCCCTGGCTGGAAGTGCATCTCTCAGTACCTTTGCTTTTATTGCTACAAGGCTGGACAGCCTTCCAGAGCAAGGAAATAGTGGGGGGGGAGGGGGGGGCAGTGTTTTACGTGGAATTTTTCCATTAGAGAGGGATGTGGATGTGCAACTAATTCTTTCCAAGAAGGCACACACTGAGCTAGACAAGACTTTCTTCAGAAGCCGATTAAAACACCAATACAACATTTAGCATGCAATATAAGAAAGTCTGTATAACACACTGTGGTGTTTCTTCCTGACATAAATGGACAGAAGTTATGCATAATGCAAAGCCCTAAATGCTGACAGACATTTGCAAGAATGTTTACATTTATTTTTCATAGCCCCAAGAAATCGATTTTTAAGGACATCCCAGGAGAGACTGCATTTGGCCCTGAAATACTGTCCTGGGAGACTGTTTCTGTCTTCCATCTGACACATTTTACAGAGGGTATCAGCATATGGATTTGCACCTCAGCTGTGTCATGAGCAAAGAATTGCTAGTGTTTTACTATGCTACGCTGGGACATTTAAACATTGATATTGTGAGGTACTACTTTACAATTCCCATTAGATTTGTTGTAAAGCACACATTTATGAAACAAAATATTTCTGTATTCACCCATAAAACTCTACGTTATAACAGTATTGAGCATCTGGTTTTAATCAGAAGTCAGGAAATTCACTGTTCAAGCTGGAACTCCATCCTCTCCTAAACTCACTGTGTTTAATTTCTGCAACTCAGATGTGAACGGGTTCTTTAAAGTCTCACTGCCCCTACTGAAAGATAAGCACCACTCACATAGGGGTTTGGAATTAGGTGACATTATCAGGGACATTTCTGCTTTCTGGGTCTTTCTGATGGAGCAGCTTGAACAGTGGCAGTAAAGCAGGACAAAGAGATCACACAGAACATCACTGCTAATAGTCCACACAACGTATTGATGTTCAGAAGCAGGCACATTTGAAGTCAATTTTCAAATCTAAGCTCTATCTAAAAATGGTTTAATACTTTCAAAGATTTTGTTTAAATTAATTTAATGCTTCCTTTCTCTAAAACCTCATTAGGGATTTTGCCAATAAAATAAAATCAGGATTGAGAGCCAAAATAATCTTTTTTTAGTGCAAATCTATTCTAAATCATTTTGTTCATGAGTGAATCAAAAATCCATAGAAGGAAAGAAAATAAATGAGTCTAATGCACATAAACGAAGAGGTGGAAATAATGTTGGACAAAGAGTTTTGTCTGCACCATTTAATAATTTTCAATTGATCAGCTTTTCTAGCAAATAAAGGAATTTTCATTTATGGGGTTTTTGTAAGTGTTCTACAATATATCTGATATAATATAATATATCTCGTTCATTTCAGTCCTTGTTCTTGAGGCTTTTCTCTGCTCCTATAGCAAAGTCATGCTGTCAGCTACAAGTCAATTAAAAATTGGGTCCCAAAACCCTTCCCAAGCAAATAAATGGAGTATCTAAGTATAGTTGAACCTTCAAAGGTTCCTTTCAGCTGTGATGCTACACATTCACAAAACTCTTCTCTGAAGCTTAGCCAAACTCTTGTGATCTGCAAAGTTCAGCAAAAAAAAACTTTTTAGAAAAGCCTGAAGGGTGCAAAAACCCCCCTGCAAAACATCCCTGCACATCTCATATGCTGCAGGACTGGAGCTGTGACTGGAAATCTTGCAGAAAATTAACCAGCCTCTCCATTTTTGTAACACTGATTAAACGTGTTTATCAAGAGGGAGCTGCTACCTCAGGCTCGCTATGGTTTCTCTATCCAGCAGCCAAGAAGGCAAATCACATACTCACAATTATATTTACCTCTTGGTGTTTTAAAGAACAATGTATCATACTGCTCAGGGTACCAATAGTTGGACACTGCTTTCATCTAATGTCTGAAACACAGAAGCAATTCACTGCTGCGTCCCTTTCACCTGATAGGACAGAAAATTTAAAGTTACATATTTAAACTAATTCACAGTGTGGTAATGTAAAGATAGAAACATGCAAACATGCATACAGAAGAGCCTCAAAACATTGCACTAGAAATGGTAGTTTCACAAATGGAGGTAATAGGAGAGATCTGCAAAGAAGAGTTTACATTCATTTATGTCACGCTATATATGATCTAGATTTGTCTTCAGGAAACGCTGTTCTGATGAACCACTGCCTTTAACCACTGTCTCTTCATTCCCTCTGTCTCTTCTAGAGCACTTACAGAACAAATAAACTCCTATTTAATTTTTATGATGAGGAGATTCAAAATCTGCCAGCCATTGCCATTTGTTTCCTGTCCTTGTGGGCATTTGTCTGGCTTTTATATTTTCGAAAAAGCAGACTGTGGACGCCTGTTATCTATGCACAGTATGCAGGATAAATGCAAATACTTAGTGGTGTACCAAATATGACCCTTTGATTTTGCACATGAGAAGCAGAGGAATACTACCCAGGTTACTAAGCCATCTAAATGTAAGGCTGAATGACCTGTAACAGAACAATAGATGGTGAAAAAAGTAGCAAAAACCAAGCCAGAAGAAAAAATACACATTAAACTGGAAAAAGGTGAAATGTGAAATCTATCCCTTTTCTATAAACACATGTGGAAAGAATAACACCTAGCCTTTTTTATTCTTGGCTTCCCCCCACCACCTCCCTTACATTCCAAGAGAAGATCTGCCAACTTTTGGCCATATCCGTTTCTCTTCTGTTGTTTGCCAGTATTAGTGCACTCTAGCACACATTCTTTCCTAAGACTTCAAAACGAGTCATTTGTTAGGTCCAACTGTTTAAAGGGTCCAGCCACCCTTCCCTCCTTTGCTTGGAGCAAGCTGGGTGGCTCACAGGCATGCACATACCCCGGCTTACAGACTTGGCTTTGGCTGGGACCTCTGATTGAAAAGACTCCTAAAGAGACTTCACAGTGCATGCCTTGTGTTACTGGAGATCAGAAGACCTTGCACCAATACATCCAAATGCTTCTAATGCTCCCTTTGTCCTAAAGTACACACTGAGGCAAGCATTCCTGTGCTTTGCTTATTGAAGCTGCTCGTGCAGGGCTTCAGTACTTCTGTTCTGTAAAGCATTTCTAAAATCTTAGATCTGGATCTGCTTATCATTACACATATAACCAGAGGGTGGATTCACCTCTACACTACTGTTTAGCACAGTTGTAATTGTTTTAAGATTTAAGCTGGACTCTAAGGCTCTAAACAAAGGGCTGAGTTTTTACCAAGAGAGATTAATTAACATAATTAAAAAATAAAATATTGAGTAGGTTAGGGTATACAGTACTCATTCTTTGCATATAATAATGGGGTAAAATTCATATTTGATGTAAAATGTGCCAAAAAACATTGCTGAAGCTGCATCCTCTTCAAACAGCTTTTAGTCCGCCTCTGGAGCAGAAAGAAATACAAATCTCAATCAGCTTGATTTCAAGTCCACTGATTTTAATGTTAGCTTTGTTTATAAGAATAGCCCTTCTGTTGGAACTTCTTTCAAAGATAAAAAACCCCCATCATACCAAGAGCTATTACAATATAGGCAACAATTCTTGTGCCCTGCTTTCTCTCCCTTCCTCCCACCATCCCTCCCCTCTCTTGCTTCCTCTCTTTCTCCTCCCAGCTCTTTTTTTCTTCTCGTGCAGAGGAAGCTTGCAAGGACCTGCTGAGTTATTTGCCTGATGTCATCCCATGAGCAGTGCAGTGAGGAAGAGAACCAAGAGCACCTGAGTGCTCACAACCACTCTCTAAAGTAGCAGTATCCTCAGCCACAAAGCCCTGAATTTGCATTTTGAGGCAACATCATATGGGATGCAGAAGAAGAGTAGTGAACCACTGTCTGGGTGAAGACTTTAGGTTTGGTTTATTATTACATTCAGCCACAAGGCAGTTCAGATCCAGACCCAGCTGCCTCAACATTTGGTAGTGTTCAGCTCTGGGGTCAAGGTTCCCTCTCTGTTATGAAAATGGGCTCAGAGTGTGTTTTGATGTACTTCCTACAATTCATACAGATTTTTAGGTATGAGAAAAGAGAAAAGAACTATTATGATTATACCATATAATAAGCCATAGGGGATGTCTTGTTATATATCTGTCTACTGAGGGTGGTGTTTAACACATTTCTGCGTTTAGGCCAACAAAACTCTCTTAGAGGTAAAAAATCATTGTGTAGTGATTAAAAACACTGACAACCCCCCAAAAATGGACAGTTAATACCATGTTTAGGTTCTCATTTAGCAGACTTTGCAGAGAAGAGTGTTACTTAAAACTAACTGCTGTTGACCATTGGAGAAATGAGGAAAGATACTATAATCTTATGCAATCCCAGTTTTGGTCTGTTCCCCTGACCTGGATTAACCTTTTTCCTTTTATCTGTATTTTAATTCCAAACACCTCGCTTAAATGCGACTGTATCCAGATCTCGGCTAAAAGCTTTAATGAGCAACTCTAAGGTCAGCAGAAATGTTTGAGCTTTATTATTATTTCATACAAATGCTGTAGGGATCCTTGAATCTCCCATAGTTATTAGTTATTTTGGTCTCCAGTGAGATGTTCGGCATCTGGCTGTATTAGTTTATTGATTTCTTTTTTAAATGGTTGCCTTTCAACAGCCATTTAAAATACATGTTTCTTCTTCTTAACTTACTTACAGGCACAAACACTGAACAAAGGCTGCATGGAACTGGGCCCAGCTTTCTTTTGTAAACAGTAAAATGGTCCTTGTAGTCTTAGTGTAAATATTTCCATTTCTTTCTTGAGAGAAGAAATTATAAATTTATACATAGCACACTTTAAGTACTTTTACTGCATTATGATTAACTACTGTTAATAGACTAATGAAATATCAACTGTGCATTCTTTCAATTTATTACATCACAATCAAATGTATTATTTTGTTCAATCAATATTAAAAGATCATGTCCATTTAAGTGTGCACACTGTTTTGTAGACTGAATGTAGCACATAAAAATTTTTGTCTTTAATCGATAGAGATCCCAGAGCAGCTAATTATTTTATAAATTATTAAGTATTCTTTTCATTCTTTGCATCCTATTAATACCTAGGGAACTTATTAATGGACCAAGACTCCAGCTGTTCTGTTTCCAGTATCTGCTCACATAAAAGTGAGTAATTCCCTTACATGGTGTCTTTTGACTTTCTTTTAAAACCAATCCAAATCGGTTTGGATAAAGACCACACGGGTGAGGCCAACATTGCAACATGGGCTGAAAACTGGCTGTCAGACAGGATCCTAAAATCCACAATGAGCATACAGTGAGGGTCAGGCTGACAGGGACAGATTAGGGGTAACATGGACAAGAGTACCGGTGAACTGAAGCTCCAGCAATGTATGTGGTATAAAACCAGATACTTGGAAAGGTAACTGTGTCATGCAGCAGTGAGTGAGAGCAAAAACAGGTCTAGGACTCAGATGTTCTTAAAATTATCCTTGGAGATTATATCCTAAATTCTTACCTGGAAAACACAAAGCTGCCAGACTACAGGGTCTTGTTCTATGAAGTGTAGAAATTCCTTGTAGTCTTTGGGCTAGCTTCAGCTTGCACCTAATAGAATGGAAGAGCCACAACCATTCCCTCCAAAGAGAAAGTGGGCAAGGAGAAAACATTTTGGTTGTAACACCTACAGGTGTTAACCTTGAGGAAGAAGAGGTGATGGTGGCCAGGGACCCACTACAAAAGGGCTTCTGCATCTTTATGCACGATTATTGCAGCAGTTGCCTCAAAAGTCAAGCTCCAAAATCTTGGAGTTGAAGGATATTAAGGATCCCTAAGTCTGGCTAGAAGGGACAAAGGCTTCTCACGGGTCTGAATCTAGTCCACCTCAGTACTGAGGAGTGCCTGAAAGTTAATCCCATGATGAATGGTCTTCACAAAGTTAGCTGGTTCTGGTGCACATCAAAACTGGCATTAAACAGCAGTCTCAATAAAAGATCAGAGGAACATAAGCCAAATTAGGCTATCACCCTTGCAGATTGTGTTTGGGGTGCATTCCTGGGCTCTGGAGGAGGTTTCTAATGCCACTAACTTCTTTCCTTTTCACATGCACAGAGATAAAGATGGCCAGTTATCAGAGAGTGAAGCAATAACACCAAGTGTGTCCTGAAGACTAATGGAACTCTGTAGGCATCACCCTGAAAAAACATAAGATAAAATTACTCTCAATAAGACAAAACCACAATATATATTGAGAAGGCATAACCTTCCCCTAATTAATCCCATTCTGAATAACTTTTCACTTTTTCCATAGAATTTTTTTGGGGGTGGAAAGGTTTTCATCCTGAAAGAGATCACCAAGATGAAAAATTTTTTCAGATGAACAGATAAATCTCTGCAAAGCTGCAAGTGACTGCAAAAGGGATGTAAAATTAGATGTGTCATGCAGTTCTATGACTAGGAACCATTGCATCCCCCGTGTCCCATATGAATGAGCATGAACCATTCCTCACTTTCTTTACAATGAAAATACAGCTTTAGCCAATCGAAATGCTGATTTCAATAAAGTCAAGATTTACTAAACTAAACAGAGTCACTTTGCTCTTTAAAATGGTCCGTGGTTTTGTCACTTTGGACTTGTCAAGATTTTCTCCCAATATGTTTCTAAATTCCTCTTTTACAGCTTAATATAACAGAGGACATTTCATTTTTAGAAGTCAGAGTACACCAGTAGGATTGAAGATCAACACTAAGTTTGTTACATACACAGAAATTCTAATAATTTAAAAAGCATTTTTGGTGAAGAAAGTTTAGCCAGAAAAACTGAGGAACCTCCAGGATTCAACTGTTTTACTTCAACTGACCTCCATGTAAAGCCTGAACAGAACATCTTGGCAACCAATTTGAAAACATATTGTGAATCCATGGATAATATTTCTGGACAAATAAGTAGCAGCATTCATAAGAATCATTTAATTGTGGACACAGAGGTTTATATGGATTTGATTGGTGTATGGAAAGGTATAAATAAAATATAAATAAAAACTTACCATATTCAAGGTGGGATACCTGCGAGCTGCAGCAGATAATCCTCACTAGTATAGATTCTCTGGGTGGAGAACGAGAAACCCATGATGCCCGCACATGCCGCACCAACACATTACAGACTGTGCCTGTGTGAAACCAGTGGAGCTTTCAATTTACCTGACATGGGTTCACTGAAACCAGAATTGTGCATTCTCTTCTCTTAAAACAAGAGGGACACCAGGGATTTTTGTCTGGTTTTTTTTATTGTATAAATCAATAACTTTATAAACAACAAATAAACCAAATATATTATATTTGAATTGAAATTTCATGTCAAGTTTTTACACTGAAGATTATTTTGAGTTTAGAGCTGAGTTTAGGAAACGTTTAAAACTCCAAACACCCTAATTACAAAAATACATCTGCTTGGTTTCCCTATCTTATTCTGTAAAGAATACTACCAAATTTAAAATCAGATCCTTGGAAGGACAGCCAAGTAAACAAAAAAACCAGGATAGAATAGCAAACCAATTTTTAAGAAGTCTGAAACATCTTTATTTAGGCAAGGTTCAAAGTTACAAATCTTTATTTCTTTTGACTGGGGAAGCTTCCAGTGAAATGTTGACTGTCATTCAACACAACACTTGAATTTTAAGCACATAAACATACTTCACCAGAGAAACTCGAAGGGATCAAAGTCTTTTTACTGAGTAGCTCTTATGGAAACAAAATGCTTTTTTGAACTGGGGCCTTTAGACCTGGACTCTCTTCCCATTAAAATACAGAAGATCAGTAACGATCTGAAAGACCAGGGAATCCAAACTAGATGCTTTTAACAATGTTAATGAAATTAAAATCAAATCTACCAAATCCAAAAGATTCAACACAATTGTAGTTGCCTGTTCCTGAATGCAGTTTAGTATGCCAACACCTCTCAACTATTTCTCTTTCTGTGGAAGTAGCCTTGTTGCCATTCGCACAAGAGAAGGGGTCTTCACTGCTAGTAGTTTCAACCAAGCTTTGGAAAAGCATATTTTGCAAGTTTATTCTGAATTCAGAACTGATGTGGTTAGAAAACAGACTCAACAATTCACAACCACCAGCAAAAATCACTTTAGAAGTTAAATAAGTGACAACCCTCTACAAAACACAGCATTATAATTTTTGTAACTCTTGGACAACTTGGACTCAGTGTTCTTACTGTTTCACCAACATAAAATAAAACTGACTTCAGAAAGTTACTCCAGTGTGCAACTAGTTTGGATAAGAGGTAAGAACTTTTCAATACTCTTTCCTATATCAGCCTATAGAGCTCGTTAAAAAAAAAAATTACATCATTCCATACCTTTCTGGCAGGACTCAAAAAGAACCCAGAAAAGCAGAATAGTAAACACACAAATTAGTCATATTTGCCACTATTATCCAGCTTATGAATTACAAGGAACACTAGTTGTGGGCACTGTAGCAGGGCTTAAAGGTTACAACAGCAGGCTTCAAAAACAGAGGACTGAGAGATCCCCTACCAATAATAAAAGCATTATTAGTAATTTAGCTGATTTCCAGGTGTCTTCCAAAACATTCTGAAAACAGCCTCAGGAAGTCAAGACAAGTTGGTGAAAATCAGTTGATATCACAGAATCACAGAATGTTCTGAGTTGGAAGGGACCCACGAGGGTCACTACGTCCAGCTCTTAAGTGAAAGGCCCATACAGGGACCAAACCCACAACCTTGGTGTTATCAGCACCATGCTCTCACCAACTGAGATAATCTCACAATAAACAACTGACCTCATCTCTGCATACAACAGGGCTTTATAAGAGAGTAAATAACTGAAAGGGAACCTGCTAGGTGCTAGAAATCCAGTTGCAAGAAAAATTGGTTGAGTTTTCCAGTTGTTCCCTCAGATTTAACAGGCAACACAAATCAGTTGAGTGGAAATCAGTCCAAACTGAGGTGGCTTTTTTGTGGTTTTGTCCCACTCCTCCTGTTCTTTCGGAATAAAAACTGGCTGGACTTCTGTCCTCACACTGAGCCCTATATAATGGGCCAGGTTTTGGTGCCAGGCACACCTTTGTAAAGCAAGTACAGCTCCAGTACATGCCCCTCTGCAGGGCTGAAAACAAACACAAGCCTCCTTCCCCAGTCCAGAAATAATCCTGTTATGCTCTGAAGAATCAGTGTAGACTGGATATAAAATGGAGGCATCACCTTTCCCCTCAAATGCTGCCCATCATTAATAACATATGCCCACAAATCATCCTCCAGTACACCAAACCTGAGAAATACAAGATCCTATTTGGTGCTTGCTCACAGAACCAGATGCAAGAACATCTCAGGTGAAATCCACTAAGTCACTCTGGTCTGTCAGCAGCACTGGGGAGAGGCATATAGTGTCCATGAAAAATATTTTAGTAGTAATTTGAACTAATTTTTCTGCGTTATCCTCCATTCCTGTTTCTCTGCAGCTGTTCTTGTGTCCCATTTTCTAGGCAGTTTCTAGACTCTGTGTGTGTGTAAAGATCACTACTTGCAACAAGCTCCCTTAGAAAATACTTATCACTGATAAATCATCCACTCGTCTATTTCCCCCTCAGTGACCTTTCAGCAGGCAGCTAATGAGGTTAGCAGCAGTGATACTTATGAAGTAGTCATTGCCAACACGTTGCTCACAGTAATTCTTCCAAGCAGAGATGACAGGGAAGGAGTGGCGAGGACTTCTCTGTTTTGTTTTGAGTAATGGTGGCTTTTTTCTAAAGCAGATTTTAATGAAAAAATGAGCGTTGCTTCAGTGTTTTGTGAGTTCCCATTCTCTGATGACTTCCTCCTTTTCCCATTCAAACACAGACTGCTTCTAGTCTGGCTGCATCAGCAGGCTGGCTGGGGCAAGATTGTAGGTCTCTCTTTCTGGCAGGGGGTTGGGATGGATGCTCCAGGGGGCCTGGGGAGGGCCCCTCACCACTCCCATGGGTTGATGTGCTTTCTCACCAATGGGAACCTCTTTTTGATGGCCTTGTTCTTTCTCCTCTTCAGCCAAAGTCTCTGCTGCTTTGTCATACGTTATAGGCTGTTCTTCCACTGGAGAAAATGGATATGTATTACTGAAAGCCGTGTGAAAAGATTCACAACAGCTAAGCTTAAAGAAATGTAGTGGCAGCTTTGAGAGATGAAAGCTATGAAAGAATGCACAGAATCAGGTTCAATACCAACTCATGATGCAAGAACAAAAAACCAGGCAAAATCAAGAACTTGCTTCAGATTTTAAGAAATTACTTGTCCTAGATCCATGGTTTTCTCTTTTAATACATAACAGGAAAAGGCATGCCCATAACAGGAAGATTACCTGCCTGGAAAATTAAGATCCCTGCTTCAAAGTCAAAAGATCTTAGAATCATTCACTGGCATGGTATAAGAACTTCCCTTAATACATTAAAGAAAATACCAGATTATTTATTGTTCTTTTTGTCTAAGATGGCGGAACCACTTCTGCTAAAATTTTCGGGAAAAAGTCAGACACCTGTCATGGGAAATTTCTGTTCCAATACCTGCATCTGATAAAGCTGTAAATGAAAACAGAGTCTCCTAATGGGAAACATCAGTCTTCCTTTGCCGGACAGTAAAGTTCTACACATGTTCCCAATATTAGTCCATCTAAGTAAATGTGAGGCACATTTTCTACTGATGAATAAAGTGACTACTCAATATATGTCTAAGGACATGACAGGCAATTTTGAAAATCTTGCAAGATGCCTGCCTATTTGTATCCTCAAACATTTGCCTTTGCATATTTCTTAGTGACTGAGGCAAACTGGCTTCTCTAGTAACTTCTGCAGTTAGGAAGTATACATGGTAAATAAAACAAATGTCTAAGGATATTAGTCTTTCTCCATCAGTTCTCACCATCTGACCAATTAAGAGATTCAGATGCCACCTAGAAGGCCATATTTCCTAAAATTCAGAGTGGTAACTTGAGAGCCACGGAAGCCTGTTGCGTGCTTCTGTGCTGCCTGCTGCCTTTGGACCAGTGACGAAAGGCACATCTCCTCTATTTATCTCATCTTTGTTCAAGCAGCAAACACTCCCCAAGCAGTCAAACAGCTTGTTTAACACAAAAAGCAGAACTGCAGTTGCTGCCATGGGGACTTCTCACACCTTTCCAGTTATCTTGCCTGAATGAATAAGGACTGTCAAAGTGTACTGTTCCATGGGTATCCCTTCCCCAACAGTATGATGAGCATAACTTCACTTGCAAAGCTCTGGAGGTCTATATGAATGCAAAAATCTGATATTATTTCATTGCAAGAAGCCTCTGGCTTCTTATGAGTGTGAAAGCACTGTTGTAGTATAGTTTCTCATGACTAGTCTGCAAAACAAAGGACTGAATGGTCTCTTCACAGCAATACAAATATGGGTTCTGCCAGAAATAAAATCTGGGTTTCTCTGTCTCCTCTATCAGCCTGCTCCTGCTGGTACAAGGTGAGAAGAGATCTAATAAGGAAGGACATCCTACTCACCAGATTCTGAAGGACAGGCAGGATGAGGATCTGCTGTCTCACACTCAATTAGATCAACTGCTTTAGTCTCCAGAGAACTGTTACCCTCCTTAAAAACCGCAAACTGCAAATACATACAATGTGCACAAAATATGCAGAGCCCAAATTAACATAAAATGAATTGGTTTTCTGAAACCCTAGAGGCAAACTAAAAGGGCCACACACACCAACCACTGAACAGGGAAAAAGATCATCCTGGCTTCTGGGATGACCCTTCCCCTGCAGGTAATTAAACATTTGGGTTGATGACAGCCCCAGTCTTTCCTTGGAAAGCTCACAGTCCCAGTCTAGTAAAGAACTACCAATGCCCTTGCCTTGAAAATCAAAATTTCCAAGGGCAAGAACAAAAGTTCATGAAAATCAACCCTCTCCATAGTACTGAGGGCTATTTTTAAAGTGTTAAAGATATCTGCAGGAATCCAGATAGCAGGAAACTGTGTCAAACATGGGGAAGGAAGCGAGCCTCCTTTCCTGGCTCTCAGCATCTCCTGCAGGGTATGGTTCCATCATGCCACAGTGACAGTGGAAGTCAGAAGATGAGACCCTCTGGGGGAACATGCTGAAAAGACGAGAGGGAAAACAGAAAAACCAGGGGTAGAAGAAGCAATGTGAAGCACTATGATGAAATTGTACAGAGGGAAAGAGGAAAAACCAGTAAAGGGGGAAGGCTCAAAGAGCAGAGACAGGGAAGACAAGAAAACATCTGTAAATAAGATGTTCCAACAAAAGGACTGACAGATTCAGGGCTCCAGGTGGATAGCCAGGGGATTTATGTGAATAGAACACACATGTAGCAGGTGCACCTATTTAGGCATCAGTTCATTTATGAAAAATCTGTACTCTCACAGCTGCTAACCCACATGTGACAGACCCCCGGCAGAGATTCAGCTACACACAGTTCTGCAAAATATCTCTGAGTGGGCAAAGCAAAACACTTGGTGGATGAAAAGTCTCAGAACAGCATCAAAATCCAGGCACGTGCAGAAGTTTACCAAGGCTTACATACCAGTAGGACTAACCTGGCCTTGCTCACAGAACTCTAATATGAATGTCAAAAAATATGCAGGCATACCCTCAGCTAAATGTACCCTTAGCTAATTGTACCCTCACCTGTCAGAGCAGAAGTAAAGGGAAAAGTGAATAATGCTTGGACAACTTATAGGTATAGTTTCAGTATCGTGATACCTAACTTTTGATGTGTGTGATAGCACAAAAGTTAGGTATCCTCTGTATCAACCTAGACAGGCAACAACAAGAAAGTCTTCGCACTCTCTCTCGTCATCCTCACAACTGAGAAATGGCAGTGTGGACTACCAAATGAATGAAACTCATGAGCTCCTTACAGTTACTGCATACACAGCATACAGTCCCAATATGAAGTCCTTTGTTAAGAT
Organism: Corvus kubaryi; assembly: GCF_017639235.1. Classification (NCBI taxonomy): domain Eukaryota; kingdom Metazoa; phylum Chordata; class Aves; order Passeriformes; family Corvidae; genus Corvus; species Corvus kubaryi. The sequence continues at coordinate 3,778,523 of NW_024582059.1, read as the reverse complement.
CATTAATGTTGTGTACATCAATAGTACCCAAAAACCTATTCCAGCTCCTTAAGAGTTGAGCAGCTATTGCTTTCTGTCCCTGATGTAGTATAATCTCTTTTTTTACATAAAGCTCTCCAACAATCCACTTGAAGTGAATAGTAGAAATGGACAATTTCCCACAGCTTTTTGGCAACTCTAGAGCTTCTAACCTGAGTGCAGGGATGCATGAAGCCCTGGTGAACTTAATGATCAATGGCTACATCAGCACAGAGAAAATCACATGCATGAAACCACAGCAATCCATTACTGAGTAAGCACCAATAATTAGCAAAGGGTCAGTGATTTGCTCTTCCAGTGTGCAACAAGCCATTGCAATAAATTACTTTATTAATGTGTTCAATGTCTCCCGGTGCATAGTGAAATGTAACACAAATGTGTAATAGATTTAAAAGCTGGATTTGTTTTTGTTGATTCAGTCCATTGCTTAGCTGTTTAGTTACCTTATACTCAGCAAAAATGTCACTGGTGACCAGCATTAACTGCAGGGTCAGCAGAAGGTGGAGACAGAGCTGATGGGCTGCAGGCCTCTTAGAGCACCGCTCCCAGGCAACAAACTGTTCTCAGTCCCAACAAATGTTTCTGCTTTTTCCAACCTCAGGTATTTTGCAAACTGTGGATTTTACTTCTGCTGTGAGCAAATTATGGCATTGCCATGATTCAGCTCATTTGCTGTCCGCTACCTGAAGGAAAGGTGCTGATGATAAAACATGCATAAGAGTATGCAGTTGAGCAGCTAAGGAACCATATGCCATAACCAGGGTTGAGTTAATTCAGTACTACCAACATATGTTTGACAGTGTGCTTCAGTGGCTACCCACTCACAGATCCTGCCAGACACTCTCACTGAATCATTTGCAAGGCCAGTCTGAGTCTCAGACTGAGCACAGAAGTAGCCACAGACGCCAGTTATGTCACTTGACAACTTCAAGATCCAACTGCAACCATCCAGCAGTGTAATGTCATTCTAATGCCAGTCAGAATCAGATCCTAAGACCAGATTTTATGGGGCTAAATGCAGCTTCAAAAATGACAACAGCCACAGGCCTGGACAACCAGACCGTGTCTGCATTTTTACCTACACCAGTGTAAAATTGGAACTTTATATACCCTACCAAGCAGCCTGATAGAATCCTGGTTGTTTTTCTTTACAAGGCAGCAGCTTCTAATACAAGACATTTAATTTAATCAAGCCCCAAAATAGAGTTCAACATCTCATGTAGCACACACAATACTTGGCTCCCAAGAAGCCTTTTTTACAGCGGGCATACTTTCCTGTGAAAATAGCTGTGTGATATGCCATGTCATCACATTGCCATTTCCTTAATTTAGAACACAGTTCCCCAACTGTTGTGTTCAAAGCTAACAATAACACTGGCTAATGGTTGCAATATATCCAGGCAACTGTGAACTTTGAGGGATAACAATGAGGTAAGATGAACTAGGGTTCACAGCAAAGCACTTGATGACTCTAGCAGTTATTTAATGTATTTAAGATGTGAATTATTTGATGGATAATCTCAAGTGGATCCCTAACACTCTTTGATCCTTCCTGATTCCTTCTCCACTCCACATTAATATAGTTACCAGAGGCTTGTTGCCAGTAGGTGTTACGTTCTGATTGTCAGCGCGGCTGCTGGCGGCTCTTATCGCGTCTGCATAAAGATTCTTCTTATACAAATTCTGACTTCTGCAACAGAACAAAAGCTGATGCAAGTTATTTTGCTTTGAGAGGAACAGATGCTGCCTTTTTCACATGTTATTCTATCAGTATTCACAGAAGTATGTATATTTTGTTTTCTCTCACTGGTTTGTGTATTGCTATCCATTACCACACAGTGGTTGAGACAAATAGCTTGTCAGAAAAAGAAATCAGTAAGAAGTGTACAAATGCTTGTCCCAATGTGCCATCTCTAAAGGGTCATTCATTAGAATGAACAATAGGCCTCGTAATTTTAACTAGACCCTTCCATTTTCTTATATTATTCTATTTATAATACATTTCTCTTATAAAAATTTGTTTCAAGCAATGCAATGAAGCGTGTCTGTGGGTGAAGCTCAGAAATAAAAGTCTGACTGTATTTTTGTACACTATCGGTAGTTACAATTATGAAAGTCACTTTTGTATTCATCTGCATCATTTATACAAAGCAACAATTTCAGAAGTTATTATGAAATAAATGAACTGAAAGTCTCAAAAAGCTTGGAAATAAGTTCTTTCAGGAAATACTCATGACGTACAGAATCGGCTTAAGGAGAAAAAGCCAAGAGTACAATCTGAAGATGGAAAAGGTATGAATAATCAGCTCTAAGAGGCTAGTTCCATAAATTCAAAGCTTGTTATTTTTATAGTTAAACAGCAATTAAACAGTTAAACAGTTAAAAGGCAGTATTAAAAGCCCTTATAGGCCCAAACATTAAATTTTATTTTGCATCACTTGAGATCCAAATCAGTACATCTTCTTTCACTTTGCATACATGTTTTTGCCCTCCTAAGCATCAGCTAACAAAATTAATGTTGCACTTCTCAAATTCTGGAAGTCTGAGGTTATAACATCTTTTTACCTGACCTATTTTAAATAAAATTTAGTAGGTATTTACCAAAGAAAATAGGTATTTTCCTTTTATTTCGGAACTTTACTTTTATTTCTGCATAACCTTTATATACGAAGTAGGAAAGGTCACATGCCATAATTACCATGTATTGCTCCCTTCGTGAAAATACAACATAATTAAATTTTACTTTGTGTGACCTTGGCCAATTGGGGTGGAGGAATCTATGACTGAGGTGTTGAATCTATGATACAGGTTTGGGGTTTTTTGTGGAAAAGAGTTGTTTCCTTGCTTCCCATGGAAGATAAAACTTGGCACAGTATACAGTCAGACTGCATAAACCTAACTTTAAGAATAACACTGTGCTCTTCAGCAGACAATAGTCATTGAACAAACCAACACAATACTTCAGCATGCTTGGCCTTCAGTTCACACATTTTCAAATTGGCAGGTGTAGACCTCCAGCTTCATTTCCTTCAATTGAAAGGAGATAGGCATCTCCATTTTGCAGTAGAAGGAACAGGACTATTACAGACTTAATCGGGACATTTTGCAATACAGTAGATTATCTGAAAAAGTGGTATAGCAATTTCAACCCACTTACTGGTTTCCAGACTCCAGTTAAATAGGGATTTTAGATCAGTGGTTTAATTTTCATCTAGTTATACTAGTAATTGCTGCAGTTCAAATTCAGTCAAGCGTGTAATTGAAAACCTGTTGTTGTGGTAAGCAGTTATATTGATCACAAGCACTTGGCAAGAAAGAAACATAAATCTGGGAGAAATTACGAAAGAGAGAGGAAGGGAAGAAATTTAATATCTTCATACCTTTAAACAAATCATATTCTGTCTATTTTTCATAAGAGAATGCATGAAATATATGGGAAATATAAGAATCTCACAATTTTTCTGTTCTTTATATATCCACTGATCAAAATCTGAACCCCAAGTTATGATAAAAAAACAGGCTACACTTAGCTTCAGTTCTGGACCCCTATCACTAATTAATAGAAAATAAGAAATGTTGCAGCTTCTCTACTTTTATGGACTAAATATGCCAAGAACCATTAAATAAGAATGGATAATATTAGGTTACACAGTTAACTTCTTTTGTAGCTTAACTTTTTGTGTCTAGGAGAGTCTAATTTTAAAATTGACCTAAACCACAAACAAAAATCCTGCATTTAAATCAGCCTCTGAGAACAGCTGTCTGCCAAGGTCATGGCCAAAAGACTCTAGCTTAAATGCTTAATACTTTCCAGTCTAAGGGACAGCGATGACATTTAATTTCACATCAGGCTGCGTTCTTAAATAGTGACTGTAGGAATCCTTTTTGCCACAAGAAGAATCCCAAATCTGTGCAATTCATTACATCCATGGAAAATGCCAGGGAGTACTTTTACAACAGATGTGCTTAGACTCACATCCCTGATTTTACTCTTTCTACTGCCAGGAAAACTGTTTCCATGTTTGTTGCTGGAAACATCACTCTGGAAGTTTGCCTTGGGAAGGTTAGTAGGCTGCTTTTCTCAATGGCAAGGAAATTTTCGGGTGGAATTCTACACTGAAAGGCAAACGAAGGCAAACTCATTGAATAGCTGGTGGAGAAGAGCCAACCTCTACCATGACAGTTCCAGACATCTACAGCTGTGAAAGGAAACCAAGGAAGAAGTAAATGGCATGTTCCTGAGCTCTCTCCTCAATATGAATTATGGCTCCTCCTCAAACCTAATAAGGTCTATTCTTCTTCCCTCCAGACACGTCTGCTCACTAACACCAATGTGAGTTCTGCGGGCAGGGGACGTGCCAGAACTTTCTGTGTTATTCACAGATGCAGTTACTGAAAAGAAAAGAATAGGAATTTCCATCAGCTGAGGACCAGCTCACGTTGCCAGCCACGAGCACTCTGTGCAAGCAGCACAGGAGGGCGGCAGCCCCGTTTGGAAGCAGTACCTGCGGCAGTAGGCAGCCAGGACGCCCAGCAGCAGCAGCAGGGCCAGCACGGCGGCGCACACGGTGATGGTGATGTTCCGCACCTTGGCCCGCCCGGCGCGCTGCTGCTCCCACCACTCCAGGTCGCTGAACTGGCAGCGCTCCCCCACGTAGCCCGTCACACATCTGCCAAGGAAAGAGGGCACACGCTGCAGCGGGTGGCAGGGCACAGCCCCACGCCGCCACTCCTGTCGCCTTGCGCCTTGGTTCGCCATTGATCACCACTACAGAAACATCTGCTTGAATTTTGCAGTGGGGAAGACAAAATTATTTTAAAGGAATGCTGTTGGAACATGTAGAATCCAGTATTAGAAGTACTTTAATTTTTTTTGCGCTGTAATTTTTGCTGGTGTTGAATCGCCTGTAGAGTTACACAGAGAGATTGTAATTACTAGATTACTATGGGTAAAAAGTAGAAAAAAAAAGTTTCTTAAATCCTGTAAATCCTGCTGTGTGATTAGTGTTTCCCCAGGATTTTCCATTTAACTTCTTTCAGCAGCAAGCTTCCCTTCCTTTAAAGGAAGCAGTACAGGACTGACTCATATTTTCAGAGCGATTTGGCTAAGAGAACCAAATTTTAATCTGAATCTTTACTTTAAAATTAATGATGAATGAAAGTGTTTTTAAAAACCCCATGATAAGGGTTAGAAATATCTTCAAAACTTAATTTTAATATAAGCTTCTTCTGTAGGCAGTTTTTGTTGATTTGTTTGGTTTTACCATTGTAAAACCCAGCATAGAAATATCTTGTCAATGCATGAAACCCTCAAATCAAAATTACTAGAAACTGAGAAATACATCAAAAATAATCCCAGCCTAGTTTTACTGTGCGAGGCAAGACACATAAATAGTAGATGGAAAAATTGAAAAGTCTACTCAATTCATAACAATCCCTCAGCAACGTAGGCTCAACTCCTCACAATTCTAATTAGTCTGATTTTACTCAAGTCCAAGAGCTAGTCAAGTGAGAAAAAGAAACAGGATTTGACCTGCAGCAGCTTTTACCTAATATCATGAAAACATTGTATCAGCATTCATTATTAAATCAGGCACAATCACTTTCGTTCTGTCACAATTTAGAATGCATGTGTGCTGGAAGGCAGTAAAAATGCTAATTTTTTAATGTTAGATTACAATGAATTTCAATCATGCTGGAAGATCTACTTTCTAGTGTAAGATCTTTTATTACTTAAAATACAAATCACATCTGGCATGTGATTTTTGCTAGATAACATTTTTCCATTCCTGCCCTTTGGTAGTTAATAGATTAGAGCCTACATGAATGAATGCTGCCATCTAGTGAGAATTCAGCAGGCATGGAATCCAGCAACGTCCACACACAAACCCCAACAGCTAAGCATGGTTGCTCTTAAATTTTTTAACTGCTTCCACTTCCAAAACTTTAAAATATGTATATTTGAATTCTCATTATGCAGTAACGCCTAACAGATAAAAGAAAAAAAGAATTATGTGATCCAATTTGAAAGTTCTGCAGGTTTAGACTCTTTAATTTCAAGAGAGGAAACTTCTGAGGTGAAAATAGATAGTTTACAATGCCTCTAAAAGTTACACTAAAAATTCAAAACAAGCACCAGAGATGACTATGAGTTTGTCTCCTGTAATGTCTTTGCCCAAGGGCTTTGCTGATCTCAAGAAATCCACAGCACAAAGCACCCACCTCATTCCCATATGTGTACATGAGACACATTCCTTTCATATTCTTACAGGTACAGAGATCTGTAGGCAGGGGAGACCACTCAAATTTCAAAATAGGAAAGCCTGAGACACATAGGGAGATTTGCCTACCCTGGAACAGCATCCACCCCCTGCACAGGTCCTCACTTACCACCTGAGACCCCAGGGGAGGAGGCAGGCATTGGATTTGTCCCACTGTAAAGATTTTATGCTTGATTTTGAAGAAAGATTAGGAGTACAGATTCAATTATAATCAGGTTACACACTTAAATGCCAACACTAAATGTTTTGAGGAGATTATTACTCCATGGGACTAGGTTGTCACATTGACCAAGCCAAGGCTGACCTCTGGAGAGATGAGATTCTCCTTGATTTTATCAGTATTCCCCTGCATTTGGGGAACCCAGAAATAGGCCTCACAAAAATATTGACAGGGTTAAAAATATTGACAGGAGAAGCAGGTCTCGATTTTGAGGTCTCGTTGCAACTCTCCCTGTTTTTAAGGGGGCAATTATATCTTATCCTTTTCTGCCTTTCTGAAATGGAAGATGCTGACACCAGACTGCTCCCTGGCCCCAGTCAGAGAAGACAAGACAGAGATGTCCTCTTGCATCCCAGTGACTGCTACACCTGAACAGCAAGGCCAACAAGGAGGTGCAAGTCAGTGCAACACGTACTGGAAAGAGAGCAAGCATCTCTTTCATAAAGCCATGAGCACTAAGTCATTTAACGACTTACCTTCCATTGCCAAAGCAAAGAATCAAGTGCTTAGGGAACAGATCCAATCCTACTGTTAATTTCAACGGGTGTGAATAGAGTGGCCATGCCCTGAAAATTACACTGATAACTTACAGGAAAGAAGAGATTCTAATGCTAATGAGTGACACGAACATCATTTGTGGACAAACTCATCACTGCCTGCAGTTAACCGAGGGCAGCATTCCAAGAGTGCCACTCTTCAGCAGAGAAAATACAAATTTCTGGACTTACGTGCAGGCATAGTCTTGCAGATCAGAAACATAATTGCACACTCCCCCATGGAGGCAGTATGACTCGTACGAAGGAGGGCATCCTACAGGATCGCCTTGCACAGCGTTTGTAGTGTATCCATTGCTGACAGCAGTTGGGGCAATGGTAGATTCTGAAACAGAGAGTTTCACAAGGACATCACAAACGTTTGGCCTCATTGGCAACATAATCTTATGAAAGAACTTCAAGGTACAAAACTAGGTAAAAATATCTAATTTCTATTAATTACTAGTGTTTCACCTTTTTGCTTATGTTGTTATCAAATTTAGGCAAACGGAAATTTAGATCAAATTGTTAGATATGCTTGATTTTTAGATTTACAGTGAAAGACCTGCAGTGATTGACTGAGTTCTGTCTATTTAGATGTGTGAGTCCAGCTCTGAAGAAAAACTGCACCAACTGTCTAGGTGCTTACTCTGAAATAATTTTTGCAATTTATGCAGCTTTGGCATACGGTGAATGTCTACCACACATAAATTACCAGAGTCAGAGGTAGAGGTGAAGGGTGACTTTATTTCATGCACTTGGATCTCAGACTCAGAAGTTTTCACAAGCAACTTGCCATTCTTATGCAGATTATTTCTACTCTGCTACCATCCAGTCGATTGCATCTCTGTGTGATGGCAGAACACATTTTTATTGTTTCAGGCTAGCTCGGGTACAGATGACAGCATCACTGGGGGAGCAAGGAACCCTGGGGTGCAGGCAACCCTATTGACCCAGTTCTTCAAAGGGTTCTGTAGCCTGCTCTGAATCACACGTGCTGCCGCCCACACAGCTATCCAAACTAGCTAGTTTTAAAGGTAGCACTAATATCTCTCTGCACAGCATGACCACAGTGCAGACATGCCCTTACAGAAAAGGAGTGTTTTCATGCCTACTTTGATGCTACAACAAGTCTATAGGTCAGAACAAAACAGCTACATGGCAAAGAATTTCCAGCAGTATGGATTAGCAGAGACATGCCTAATCATTCTCATACAATTGTGGGATCAGTTCTATGACTCACACTAGTTTTATTGCAACATGACCTTCAATGACATTTGGGTCTTAAAATTTCATTAGCAGGAGAACTGCCATGGCAAAGAGCCTGAATGGAAAGGGATGAGTGATTATAGTGAACCCCAGGTGTGTGTGCATTCAGAAAAGAAAATTTCATCTTGCTAAAAGAACTAAAACAGTTTATTAACACCTGTGAAGACCTGGGATCAGACTGACAGATGAGGGACCTAGGAAACATTGCTTCCAAGTCATGCATCATTTAAAATCATAATTTCCTGAGTGACACCTGAAACTATTGAACAATTAAGTAACTGAAATGGGAGTGGGAATCCTGATGGGTGTTCTATTTAAGAAAGCCACAATTTCCTTGTTTTTCTGAAGAAACAGCTTTGTGACAGCCACACAATGTCCCTCCATCATCAGAAAGTTACTCAATCTGCAGTAAAATTCACCCTGACCAAGAAGGGTGACACAGAATAAAACGAGTCACTCTCATTTTCAAGGATTGCAGCTACCACATTGAGGCACTAAAATGAGGGTCGGATAGTCACTAGTGCTGAACCGTCAGGAGTTCCCTTCAGTAAATTGGTAATCAGATTTTCTAAGGAGTTTCAGAGCCCTTCTGAACAATTAGTGCCTGTAACTGAGAGACAAGCTTATACTGAGGAATCAAATGGCACTTAAATCATGTGCATTTCCTGTGCTAGCCTTCTGCAGAGTAACAGAAGGCACAGGGAGTTTGAAAAATGGCACAGGCTGAAATTACCCCCCAAAAATATTACTTCCAAGGAGTATTTACTTCTGCTGTTGATTGTAAATGACACTTGATAGATTTGTTGTTACATTTAGACAGTAAAAATTCACATTGAATCTTAATGTAGATATTTCCTAACTAAACTCGGATCTGTTTTCCTTGGTCCACTACAAAACAGCCTCCTAAAGGCAATGCTAAATGGATCCACAAGCTGGTCAGAGTGTTACTGTGCAGGGATCCTTTAGTTTCCAGGTACAACAATTTATCCAAGAACACAGTTCTTAATTTAGGGCCACTTTGTTTTATTTACTCATTCTATTTACTCACTGCAGCCGATGCCAGTTCCAGAGGCATGATCAGCACACGAGCAAGTGAAGTTTCCTTCTGTATTTGTGCAGGTCATGTTCTCTCCACAGGTGTGGGACCCCATCTTGCACTCATCAATATCTGTCACCCAAAGAGTCTGCAGTTAGAAGAACGAAATGGCTCAGAGCATCAGTTAAAAGGGCAGCAGTTGCAGCACTGCGGTCCCCAGGCAGTGGGGAAAAACACCAAAGATCTCTCCCTCTGCAAGTATGCCTTCATGGAAAACCCAATGGAAAAGCAATCAGCATACTTTCTATAGCAAGAGCATGCTGTGCTGCTGCAGAAACTCTCCACAGGGAGAAAGAGGGAAAGGCTTCCCCACGAAGTGGAACAAATACAGTAGAGTTGAAGAAGATAATTATTTGTACCAGATGAATTCTCCTGGCATTGCTAGTCATAGCTTGCAGCCTGGATCCATATGTCTGCAGTAACACAGCAGAAGGGTTTGGGAGTGGGGAGCTGCCCACCCCTGCACCACCCACCTAGTTCAGCCTGAACAAAAAGTTTGGGTAGAAGAAAAGTGTCTAGAAACCTCCAGGTTTATTCAGTTTGTGTAAACACTTCTATGAGTGAGGGTTTGAATGACTGTGAAGAGGCTCCCTGACTACAAGAGTTTGCAGGCTCAGAGCCCATGTTAGGCTTGTATTTATCTCTCACTCCCATCCTGCTGCACACCCTCCTCCTGCCTCCACTCCTCTGCAAAGCCCACAGCAGCAGCTCCTGCCAGGCTGGCACCTGCACACTGCTAAGTGCCAAAGCACTCCCCTCAAAGGTGAAACCTTTGGTTTATATGGCAGAGTTTGGGAACCTCTGATTCATTTTATGAACTGTCAGCAGAGTACATGTGCCAGATCTACTTCAGGGAATCACAGATCTGTTACCCCAATTTCTGTGAAATGATTGCTTAAGCTGCTGGGAATTTTTCTACAGTAAAATTAACAGGCTCTGGCTCAAAACAGTCTAGAAAATTCAGAACACTTTTAAATACAAAAAGAAAAAAAAAAACAAAAACAAAAAAAAAATGAAAAGGGGGAACACAACTGCTGCAGCATATTTCAAGAAATGTGATTTCACCAAGACAACATACACTCACTGTGTGTTATCACTGAACACACTGTCACATTCCTGGACACTGTGCAGGCATTTACAACTGAACCACAAAATCGCTTGCCAGTTTCTGGTTTTCATAGTACATTTCAAGTCATCGAACACAAAATTAATTTTGGTTATGTTTACTTCATAATAATGCTGCATCTTCTATAAAATGCTGAGAATCTGTTTTCTGGACTTAAAGACTGCAGGAAGATAATAGACTACTTTTCAGTAACAGTGGAAGGTAGTGCATCCTGAACAGCCATACCACAGTATAGTGGTAAATAAGACAGTAAGAGCCCAGGGCTGCCTAAGGACTTGCCTTCTAGGTGGTGCTGGGAAGGCAAGAGGACCTTGTCACTCCTGTGTGCACTTCCAGACACCCTCAAAGACATGAGCTCTGTCTCTGACCCCTGCAGGCAGAAGGCCCTCTCGATTCCTCTACCTCTGATAGTTTCCACACTCTACCCATAATAATGATACTGTTCTTAATTTTTCAGTCATCCTAATCAGCATTGAAGAACCAAAGTCCAGTAAAGATTATGTAAGAATTGGTTCAAACTTAATGGGCTTTGAATTAGGCTATAAAGTAAAAAAGGAAAAAGAAAAGGACAAAAGAGAAGCCAAGACTCTCATAAAGCTCCGAACAAACTGTGCTAGTCAAATACTGGAGAGAAAAACCTTCCTGTTCGTATTTACCACTAAAATGGATTAAGAATTTAAGAGACGTAAGGAATGAACTAAAGACCTGGCATTAGAACTAGATGGGCAAATCAGTGGGTCTGATTATTAACAAGACTCTAAATGTACTCAAGTTGTCAGTGTCACACCTTGAACCTCATGCCTATTAAACAGACCTGGAATTATTTGATGAGTATTATGACACACTCAATACCTGCTTTCGTTTATATTCATGGCAACGATTTCCAATAAAGCTCTACTCCTTCACCTCCACTTCCCTCCTCCCCTTCACTCTTCCTCTCTCTCCTTCTATAGCCACTAAAAAGAGTGCAAACACTGAGAGGAGATATTCACTGACAACTACAGGCTTTGCATATTGATGAGATGCTGAGGTTACCACACTTCAAACAGGGAGGAAGGAATCAAAAAGGCAGAAATGCCCCAGCCCTTCAGGCAGAGCAGAGCCCTCACACGTGCCCGTACCATAGCAATGGACTCCATCTCCAGTGTAGCCTTCCAGGCATTTGCAGACGTAGCCCCCTTCCGTATTGATACAGTCGGACACATTTCGATTGCAGCGGTCCATATTTACAGCACACTCGTCAACATCTGTGAGACAAAACAAAGGACAGGGCACGCGGGTCATGGAACCATCACATCAGTCAAGGAACAGAAACATCTACACCATGGGTCTCCCTCAGACTGTGCTGTCACTTGGCATTTGTGCATCTGAAGCAAATGGGAAGAGAAGGAGAGAAGGACTTGGTGGTCATTTTTGGTATGAAATTTGATGGGGGCGTTCTAAAATCCAAGAGAGTCAACCAGGTACTATCAACTGGAGATCACAAATACCGTTTGCTCAAAAAAAACCTGTTCAGAGGAAATGATCTCATTCCAAAAAAGCTTTATATTATAGAACCATAAGTTTGCATTAAGTTGGAGAAGACCTCTGAGAGCATTTGGAAACTTTGTTTTGCGAAGGAACACATAGGCTTAAAAAAAGAAAAAGTACTACAGTGAAAGAAACGTATGCCCATTTCAGTTTACAAGGTTTTTCCCTTTCTATAGCAACACAGATTCTTCTGAGTCTTCATGCTTAGCCACCAAATGGTATTTTTTCGATTTCTAAACCTTCCTCTCGGCCTTTATGAGAGAAAAGAAGTTCTTCCATTTATGTTGCAAACAAGTCCAAAAGTTTAAAGACCACCCTGAGCAATGTTTTGCATGGCTGTTAGAGTCTTTTTCTAGTGCTAGAAAGAAACTAGAGCAGCACTTTTATATAAACATTACATCAGGAATACTAATTTTGAAGAGATTCCTTATGTCTAAATTATACATCAACTATCATGTCTATGGACTGAGATTTTATAATTAGTCAATTTTAACAAATAAATACATTAGACTTTTATTATCCCTGTTATTGCTTCTTAATATTAATAGGATTAACACTCATGGCTTGAGGGGAAAAAAAGGCATGTGATAATCAGCCATTTCATCTCACATGCTCTCTGCTCATCATCCCTTTCATACTATTGACCTTTCTCTGATGGCTTGCACAGCAGAGCTGCCAATGTGAAAGGAGATAGATTTTCTTCCTCTCTCCCAATGTAAAATTTTTCAAAAGTTATAATAATGTTTTTATTACCATGGCATGATTTCCCCTTCCTGGTAAATCCTTTCAAACACTGGCACATAGCACCATCTTCCAGCAAAACACACTCTGCATTGACATAACATTCTAGTGCAGTGCAGTCGTCTTCATCTACAGCATAAAAAAAACAAAAAAAAACCTGGATGTATTTGGAAATATCAAAGGAGGTACTGTAAGTTTATATTAAAGAAAAACAAACAAGCTAACTAACTAACTGGCTAACTAAGAAAACCAGAACCTACTGTCAAGGTTTGAAACAGCTCTCCAGGATTAATAATGACAAGCCAATACAATTGTTACAGCTGTTCTCTTTGTCTAGATGGAGTTGATATGTCGTTTAGTATCAGGATTTTTGAAAACTTTATCCAAAACCTATTGTAAAATTTAATGATCTACTGTCATCAAAGATACATAGAATTCAATGGGTTTACTTTAACTTAGTTTAGAGGAATGCAATATACTTAAAAATCTAAGGGAGAGATTTCCTCAAGTGTTCCAAATTGGAAAAGTTTGTTCTCTAGACCAGGATAATATTATCAATGTGTGTTGATATAGCCAAGGAATATAGACAAAAAGAAAAAAGCAGTCCTCCCTGGAATAATTGCACAGACTCAAATTCTTGTAAGAAGGTTAAGAGCATCAATACCACCAGTCTTGACAATGAGCCTTTCTTTCTTTAAAGTCTATGACTTCTTTCTGCTCTATAAACCTGTTCAGAGCCTCAGAGTAACTATAGGGAAGATAACTATCAGACTCTACCTGATATCATGATTTCAGCCATAAAAAAAATTATTTTCTGCTTTTCCCCATTGTCTGTATCCTTAAAAATCCCAGTGCTCCGTGTGCTCTGGAGCACAGTCTCTGGTGGTGGCATTGGCATTACCTCCTTGTGCACAGAGACACTTCCTGAAAAAGACAAGAAAAAAGTGACACGGACTATTTAAATCTACTGAAATAGCCTTCTGATTTTCGAACACTTGTCTACTTTCCAATAATCATGGTGGTTTCCTTTTGAAATAAACATTGGTATCCTCCCAGACTAACCATTTCAAATTATTCACTCACTGGTGATTTTTCTCAAATACAAAAGAGAAGACATGTGACTCATTCCTCACAATACTTGTCAGCACTGCACACATCTTTTTCACTGCTAAAGTGCCAAGGGAAAAATTACGGTGGTCAGACAACATGTTATTGTCCCAAGGACAAAATTCCAGCATTTTCATTCTTCAGAGAAACCATCATTCCTTACATTAGAGTAAGGTGAATTTTTCCAGTGCTATCTGTCAGGATCCTCAGGGGTTTGAGGGGGGTCTTTTTGGGAGCTGGAGGACTGTACCTGCTGTTGAATTGGAAGAACCTAGAGCATGACAGGTTTTCCCGTCTTGAGTTTTCCCAAATCCTGGATGGCACTTGCAATGGACAATTCCAAAACTGTTTTCACAGATCTGATCACAGCCTCCATTCTCATAAAGGCAAGGATTTGTCCCTAATGAGGAAAAACAGGAAACTTAACAAGCTGCTTCTTCAGTCAACATCGCTGTTTAGACATGCAGAGTTGAAGCAGTTGGAAAAGAGTAAGGACTGACAAAAGCTAAGATTTTTTAAATTTTATTATTTTTATTTAACAGACTCATATAGTAAAGCACAGAAGTTATCACCTAGCCCCTGGCAGGAGAAGAGATTCATGCACTCTGTATCTAATACATGTAACACATTTTTTTATTAGTTTATTTCCTTTATTTCTCCTTTAATATTTAGAGTCCTAATTTTACAAGGACATAAGGAACCTTACCTTCTCTCAATCCTGGTCTATTGAAATACTCTTTTCTGCTTACGGGGAGATTGTTCCCGACAGAAAATCAAATTACTTGATCAAAAACTAATAGATCTCACAAAATCTTTCTCCATGTCATTTATTATTATTGGTGTGTGCAGGGTGCTAATAGACTAGGATAAATAGGAATTGAAAGACTGTGGTAGACTCATGGCAATTGATCAGCATCTATTCTTGGGCATGAACATAAATCTGCCAGCATTCCTTGGACACATGCCCAGATGATACTTTCAATAAATGCCAATCTGACTATGCAAGGCTTTTTAAAGAGTCTGTTTCTGAGAAGATAATCCTTTCCCCAGGGACATCTATTCTACTGGTATCAGTGAACAGGAGGAGGCTGGAAGGGAATGACTGCTTAATTTTTGCAGTATACCTGGTTTCGCCAAAGGATGAACTACAACCATTGATGAGGGTCTCAGCATGCTGCCTCGAAGACGTACCCTGTTTTGGCCGGTCTTCTTGTCCACCCTCACTAGTGATGGCCTAGCCCAGTCAGAAAACCACAGGTGGTCCTCAAACACCGCTACAGCAAAAGGGTGGCCTACAAAGACACGAGGTTTATCATTTCCACATCTGTAGGACATACACAAGAAACCCTGTAAAGGAAAGCATTATCTGCATATAGGTCAACTTCTAACACAGGGGCCTAGCCATAGCCAGTGCTCCACTTTGATTTCTCATGGAGAGGGATGAGTGGCTGTGAGCAGGGGACCACGGGCACATGTTACTTGTGCTCTTAGCAAAGGAGGCTATGACACTTGCCTGACTCGGTACAGTCTCTACACTTCTGCTGACTTCCAACCAGATCTAGTTCACAGGATGCTTCTACCTCATACGTCATCATTTCTTGAGGCAGCATTGGGACCAGCCTTTCAGAATTGGGGTACCTCCCTCCTCTGTCTCCAAGTGGCCCAGCACAGAGCTGCTGAGGTACACAGTTCCTTCTGTGGTCTTCACATAACAAGGAGGAAAGGAGCTCAGGGCATGTGTCATCCTGCATAAGCAACCTGGCATGAGGCAGCCTGGGAGCTACAGATACTGCAGCCACAGACTCGTGGTAGGGCCCCAAAGCCAGTGTGTGGTCTCTGCAAGTGCCAAAAGTACACACAAGTGCAATGCAGGGGGGCCACACATGCATATAACCAGCCAACATAAACCATGGGAGGCAATAGGTCATCCAGGTAGCTTCCTCTCTTTTCACTGATGACAACAAGATCCTAGACACCAGCTTTAACCAGGCATCTAACAATTACATGACTAACAATGTGAGAAATTCCACCCCAAGTTCAGAGCACAGGAACTTTTCCTTGGTGGCACAGAATTATGTGCACTAGGAAAACTCAGATCCTCAGTTTGACTTTCAGAGATAAGCTCAGCAATTCAGAATCCACAGGAAAATTTCATATATATAATGGCAGACATAAAGGTTTTTACAAAATGATTCTGACTCTTTCTAATCCTTCATGATAGAAAATTGTCATTAGTCCATATGGGATGATGCATTTTTTCTATACACTCAGAAATCTCCTGCTTTCAAGGCAGCCTTTGGGCAAGATATTTGCAATAGAAGGTAAGAACACATGCTGTTCTTCCATGGATGTACACCTGGCTTCAGAGTGGATGCTTCCTGGCTGAAGCAGGTTTGCTTTGTTCTGGTCCTTAGAGCCTCAGTGTGCACTGCAGTCTGAGCCCCTCTGAAAAGTATGTTTTGTAAGCACATGGTTTTTATGATCTGTGCTTTTGCTTCTTAATGTAAGACCTCAATTAGGTGATGTTTAATTTCAGTAAAGAAATTGGGATCCCAATATATATTGGCTTAAAAAAATTTTTTGAATCAGAGACAAGCAAAGAAGCAAACAAAAGGTCAGATAAATTAGAACCTTGGGGAAGGAGTATGTGTTACTATATCTTAAATTCACCTCAAATGAACTGAAAAAAACACTCCTTTAAAAAGAAATTTATAAGACCCTTTTTAAGTGTTCTTAAGTGTTACATTGAAGAGTGTATTGTTGGCACCTCACTGCCTCCACTGACCCATTCTCAATCACTGACCTTGGTTCTTACCTTTTCATTCCACTAAATTTGGACAACTAGACCAAGATCTAGATACTGTTCTCACCCAAACATTTGCTCACAATTTTTGCACTATTCCCAAACAGCACCCTGCTTTGACCAGCAATTTATTAACCTCTTATTTTGCAAATACATTAAGGATTAAAATAAGAAGCGTAGTGTCAGTCAGTGGAGATAGCAGGAACAGTGCAAATGCAACCCACTGCATAAACAAAAGGGATGCTTGTGTTCTTCGTTGCCTTGGGCAGGTTATTACAGGCTGGTTTACTCACAGCTGAAAACGGGGTTAGGCGGAAGAGCAGAAATAATTTACCTATTTTTGAATGCAGCTCTACTGAACGAGCTCTCAGTACAGGGGCACTAGAGGGAGCTGCTGTAATAAAAACTCATGTTACAGCCCAACATGCCACCTTCCCGTCCTCCAGTGTACGGCTGTTCAGAACAAAAACTGAATTCTGGTCTCACTAACAGCATTAGCAAAATAGCAGGACATGCTTCTCTAAATTCATACCCCTACAGGTCTTCATCTCTTTCACTTCCTTGCATACAGAGGTTGATGTCCTTTTCTCTCACCTCCAAACAGCCGTATCACTGCTCCTTTCTCATAGCCCATGTTTCTATAGTGCTCCTAGCTCTCCTTCTTTGTTTTCTCCCTGTAAGACACTGTCTTACTCCTTGTGGGGAAACAAAATGAAACTTTGATCAGACTTCAAGGTTCTCCTTTGCAGATCTGCTGCAAGGTGGAGCATACAGCAGAATATGCACAGCAGGGGAAGACAGAGGAAGGCTGGAAACTCTCTCAGGCTTTTTGATGTCGTATAAACTGGAGAACACTGATTCCTCGAGGAACTCACTCTCCTCACCTTCAAAGGAGTGGGAGGGTATCTGGCTTAGGTGATGAACACAAGCCTTCCCAGAGCACAGACTCAAACAGAGGCTGCTCAACAGAGTAACCATAAAGTTACCCACGGCAGTCATGGTATTGAGCTACAAGTCCTCAGTCTGCCCATGTTTTGTATGCACACCTACAAAATGGTCCCCAGAGAGATGCCATGATCAAAAGGAATTGCCCTCTTCAGAAACTGTTTTGCTGTGTACAAGATTCTTAAACACATGGTTTACTTTAGGAGTGGTACAACATCAGCTCCTTGTTGCCAACACTTCTGTTCTCTTCCTCCAGGACAACACAGTTATGTGTCATGCAGTAGAAATCTCAGTCATAAAAACCACCAGCATTTTGTAAAATCATTTTTCATTTGCTATCAATTGTGTGTTTAGACTCATTCCAGTGTTCAACATTGCAGATGCAGGTTTGTTGCTCAAGGACCTTAGCGATCCAGGTTAATTCCATTTCTTCTTATGTCAATATAACTCCCTGATGCAATAAGCACAGCAAAACCTGAGTTAAACTAAGCAGCCACGCATGGGAAAAACAAATGACATTTTTAATGTTTTGATTCTTTTCATTCTTTTGTGAAGGCAGAGAAGTCCTTCAAAGTGACTCATTAATAAAATCAGTGAGTGTTAGAAAGACATACTTTTGCTAAAATTAATAGAAGTCAGCTGGGTGACAGAGTGAAGAACTTAAGTGCTGTCATTAACCCCAACAGAGAGTTGCATGGGATATACAGCACAGCAGCTGGCCAGTAATTTACATGCACATATGCAGATGTAGATGCACATGGACAAGCAGCAGTAGATAATTATCAACCCCAAAGCCTCACCTACATCATTCTGTGCAAGAATTCGACGACCAGAACCATCCAGGTTTGCGCTCTCAACCACAGCCTGTTTAGCATCACACCAGTACAACTTGTCAGCCAGGTAGTCAAGAGCAATTCCACTGGGCCACACCAGGCCAGTGCTGGCTATGACCCAGCGATCGAAGCCTTCTAATGAAGAGCTGTCAATCCGCGGGTTGACCCCCATGTCAGTCCAGAATAATCTCCTTCAGAAAACAAAATGAATACAGGAAGTCAGTAAGTAAATGTTTGTCCTCCTCTCCATGGAGTTCTTTCAAAGCAGAAAGGTCAGATCAGAGCAATACAGCCCTGAGTCACAGGAGAAAAAGGGCACACTTCAAGCAAACATATTGGCTGCTGATCTTTTCATACTTGCCATAAGACTCCAGGTGGTTACACTGGGACTTATGCAGAATCCTTACTCTGTTCACTGGCATGAAACCTTTGGAAAACAGCTCCTGACTATGCTAACTGCCAGCTGTTCATATCTGCTTTTGTATTTTCCATGTGACAGCTGATGGTGGTTTAGACCACAGAAAATGATGCATTAGCCAGACCCTTGCCTAAACAAAGATGTAACAATACACAACTGAAACCAAAATTACGCATTACCCATGGAAAACAAGCAAGAGTAGGCAGGTTGTTTTAAAAAAAACCAGACCAGAGTATCAGACCCAGAGTCTTTCTCTTTTTAATAAAATCGTGACTCTCGGGGTCTCCCTCTAGACTCCTGTGTGTTACTCACTGAGTGTTTAGTGATTTTCAATGACTATGCTAGAAGGTAACTCAAAATGGGGACAGCTAAAATTGTAAATAATGTCTGAAGTTTGGGCTCATCTTCCCAGGCATCAGTTGCCTCTGTCAGGTTTATTGAAATTATTATTATAAGGGATTCACTTAGATTTAATTACAGAAGCAGTTTTGCTCCAGTCATGCAGGGATCAGTATTTTTAAGAGCCTTGATTGTGTTTCACATCCCTCTTAAATATTTACAGCTATGGACATTGTCATAATGCCTGTTCATCCTTTCACCATTAACTTTCTAAAAAGAAAGGTTTTAGTGATGTTTCCTCCTCCCTTTCCCTTTGCACTTTTTTCCTCTACAAATAATTTTAATAAACAATCTTCCAGAAGCTAGCTTTCTTCAAAGTTTTCCTGAAAAATGTCTCTATAGCATTCAACCTCTACTGAAAGATTCTTTCAGGTCTTTTATGTCCAGAGGCAAGCTAAAAAAACATCCTCCCAACCCTGCTTCTTTATTTGATTAATCGGTACTTAGTTACAGCAGGATATGAGCATCAAAACAAAATTTGAAAGACCAGATTTAAAATGCTCCTACTACAAGCATATTGACTGAAATCCATGGGACTTTGCCATTGATTGAAATAGCCAGAATTTCATCAGGAATTTGAATGGCTAAAACTCCTGTGATCATTTCAACACTAATTAAGAAGATATAAGGTGCATTTTAAACAAGAAATCTCCAGAACAGTAAATTAGGTTTAGTTTCCTCTGAAACTGAAACGTGAACCAAAAAATGGCTGTTTTGTAAGCACTACTGGTTAAAAGTGATTACTTTCTTCACACTAATAGATATGGAACTATCAAAGTTTCTAGTGTGGTACCTACAGCTGTCAGTGACCTCAGTTGCTCATGCTTTTCTTTAGCTTAAACTGCATACAGTATCATTAATGCTTCTATTACTTTCTTCTAAAATCTATATGAGAAATGAACATGTCCCAACTCATGACAGAAACCCTGCAATAAAACATTACAGTTCACACAACTCTGCAAGGCAATGACCAACCCAGCACAAGACTAATGCACGTTTTGACTGCCAAAAAGGGCAAGGCTTGCATGCTCATTTTAAAAAATCCTCCACAAGTATTGCATGATTTACTGTGTTTATCACTCCTTACTTAGCAAATGGGTGAATGGCAATCCCTCGGGGCTGGGAGAGATCCTCCCAGATGATCATTTTTCTTTGCATTCCATTCAGATTGCTCCTTTCAATGCACACCTTCCTGCAACACAGAGCACTGTTAGGCCCTCCCTGCTATCTTTTTTAATTATCTTCTTGGGCTGAATGTACTAAGATTTTGCATTGCTTTAGTTTAGTTGTAATAAATAATTTCCCAGCGACAGGAAGTAATCCTCCTGATGTGGGATGTCTAGTTGTTTTATCAACAAGTAATTCATGTTACAGCTTCATTATCTGGTCCAGGGCACGATGATAAAATACCTGCTGCTCTGCAGAAGACATGAAGTTCTCCTTCTTTGGGCGAATAATGAATTGCAAGTATGATTACTAATAGAGAAATGCTAGCTTTGAAGGGAGTCAGGAGGAAAACCAGCTCCTAACTGAATACCATTACCAAATGTATAAAGAATTTTTTTAAATTAGTACGTTTACATAGCATTTTTCATCCAGAAATCACTGGTCATTTTACATATTACATCTATTTTGCAGGAAAGAATGAGGCTAAGAGTCTTAAGATTGCTCATACACTGGCAATCTTCCAATTCACCTTTTTTCCCCGAAAACTCATTTTATTGCTGCAATATTCACCTTGCCAAAGAAATACCAGCATCTACCTGCAAGCAAGCCTACAGCCTTCCATGCCTCTTTGAACCTTCAAAGAAAGGCTCCACAGAGATGGAAGGAGAAATATATTCCTGGAAATGTGAAATACAAGCAGGTAAATGCAGTGGGTGAGAAGGAAGTCGCAGGTTCAAATTCTCACATTCTCCCTGAACTCTTGTCCTATGGAGAGAAGCACCATAATCTCCCATTTCACAAGAAACGTGGGCATATTTCTACAGCAGCACAGTCATGTGACAAGATTGTACCTCGAAGCAAGGAAGTAGACTAGCCGAATGTTTAAAATGGAGAAGGAGGTTGAAATTATTTTTTATTGACTAATGAATTATGGATCATACTGAAAGCTCATGACCACTCTCCAAGGAGTCTTCATTACTTGTTGTGATCTGACACTGCCTTTTCATCAAAGGTCAGTTTTGTTTCCCTCTGCACATAAGGTTAGGTATCAGCTGAAAGGTGGTCATATTGTCTGGCAGTGGTCATTCCTCTTTTATCAGAGATAATAAAAAAAGGCTCCCCAATAGCATGGTTCTAGCTGCCAACAACACTGATTTCTGTCCAAGACGTGCTCAGTACAGTAATATTCTTTTTTATATGAATATATAAAGATATACCTATACACACACACATGCAGTGTATGTATATAAAGAAGAGTGTAAGCAAATATATTCACACCCGCATGTGCACATACGTGTTTGTATATATGCAGTGCATGCTTTAGATTCCTTGCAACTGAGTCCAAACCCTTGCTTTCTGGAAAGACAAAGATAAAAATACAATAGCAGGCTGAAAGTGAACTTCCAGCACTTTAGTTTTAAAGATCCTTCCTACTGTATATACTTGAGACTACAACTACCCAGTCAGAATGTGAAGCACTCCTGAATTAGAGTGATATCTCAGCTATTTCTGTATCAGCAGTCATTTATTCCAAATATTTTATGGCATGCTTCAACATAAATGCACTGTGGAGCATGTACCCTCTGTCTGTCCAATACAATTTACGGTTAATCCAGTCCACAGCAAGGCCTTCGGGTGTATCTATAGCTTCATGAATAACCTTTTCACGATCTGAACCATCCAGATTAGCTCGTTCTATCCATTTCAAGGCGGTATGGGCAAAGTAAATCTGTAAATAAATAACAGATGAGGTGTCATTAGTTCCCATCTCACTTTCTACTCTCCCCCCCGTCTAGTATCTCCATTTCTAAAATACCTTTTTCATCTTGGAAATTCCCTAAACCGCTTATTCACAAAAGGCTGCACAGGTAACCCGTGATCCCTGATCAAGTAAAAAAGCACTTATCCTTCAACCAGGATGACTTCTACAGGCAGCTTGTGCTTAGCTGTAAATCCTGGTTGCCCTATATACAGCCCTCTACATATCCTGTGGTTTTGTTTCAGCCAGCAGCTACTTCACATGAAGCACAGCTGAGGAAGCAAAAGTTGGAGAAGGCAAAAAGAAGGACCTTGTCATTTCACTGGCTGCTTATGTTGAAAACAGAGAAGCATGGAGAAGAGAGTAGAGCTCTATGCATATCAAGGAGCTGGGAAGGGGAAAAGGAGTAAAAAAAATTGCTTCTATTTTTTCCCCTCCTTCATCTTGCAGCTATCTTAATTTTTACTGGGTGTCTATTCTGTAACGCTCTAACATTTCTAGGAGAGGTTTTTTAGTTTGGGGTCAAAAGAAAAGTTCTTTGCTGGTAGGGAAACTAGGTTTGCATTTTCCAAGGACGTGTAAATTTTGTCTTGTATTCAGTACCAGAGGGAGCCAAACACTGTATGGCAGACCCACGTGAAAAGCAATGCTGAGGCTTTCTCTGGAAATGGTAACAGCAAAACAAATAACTTGCTTTGATGCTAACCATGAGGTCAAACAAAACAGGAGGGAGCCTCTAGCTTAGACCAGCTAATTCAATATCCTGGGAACACAAATGGGTGCTGCCTTGCCACTCAGCTCCGTGCTGACAAGACCGGACTCCCGCAGCCTGAATGGCCCCTGCATGTCCCCTCACCTATGTACTGCCCACCCTAACACAACAGGAGGGGATCCCGAGAGCACACCAGAGTCCCTGGCACAGCTCATCTACACTTGGCACAGCCCAGGACAACTGCTACCTCTCCAGCAGGGCCCTATTTCAGGAGCAGGTGGCAATGTTCCAGAAGCGCCTGAAGTGCTCCTCCTGTAAATGCAGATCTGGTAACATTCACATTTGTTTGGCTGTGTCCATCTGGGCCTTGAGATGCTTCCAACAATTTGACCGAGCTCCTCATCAGCTTTCACTGTACCATCCAGGATTCCTTTGCAACACTTCTACAGTGTAAATAAGTCTCTCCATGGGAAAATACAACTATCTGCAACAGAAGGTTTAGCAAAGCACAGCTGAACTCCTATTCTTCCTAACTCTGCAGACAAGGAGTAGGACATTAGGATGTGGCCAGACAGACAAACAGCTCTTTACACAGAGAAGACTCCTGTTTCCAACAGCACTATCTCGAACGTGAGGAAGACATTCTGGAAGAGCAATAAACTCTGTGAGCTTTCAGCAGTTTTGCTCAATAATATAAGAACATGGGAAATAATTCTTGTTACCGTTACTACTACATTTAGTAGGGATCATACAGATTTAGCTGTACAGAAGAAAAGATACCTTTGCTCATACCACTACACAGTGAAAAAAACCCACAATATATTTCCAGAAAATACTGCAGTCTTAATGGAGAAAACTTAATGGAGCCACACAAAAATTCTTTGAAATTGAAATCATGCCTGAAGTGAGTTTAGAAATCCAAATTCTCTGTGAATTATTTTCACTGTACAAAAAATAAGTAATTGAAGAATGAAACTCCTCAGCTACTGTTCAGCAGCCTGTATCAGTTGTGCTCCTAGACAGGCAACAGAACAACAAGCAGCATAACGTGTAATCCAGATCACTGAGAGAGGAAAGGTTAAGGCACATGAAAGCTCAATCCTTTTGGCCTTGAAATACTCCTGAATTCTCTCATTTTCAATGCCTTACCTTATTTTCCACTGGGTCAGAGTCCAGTGCTAAGACTACTCCCATCTGCCAGTCAAGTAAACTTGTATAATCTGTCCCATCAAAACTGATCTGACGGATATCTTGGCCATTTGCAAATAACAAAAATGGCTTAGGACCTGTTGATGAAAATTTGCCAGTATGTTTATTGCACTAAGTTCAAAGTGATCTCCAACTTGCATTATTACCTAACTAGCATTGTAAATAAGTAATAGGAAAAGATAAAATGAGGAACACAAAGATATTATGGCAATTTTCCTATATTCCACTTGCCTCAGGAAATTAAAGATAAATGTGAATACAAGTTTACAGCATCAGCCTCAACATTTCTGACAAAAGCAGTCACTAGTCCTGCCGCATTTCACACTGAGTGCCTTAGTCTCAAGGCAATAATCTCTCTACATTTCACATGAACTTGACTTTTCACTTGAGTTTTGCATATGGAGAAGCCTTGTGTAGTAAAAGCAAGAAAAATACTGTCCTCCAAAAAGAATATAGCTTTCCCCTTATTTCAGGTACAAATCAAAATCTTCTCTTTCCTCCTCTCTCTTTGGCAACTGCTTATACCTTGCGGATCACCAGGGTCTGCCCTTTTCTCAGAAGGAACAGAAGGGTCTGGAATCCAAACATGCACATCAAACACCTCAGCTTCCTGGGGCCACTGGGGGAGAAATATCCCTGTATGGAAAGTCCTTCAACAGACTATTTCCTACTCTGCTCTCCAAACATAGACACCTCAGCCCCAGGTCTGCAACACTGCGCAGAAACTATGCCCACATATATATGAAGGCACAAAAGCCTGCATACTGCAGGACAGACCTCCACAGTATGGGAGCCCAGAGTGAAATGTTGAAGAGGGATCAAAAACTGAGCTTTCTGTGAAGGAGACTCAACCATATATTGGTGCTTGTTCTGGTTTATTCCCAAAATAGGTTCTCTCTCCTAACAACTAATACTTCCCAAGTTTCACAAAGTAACCTGAAATCAGTGCAAAAAGGGATCCCAGTTGTGTCATCCACCTTAAAGGACTCAATAAAGGTTTTGCTTTTATTGGCAGAAATATGCAGGCATACCAAGACACTGACCTATAGCAGTGCAGTGCTTTCTGTCTCGCTGAAGCTTATATCCAGGAAAACAAGCACACTCCCAGGAGGATGGGCTTAAAGAAGAGCATATCTGACTGCAGCCACCATTATCTGGAGATGTACAACCTTAAACAGAGCATTTGTAAAATTTTACTGTGCCGTTCTAAAAAAAAATGAAATACAACAAAATCAGAGGTATAAGAGAATGATTCACTCTGCTCAGGATTTCTACAGTGCAAATCATCTCAGCGACTGCTAGATTTAGCAAAAGGCTTCCTGCTGAAAGCAGAAGCCTAGTGAAGTGAAAACAAGTTAGTAGTAATTTGTTTCAGAGTTTTCCTGAAAATTTACAACACAAGATGGGAGATAGGAGGGTGGGATACATAGAGTGTCTTCCACATGTTTCAGAGAACTCTTCTCCCATACAAATCTCATCCCATCTACAACAGAGTAATAAATTTTATCAGACTTCGCACTCCATGCAAAGAAACAGCATATTTATGCAATCCTCTCCCCAGAAATTAGTTAGCCTGGGATGGCAAATTGATATTTTCTAATAAAACAAACCAAGATTTCATGTAAGAAGAAACCATTCTTTTGTTATTCTTTCTGTTATATTCTAAATAGCAACATGAGATAGCAAAACAGAAATAATGACTGAATCTATGCATAAAGTACAGTCCAAAATATGAAAGGGATTAAAAGGGAAAGAGAATTTTTTTCACAGCATAAGGCTGTCAGTAATGGAGTTTTCTTGGTCCCTCAGACTGAAAAGATGCAGCTGAGAAGCTACGGTCCCCTGAATTCGAAAAATTGCTGAAATGGGGAATGGCAGATTAGTGAGTGTAGCAGCTTCAAGAATTCTGACTGCAAAAAATTCCATTTGTGAGTAAGTTAGAGTGACTCTGAACATGGGCTGCATGATGTCAATAAAACTATCTTCAGGTTTCACCCAAGCCTTAATTTTGTACATATATTTCCCCTTGAGTATAAATTTTACATGTCTCCCACAACAAAAATCTGTAACATGCCTTGATCTGTGCCGACAACAAGAGAATTTGGCCTGCAAATATTGGATGTTGCTGCTACTAAAAGTCCACTAAAAGATGAAGATGAGTACTGCTCGTGTCAGCACTCAAAGCACCTTACATTCTCTTGCCTTTTATCTTGTACAAACATTTACAGCTCTGCAAAATGAGTGTAAAATGCCTTCATTCACTTCTGGCTCTTGGTGCCAAGAATAAACAGAGCCTGGCAGTCACTTCAGCTAGAAAAATGGAACTTACCTGTGCATGTTTTGCCGTCCACTTTAAGTACAGATCCTTCCGGACAAAAGCAAACAGGGCCTTTAGATGTTTGAAGGCAGCCATGGCTACATTCAGTGTCATTACTCGTGCACATAATTAGCTCTACAGTAATTTAAGGAGAAAAAAAAAAATCCTAAATGATGATAAAAATTTTTACTAAGCCCCCAACAGAGATGTTAACACCTTCTTACACAGCAAAAGAAGGGGGAAAAAAAGATAAATGAAATATATGAATAAATAAAAGTGTGGTGTTGAGACTGCAACACTTCTGCAGTCCTTCTGCGGTTTGTTTTGCTTTGTTTCTGTTTTTCAAAACTTTTTTTTCACACTTTCACCTTATTACAGCCCAGGAGAAAGCCAAAATTGCTAAGTCCTGAAGCCATTATATTTATAAGCTTTAAATGTTCCAAAATTCTCTGCAGACATGTTATCAATATATAAGTCATTTTAAAAACTTTCTTTCTTACATTTCATCAAAAACAGATCAGGTTTTAAAAACTACAAGGACTCTATGCTGAAAGAATAAGTATGAAAGACAAAGAGAATGAGGAAGAACTACTTTCCTACTACTCCAAGTAGAAAGGATCAATGAAAACAGCAGATGAACCTTCCAGAAACAAAACTATGTTCCTTAGTGTCAATTTTACAAGTTAAAAGGGGAAAATCATATGAGGACCTGGCAATGGCTTTCCTTTACTTGCTGTTGGAAACATTGCAGTGCCAGCATTTTTCCTTTTTTTTGAGTATTTCTTTAGTGCAATTTCACAAGATAGGCTCCTTCTACCTTCTGTATTGCAGTCCCAGTTCCAGTGCCATATGGCAACACATGCTGGAAGACTGGAACTAATGCAAGATTCCCACAGCTGCCTCTATGCATCAGTTGCACACACTGCCTTAAAGGGTGTATAATTCTTGCAAATATTACTTTTCCAGGGCAACTGCATTCTGGACTGGACTGTGCTAATGACTTAAGCACAGAGAATAGGGTCCAGAAAATTCAAGTTTCTTTCTGACCAGAACTTGTGGCTTTAGATGAAGACCTTCATAAAGGACTTGGACGACAGAGCATCAAGATCTCTGGCCAGCATTTGGACTTCTCATCTCGTGTGTGTGTCTCTCTCAAGCTGCATAGTTAGTGAACATCTGCCTTGTGCTGCGGTAGTTGAGGAGTTACACAGTCCATGCTGCATCCCCTAGCCTGTGCTAGAAAAACATTATTTTCTATCTAATTTGAGCCACTCAAAATGCAGGCATACAGTTCAAGCTGGTCATCCAAAGTAGGACTGAGTTGTAGAGTGCCTAAGTGTTGTTTTGAAGGCAAAATTATATCCCACCTCCCAATAACCTCTGGCTGCAGCACTCCCATAGGTCTTCTGCCACAGCTAGCTACCTTCTGCAGCTGTCACACACACCCTGAATACCCACATTTGGGTCACTGAATCCTGCTCCTGGCTCCCTCTTAATAAAGAGGAAGAAGTGGCTCTTACAGAACCATAGAATATCCTCAGTTATAAGGGACCCGCAGAGGTCATCCAGCCCTACCCAGGACTCTTGGAGTCTAAAATAGACTGACTGCTAGAGTCTGATAGATTCTATGGCTATATTTACTCTCCAATAGTGATATTTAATATACCCTAGATCCTGATCCTGCCATGATCCGCACTGAACTCATTGGCGTGCATGGGCACTCCTGCCTGGGGCTTACCCCAATGTTTTATTTCCGTAGAAGCAAAGTAGAATGACCTTTGTCTATGCATAAGTTTCACTTCAAAAGTGACTGGCAATATCCCAAGACCTCAAAACCTGGAATCTTTTCACATTTTATGTTCTAGACTTACTTTAGAAAGGCTTCATTCATTTCTAGACTGAACATACACATTTAATTCCACTAATGTCATACATATTAACAATGCTATCAGCCCTGATCTGAAAAGAAAATACATGATGCTTTGAGCTGCTCATTCAGAAACCAGGCAAATTCTGGCAGAGTGAGCCAAATTCAGACACCACATTTAAAAATACAGAACTGCTTATCCACCTGGAATGTGTCACCGGGCCTCATCTGAGAAGAGGTCTCTCTGGAGACATGGCTTTTTTTCTTCTTCCTCTGAAGAAGCGGATACAATTTCTCACGTGTAACATACGCTTCCTCAAACACGACACCAGAAATCAGTTCACTCAGTTTAAGCCGATCCTGCTTACTTAATAAGGGATTGGAAGCAAGCAACTCAACACACAGAACTTTCAGCAGTTCCAGTGTTAAATGAGGACTCTCCAACACGATACTCCAAGGGTTTATCTATTACAGCTCCTTACCATGACATGTTTTCCTATCAGGCAGCAGAACAAAGCCTCTTGGGCAGGTGCAGTAATAGGAACCAGGGATGTTCACACAGCCTAAAGTGCAGCCGTGATTCCAGAAGCCACATTCATTAATGTCTGCAAAAAGAAGGGCTTGTTGAGTCAGAATAACATCATCAGCCAATGCTGGGGAATCGATTAATGAAACAAAGTAACACTCTGAAAAAGTGTCTCCCTTTTTTTGCATTCATTTTTCAAAAATATGTTTTTCCTAATGAATTATAAGAAAAAAGGTTTTCAGACCTCATATAAATCAGTGTTAAAAACCTTCTAGCAAAACATTCTCAGGCTGCATGTGTCCAGCATAGGTGCCTAGAGGACTTTCAAAAATATGCCTTTCCATACAGATTCCAGTGCCATTTAAATCCTGTGCACATCCAAAAAGTTCACACTAGACACCTTCTTCAAACAAAAATTCTTTTTAAAAATTTGGCTTCAACATGACTTAAGTAAAAGCCTCAAAACACAAGTGCATTAGAAGTCAAAATTCTGAAATCAAACCTGGTGAATTTCCTGAGAACTGGAACACTGGTGCTCAGGCAGGTTTGTATCCTGTAAGCTAGGAATTCTGATGCCATTATGTCTTACAAAATCTGGTCATGTTGTGAAAAAGATGCATTAAAAAGCATCATGCTATCTATTAATAATAGTAAAATTAGTTTTTAAATAAAACAATCCAGATAAAAACATTTAGAAGAATGTTAAGAATTTCTGTCTTTTTTGAAAGTGATACTTAAGACAGACATCTTGTTGATGGGTTATTCAATGTTTCACCTTTGGTGATACCTCTGGTTTCATTTTTATTTAAAAATTAAACTAGCACACGTAAACATTTCGACTTATCTGAAGCTCCTTTACCTGCTCAGACTAAGACCAAAGTTTCTCACAAGAATAGCACCTGTGACACTTTCATAGGTCTCTTTTTAAACTACTTCAGAACTTGGAAGGACACAAAACCAAAATGGCACAGTGAAATTTTTAGAACTTCATTATGATTTTTCATACTCAAGATAAGTAAAAGAACAGAAGAATTTTTTCATGTAAGGAATAAAGCTTATGAGAAATTAATGCATTACCTTCACAAAACTGTTTATTTCGACTTAAAATAAAGCCACTAGAACATTTACACCGATGAGTCCTTGAGTCTGGCCTGCAGATTCTTCTTCTGCACTTCTCTCTGTTCAAATCACAGATTCCTTTTTCTGGAAGAACGATTACAGTGTAAGTGGGGCGAAGTACCATATTAACCTTCCAGGAGAAAGATGATAAGAGGTGTATTTTCTCCTCAACATCTGCTTGCTCACCCTGAGGAACTTCTTATTAGTACAAAATAACTTCTATTTTTTTCCATTTGTAAAATCAGGCAAAAAACCAATCACTGTAAAAATCAAAGTACTTGGAATACTAGGAGTAGATGTGTGCAAACAATCATTTCGAGCTCTGTGTCAGCACAGGCAGATTTAGAGAGAGCCTGAACTAGGGGATGGTTTGATTTGGGTCCATTCCTATAGCAACTATGAAATGGAAAATTCAGGTTTCACATGCCCCCACGTCCTGCACAGTATTATATATTACTCTGTAAAACACTCTGAAATAAGAATAACAGAGAGGAAGCACACATGCAGAAAAGAGAGAGAAGAGAGATTTTTAAAACACAACATGCTAAGACTGCTATTATTATTACTGAAGATTATATTGGAGTATTGTTACCTCATAATTACTTATATTATTTAACAAAAAAGCTGGGCAGGTCATAATGACCATATGCTTCATTTGTACACTTCATTTCATTTGAAGAGTATTAGCACATCCTAGAGAACTGCATTGGAATGGATCTATGAGAAATACAAGCATTATAAATGTTGAACCATTCTTCAAAGGAAGAAGCAAAAAGTGCCAAACAGGTCCCCAGGAGCCTTCCTACTTCTCCTGCTTCATGGAAAAAGCTACTCCAGTATGCTTTTTCATGGGAAGGATTTGCAGAGCCTCATGTCTGGGCTCAGCTGTCTTTCAGGACTGGTGCTTTTACAGATATGCGGCACTCATGATTTTGTCTCCAAAATTATTATTTGTGTTTTAATCTTCATAATCTTCCTGTGGAGTTTCTTGCCCCTTTCCCAAGCCAACAATAGCTGAACTGATGCTACTGAATATGGGTATGCAGCCACACAAAACTCTGTCTTTGCCTTGGCTGTGTGTGTAACGTATAAGAAATCACTAGTTCATACAGGCAAAGAAATGCATATGTAACCAATGTTCTTGTGCTGTTGCCAATTCAAAATATAAATTCCAAGAGATGGAAAACTGCATAATATTTAAGCTCCAAGTTTATTCTTCTGCTAGCCACAACAGAGAAAATGTTGGCCCCTTGGTGGAATGACAGATCACATCTATAAAAGTAATAATATATGATTTCCCAGACAGACACTGCAGCCTGGCTGCAGACACAGATACCTTGCACATCTTTGCATCAAACTGGTTAATTCTTCTCTAACAAATGTTGTATCAGTAAACGAAAAATGATGAATGGATGACTTGATGGATATTATCTATGCTATTTAGCATGTTATCCTTTAAAAGACTTGAATTTTGTGTGGTTTTAGCTAAGCCTCTCGTTTTGTATAATTAATTTTGAATTGGACACAATCTTTTTCTACTGCAACTGAATAGGGAACATACAGTAGTAGAGAGTCTAATCTTCAAATAAAGAACCCATTAGAATGACAAAAGTGCAAGTCCGTGCAGCCACAAAACAGTAGAAGCCAGAAACAAGACTGCATTCAAGACTGCATCCAAGACTGCATCATATGTTTATCACTGTTTCTGTTTTCCTCCCCATGTTTGTACCATTATTGATCTAAGTGGTCTAAAAAGACCTAAGACACCTGGGAGTTATGGAATAAGTAACAGAACCAATAGTTTTGCCATCTGGACAATCTCAAGAAGATAATAATTTTTAACTGAGTAAGTATTAGAAGTCTATGTAGCCATATCAATACTTAAAAAACCAATCACATTTCAAAGCTTGAAGAGAATGGTGATTAAATTAGGAATCAAGAAGTTTATAACGCAGTATTTTCTGGAAGAACACCATTACAAACCATATTTTATAACTTTCTTGTGTTCTGTGGGATTTTTTCCCTCCCATCACCTGTCTTATATGGAAATATGTGTACTCAGATATTAGACTGATGTTAGTATCTTACACTGGAAAGAAACAAAACATAATTCCTCAAAAAAAAACCCCAAACCAAGTGTACTGAATATCATTAATCTGTTAGGAAAGATTCTTTAAAAATGTCAGAGGCAGTGTTAAAGTAATTCACATATTTTATGAGCCATTGTTGGAAGTGCCATACCAAAGTCATTCTGTGGGGTTATGACAGATCCATAGATGAATTAATGCTCTTCTCTTTACTTATTGGCCCTGACCAAGCCATTTGAAAGAGAAAGGGAAGAGGACATGAGGAATTTAAGTAGCAAAGTAAATAATTCAAATTCCAGTAAAAAAAAATCAGATCATATCAGTTGCACACTTATCCTAAGTTCCCTTTCCATCTGAAGGAACTCGCCAGTTATCTGCTTTAAAGAAAGCTTGATAATTCACAGCTGACATGACGTTGCAATGTACATTTTCTTAGCCTGTACAGAGCATCCAATTAGTCTAGGTATGCTTTTATCTCCAGGTTTCTCCCTTGTAAAATCAGCTATAAATCTCATTTGAACTCCAGGCTCATTAGTCCTCCTTTCATCCCTGTTCTTGCATTGGATAAGCCAAGTAATGTACATACAAAGTCCAAAAGATTCATCTGGATTCAGCCTGTTAAGCTTCTTTCTACTCCATCACTTCCCAGACATTTTTACAAGAAGTTATTTTGAATTTAAAAAAAAAAAGGCTACTCTTGACAACATTTACTATCACATAAAAATTTACTAAACATGTTGGAAATATACATACATTTGAAAACATTTGTAGTTTATATATTAATAAAAGCAGGGAAAGCCTTTTTTCCATGGAAAGAGAAATGTCAGAAAGCAGAATGCTCTGGCGGAAGAAGTGGAGTTAGTCTTCTGAGAGAAGAATAAAATCTAAGTGCCCACAGCCACTGAAATCAAGCTGCACGCCCTTGGCTTAGTTCCTCTGTGTGAGGGCACCAAATGTGCCAGTAGAAAAAAGTGCTTCCATTTTCCAGGACACCCATTTTCCCCAAAGTAAGGACAGATCAAGTATTGTCTCTGAATAGAGACTCCCTGTGCTTACAAGTGTAAGCTGGATTTCCAGGAACACTTTATCTTCTGCATCTCAACACATCTTGGCACTGCAAACAAAGCATTTGAAGGGGAAAGATCCTTTGAAGGTTTTGGTTTTCCCACTCAGACCAGTCTTCAGAGAGCAGATACTGCATGGTACTGCATAGAGCTGTTGGATGGCATGAAGAAAGACAAAGCCTATTTTATAGTAACTATTTAGGAATAGTTCAGAGGTATTTACAGTTTCATTTTTGCTCATACAAACTAGAACAAACACTATATTCTCCCCATGTCTTTATACTGTCTATACCTCTGGGAATCCATGGCCATCTTCCCTTGGGGGTTGTGCAACCTTTGCTTGACACACAAATGCCTCCACGCTGTTTGCTCTGTTGCTCTTATCCAAGCAAAACTGGTGACAGAAGCTATTCCATTAAAGCAAGAATGCTCTGCTCCCCAGAGACTAGAGGACAAGATATTATTTCCCTGGATATCCCCCACTTCCTACTTCCTCAGCAGGAATCCTCAAGGAAGGTGAACTGTTGATAGCCAATTACCTTCATTTTTGGATCCACTGTGAAAGGCAGCAAGATGACCAACTCACACTGTGGGCTGCAACTAGTATCAATTAAAGACACAGGAGACTCTTATTCTATACTTATCATGGCAGCTTCAAGATTGCCTAAGACCTGCTGACTTTTAATTGAATCATTTCCCAGCAAAGCTGAGACATCCATTTGTAGAACATAGTGTGTGCTAAAAATCCTTTGGTGCCATAATAATCAGAGGTGTTTAGATGCACCCTAGAGTAAAACTCCCAGAATGAAGCACACATTTGATGAAGATAATGTAGGCAGAGGATTAGAAAGCTGTATGCTTTGTGCATTTCTCAGGAATGCATAAAAATATCCTTGTGTAAAGAAAGGCAAGAGAAGGAGAAAGTCACATTTATCTGCATGTGTATTCAGATTAATGAAATAAGCAGCTCATGCTCAGCATGCTTCTAGCCTGATACTCAGCTGGAGCTACACACACCAAGAGGAACTGTAGACCACTGAAGTAAAAAAAACTTTTTCCTTTATTTCACTGAGGCCTGGAATTTTGCCAAAGAAAATTCTTACTGCAGAGAATCAGGGTGTATGACATTATCATTCTCACACATAAAACCGCAGCATTACATTTACTTACCCAAATCCTGAGAATCAATCCTTGCACCTGGCTGTTTAAATGGATGTACTATTTTTATCTCCACTGGTGGGAAAAATGATGGCTTCAGGCTAATTGTGACTACAACTTTTCCAGTATATTTGTTGGCTCTCCATATCATGCCGGACTTCAAGTCTGAGTAGTACAGGTGCTCAGCAAAAAGAGACATACCAAGCAATTGATGTCTACAACAAGAGAAGATAATGAAGTGGCACGTTACCTGATCCCTATATATTTACTCACTCAAACATATTGGTTTATATATATTTATATATATATATATATATATGTATGTATGTATACGCACACTATATTATCTTCTATATATGAGAATCAGAAGAGGTGCAGAGACATTCCCAAAATAATTCAGCAATCATAATCCTGCAAATTTGGAAGAAATAGACACAAAATGGATAAACTGCATTTCTCACAGGGTTAATGATCTACTGTTCAGGACTGACTTCACTGGAAGGCATCACCCTGCTTCTGGTGAACCCAGCAACCAAAATGGAAATTTGGTTTATTGAAGGATGTAGGTCAGACAAGCTCCACCATTTCCCAATATCCAGTGCCTCCTCTGACAATTCAGACTGTCTGAGGAAATCAGGGTGGAGATGAAGTGGTAGGAGTAGGGAATTCCTAAAATCCATTTTCTGTTGCTTCTCCTATCTCAGGAACGTAGTTTTCATTCACTGGTCAGTTATAGCAGCTAGCAGAAATCACAAAAGGACCAAGTTTTAAATAAGAGAGAGAGCAGAAAAAATACTGAAAGAGGTATTTTTGTCTTCCACTTTCCAGCACATAATCCAGGTGGAAAACTAAGAATCCAGATCATCCAGTCCAAAGGATTAATGCCCCAGTGAACAACAACCAGCTCAAGGGAGAAATGGAAAAAAAGTAAGGAAAAATCCAGTGTTACTACGGGCAGTGTAGGGAGAAGCCACCTTTGTGTTCATCATATGCAAATGATGTGCCACATATTTAAATCAGCAGGCCAGAAAAACTGTGTATTTTTCTCAGTTTTGTGTTGGAAATCCCTTTTCCACACATGGTGACCCAATCATACTGAAAGACACTTCAGTGACAACCTTTTCCTGATCCCCTCACTGGCCCCATGACCACCACCGGGTTCCTGTACCCCTGCACGTCATGAAGGCCAAAAGCTCAGTGGTCTAAGAGCCCCCCCAGCCATGCTTAGCCCTGGCACTGGGGAACAATTCTCTTGCACAGTACAGTTTTCACCACATCTGCTGATGCTTCTTGGAGAGCCTGAGCACAGGGCCAAGCCTCCCCACCCAGCAGCTAAGGAGGACAACAGGCTTAGATGAGGATGGAGTTCAGTCTCTTGAGCACAGCTCAGACACCTGAGCTCACCCACTGTGACCTTGGGTAAATCATTTAATCTCTCCTTTTGGCTCCCCTATCTGTAGAAAAAGGTCACTAATAAACACTTAGGGAGGAATTCTAAGGATTAATTAGTTATCATTTGCTAAAAGTTTGGGAGATGGAGAGTACTGAGTGGCAGTATTATCCTTACAACAGTGATACTTTTCCATTTTCCTATCTTTAATGTTCTATTTACAGTCACAGGCCATTTGCACTACATTTTATACTCTTCATGTTGTCAACTGACCCAATAAAAGGGAGAATGAGGAAGAGAGCTTAACTGCATCCCTGAAATGAGTGTTTTATTTCTGACAAGCTGAGGAAAACTCACCGGACAGAACTCCTGAGGAAACGAACAGCCCCACCATCATAGTCACATGATCCAATATGGGAAATCTCTTTTCCGTGGTCATGTTGGATCCAGTAGAGCCTTGTGTCAACAAAATCTAGTGAGATGGCCTTTATTTTCTCTGTGGTTTTTAAAATATTTATCATATCACTTCCACTGAGGGACACTCGGTGTATGCTGGAAACTGTACCATCTGAAGATACAAATAACAGCCTGCAGGCAAGAGAGGCGTGTTTAAAGAACAAAACAAAACAAAAAACCCCACAACAAACAAACCTCACGTTTGCAAAATCACATCACAGCTACACATGCTTTATTTAGTTATTTAGTTGCTCCTGTATACAACATTTCTCAGTATGGCTCTAGAACTACTGGTACTGCTGGGGATCCCAGAAACCAGTATTACTGGAGGTACTAGCAATTTCCCTCAAGTAGGTCAAGCAGGAATCAGCCCAGCTTAACCACAAAGCACTATTGTCTGTCTCTCTGCTCTGTTCAGCCGTGCAGTCAGACAAGGAAACTGGAATAATTTCTCAGATCTACGGGGAGCTTCTGCAAACTTGAGGAAAGGCAGGTCTTTGAGGCAGATCTGCATTGCCCTCTGCCTTTGGGAAGGAATTTATCTCCAGAATTTCTAGTTGAACACGCCACTTAAGTGATGAACTTAGAAACGCCATTTCTGCTATAGTTCTCATTAATATCTTCCTGCTGGTTATGGCAGCCAGACTATGCTGTTATTAAACGAAGACAGTCAAAACACAGCTCCAATATTCAAACCAGTTATGCACTGAACTACTTGCATGCCAGGTTATTCATGGATCAGAATCCAGATTTACTGATGTGATTAAGAGAAAGAGCAGTTCTTCCAAAATAGTAAGTTATCCCTAATCTACATATATTTTATTTGTCAATGTTTGGGTTTAGTTCTTTCCTTGGGTTACTTATGGACAAAAATTCCAAGAAGAATCATTATTTTGACCTGTCATCACAGAAGTGCAGGGTTTATATGTACAAGATCATGTAGCATAAAGTCACCTTTTCGGGATTATGTTAATAATTTGTTAAAGGCCCCAAATGTCTTAGGTATCACTGGCAAGGGACTGTACTAAACCAGTAGAAAGACTCAGCCTCTGCCTCACAGCTTTTCCTCACTGTTACACAGTCTACAGTAATCATGAGTGTTGGTGTATAGGCAAAAACACGTTTCCAGAAGGACAGCCAAATTTTATTCTTCATTTTTAAAAAGTTATTAATATTTACTTGCCTTTCGCTGGTATACCTGTTATTCAAGAAATGTCACTACTCTCAAACTCCAGACAAATGTGAGGATTCGCTTTTTACACACAAGGAAACTAAGAAACAAAGGAAGTTATAGTCTAT
The DNA here is from genome assembly GCF_017639235.1 of Corvus kubaryi. Lineage (NCBI taxonomy): Eukaryota > Metazoa > Chordata > Aves > Passeriformes > Corvidae > Corvus > Corvus kubaryi. Next base: position 3,741,053 of record NW_024582059.1, on the reverse strand, counting down.
GCCCAGACTTTGCAAATCATTGTAGGGATAGAATATGATACGAACAGAAAGACAGAAGAAAAACTATGATTAGATACCACCCTGAGTAATTGCCAGCCTTTACTGTATTTTCCTTCTATTTTTCTTCACACTAAAACCTAATTTTTTGGCATTTCTGAACACCATTAAAAATTCAAAGTAATCTATTGCAATAGTTATATTACTGCTTCTAAAAAAATCCTATCACTGCTAATATCCAGGCACATACTATGGGAAAAACTCTGTTATTAGGGTATCACATCAACCTTCATTACTTAAGAGTTGCACTTGTTCAGAGGAAGACATTGTTAATGTCAGATTTAGTCCATGTGCATGTATTTATGCCTGTGCATGTAAACATACTGGGGGTTTTGATTCACTTCACATTAAAAATAGAGCCCTCAAGAGTTTTCATACAAGCAAATTGCCATAAAAGTTAGGACATAAAAATTATGTTAGACTTCTTGGAGTCTAGTTTCTTTACACTTTTTTAGTGGCTTAATGGCCTTGCTCTAAGCACATGACTACAGCTTTTAGGCACAGTGAAGCACACCTAGGTGAATATCCACACTTGAGTCTCCCCAAACTTTCCCATACATTCAGCAAACACATCCCTACATTGCCATTTGTAAGATGCGTTTCAAAGGCATTTGAGATTGGGTCTGAGGAATTGTGAATATCTCCAAGACTGATAAAAGCTACATTGAAAAGGAAATCAGGGAAAAAAATGCACAGGCTAGTGTCCAGGCCATGAACCCCACTGAGATGGCAAAACTCCAGAGAATATTAGCAATGCTGCTGTCACCATAAGATTGGTTTATGTACAAATTTACTAGGAAAGGACACATGAGCCTTAATATTAAAGTAGTTTCACACACTGCTGAGCAACTTTAATGCAAATCAAAACTGGAGGCAAGGACATGCTCTTGCTAAGCAAAACAGGAGCATTTCAAAGTCTGCTCAAGCTTCTTTTTTCGTGACTTTAATGCAAGAGTTTTTTGTGTAAAGAGAAGTTAGCAGACCACTGTGGTGGTAATTCATAGAGGTAACCCTTGAGGAGCCAGGCCTCTCATGCGAGCATGGTTCTCAATGTAAATGACTTGAAGCTGAAAGGAGCATTTCTATGAAGGCCAAACTACCAGTGATGCTAAGCAGCAGCAGTAGATTCACAACCAATATTCAGAGACACGGGTAAAGAAACAAGGGAAACAGCAGCAAACTGTCAGTTCAGCCTTTTTTTTTTCTAAAACATACCAATTTATATTCTAAGTGTGGCTGGGTTTGGAGCACAAGGGGCTCCCAGCATTTGCAGGCACCATTCCCTTTGCCTCTCCAATACTGTTTTCCTACCCAGAAACTTTGCTGAAAGAGCAAAGTTTGTTTTAGAAAGGATGTGAGAAATAAATTCTTTACTGTGAGGATGGTGAGGCACTGGAATAGGTCGCCCAGAGAAGTTGTAGATGCCCCAGCTCTGGAATTGTTCAAGAAAGGTCAGATGGGGCTTTGTGCAACCTGATCAAGTGGAAGGTCTCCCTACCCGTGGTGGGTGGGTTGGAACTGGATGATCTTTATAGTCTCTTCTAATCCATTTATATGATTACATGAAACCACAGTCATAGTACTTTACATATTTGGAGTCCATTTCAATGAAATTACGAACCCATTTAAAATTACCTTTGTTCAGCATCAACGGTAATCCTTGTGGGACGACCAACAGCTCTTAGAAGAACTCGGCGTTTCTTCCCATTCATGTCTGTTGCTTCTACGGTTCCCTTCTGTCTGTTGGCCCAGAGAATGTCTTGATTTATCCAGTCAATAGCAAACCCTGAAATGCCTTTGTCTACGTAACATAGTCTCTGTAAGCAAGATAAAAAGAGTTGACAAGAAGAATCCTGATGACTGCTCTAAACTTGGCTTTCGTTACAGGGAATAGAATACCCAATTGAAACTTTCCAGCTCATTCCTTTGCCTGCTTCATTTTTTTTTCAGACCTGTAGCTATTTCTCTTTCTTTTTCTTCCATCACTTTCATTTGGTCTTTGTACTTACACATACCTCCTCTGAACTGAGTGACTCCCTGCAAAAGGAGAAACTGTTCTGCACAAGAAATACACTGGATTTATATTTAGCTACAACTTTTTGCATTTGACACACTGTGAAGCACCCAGGCCTGTACTGTTACAGATGGAAGTCTCCTAACACACTGTTACAGAACTATGATCCTTCAAAATCAGTGAAAATGCATCAGTGAAAACTCCACATGGGTAAATGATCCTGGCAATCTCTCTCAAACGAAAGAACGCTCTCACAGAAATGAAGTTCAGCCAAAACAGCCTGTCTACCCTTTTTAATCAGCCACATGCAATGAACTGCAGAGCTTTTTTCTGTGCTAAAAGCAGTTATGCAACCATTGAAGTCAATAAAAGGTTAGAGAAAAAATGAGTAGGAATTTGAGTACATTCTTCTCGTAGCATTTGTGTCAGCTTCTGTTACAACAATCTTGAAGACAAAGTTGTAATGCCAGAGATTAATCTATAACTGATACAAACATTATTGTCTACAAAGCCTTCGTTTGTCTGAATTTCCTATCCTTCATTTTTAATTCCCCTTTACTTGGTCCACAGAAATGTACGTGGATACCAGTAAAAGAGCCTGGACTCAGGATCAGAACTATTACAGCAGCAAAAGTAAAGCGCTAATCGATGAACAGTAACAGCAGAATTGTACCCAAAGAGCAGATGGTTTCCACAGAGGGGTTTGCACCTATTAACTTGGAGAATTCCAAAGAACTGATTACACTACCTCTCGTTTTGTGTCATTTAGGTGAATTCTTTGAAGTAGTCGCCTTTCAGAGTCTACCCAATACACTTTCTCTTCTATATAGTGGAAATCCATAAGGGTTGATGGACCAGTATCCGCAACCAATCTTTCATGATTGGTCCCTTCAGTGTCAATTCTAAAGATGGCATTTCCGTGGCTAAAAAGTAAGAATGGTGCTGGGTCTGGTGTGGAGAAAACAAAATGAGACCAATTAATTGATAATCATTGCATTTTTGCTGCATTGAGTTCTCATTAGTAGTATACAAGTCAAAGAGAAAGTTCAGGATATAGTGGTCTTATTTCTTAATGATAACTTTCTAGGTGTACCACAGAGAACCAGTAAGATATAGTTGTAATGGTCCTTTCACATTTAATGCTGAAAATTATAGCAAAAATCTGAGTTAGGAAACTGAGACTGCAATGGTTGTTATCACTACTCCCAAATCCTACAGCCCAGTCAGAGGTCAGAACAACTGCTGCATGCTTGCCAGCTGAGGTTGAAAGAAGTTTGCCATGGATGTGTCTCCTAGTTGAAGACCACTTCAAACTATTGAGCCATAGCAAGAATTTATCACAGAGAGCTATGCTGGGGTCTCCCTTTAACTATCCAAAATGGGAAATAGAATATCCCAAGACAGGGAAAAAGAAGAAGCTGGAGACTGGGAAGGTTTCTTGTGCTGCAGAAGGCTGAAGGAAAACAAAAGACCTGTACTTAAAACTCCTACAGCTCAAAAGCCACAACTTCTTCCAGACAAAAACTGTATTTGTACTGGGCGAAGGGTAAGAGTATAGCAGTACCTGAACATAAAATGTGTTAAAATCAAAGGTGTTCCAATTATGTCCCAAACTGTAGAAAACAAGTTAAGGCTGAAAGTGATGAGCAGCTGATGGTCCCAAATAACCTTGATGCAGCCTTAAAACCAGGTGATAAGTATGGAAGTACAATTAGTAGGGCATAATGATTGGGGCTGCTCCAGTTTTATCAAGTCCTCTTTGTTATTTTTAGGGTATCACTGTAGAGCACAATTAAGATTGCCCAAGGAGCCTTAACTACATTTCCAAACCACAAGGGTTTTCATTTAGGCTATTTGAATATTATGGCTGTCTGTCAAGCGCATAAAGGAAAGGAGTTCTTACGTAACCAACACACTTTAACTTTCATTTTAAAAATAAACATGGGTTTGCTGTTTGCATTTGGATTTGTTTATATATATATATATTTGTGGGCATTAACTCTATTCTTTAATTTACCACTAAAAAAACCCCAAAACATAAATCCCATTTGTGTTAGTAATGGTGGGGATTTATAACATGGTTGCCTGAAACAACAGATTCTGACATATGAATAGTGCTCTAACCAAATTATTTTGAAATGCAGTTATTGATGTAGATCCAACAGAATAACAGCTTTCAAGCCTGTATAATCAGCAGCTGAATTATTCTGCACTGAAGAAGCAACTCTCCATTTATCAAGAATGGATGCCATTAAAGACGCACTACCACCAGTTTTCTTACACATATACTTCTGAAAATTAAATTGGTTTTATTGACAAGGTTCACATCTTTTTTTAACTAAATATCTTTGCTATTAGCATGATACCCAAGGCTTCAAACTCAACAAAAAGCACTTCTAAAAATTTTAGACAGGTGCTCCACCTTCATCATAGTTGCAAGGTTAATTTTCCACTCAAAGCAGAAGAATGAGACAAATTTTGATTTCCCAACATGAAGAAAGTTCTGATGAGCACCCAAGATGTAATTTTGTCCTGTTCACAGGGAAGATGGCAAGATGGCCAGAACACTGTTTCTGTACTAACAGAATGTTTTGTATCTCAAGTTTTAAAGCCATCACCTAATTATAGCAGCCACTTACAAGATTTTAATTACTCCCTTTTCCTGCTGCTACTTGCACTGAGCAACCCCATGTGAGCATATTTGAACAATGAAGACTTGCTTCATGTAAATGGCAAATGAATGCTGAAGAGTAGCCAGGCTGATTTATCTAAGGGATTTGACAGCTACCACCTGCATTTTTGCCAATTTGTTGACCAAGACTATTTATACACTTTGGTTTTGTCCTTTCCACTCTCTGAGTTTCCTACCAGGTGCCTGTGAATGAGGACTCTAAATGGAACAGGAACTGAACAAATCTAACTTTTACTGCAGAGGCACCAGTCAGATTTGGGACTCAGTTTTGTCAGGGGATTAACTACCAGGCAAACCGTATCTGCACCAAAGATCTTCCTGTCTTGAAAACTTGAGGGTATTTAACCTAGTGCATCCCCCACAGAAGGGTTTATACCTGACAAAGATTCCATATCCATCACGGTAGCTCTATCAGTCCCTTTCTACAGTTACTATAAATGTTAGTAATAACATGCTAAAAAGTTGTAGTACTCCAGTATGAAGGTAAGATTGTTCTTTGAAAGATACCTGTGCAAAACTTGCTGGGAAGCAACATGTTTGTTTTCACTTCAGTTCAGAAGTGGAAAGTTTGCAAAGGAACTAGGCATTTGTAGGCAGGACCAGAAAAAATCCAGACTGGGTCTTTGTGAGTTACATTTTGCTGATAATTATGAGATTCTAGGGGGGCTGGTCTAAAGTAATTGCGTTGGTGGCAATTTGGGATCTATACAGAATGCTTTTGGTTATGTTCGTGGTCCCAAAGGCTGCATGCATAGCGACTCAAGTACATCTCCTACTTCTCGGGTCAGAAACATGCCTTGTCACATCCCATCTCTGCGTTAGCAAGGGCCCCAGGTAAATACTAGTCAAAAAAAATCCAACTTGAGGTACTGGATCAGAAGGAAGCTATGGTGTATCCCAGACAGAAACCAAAGCCAGGCATTCAGAATTCGAAGTGGAGAGGTGAGAGATGAGCTTCAGAGCACTTCCACCTCATACTCTAGATGCAATATAGGGTTAAGCCAATCAATAAAATCCAACTCTATTTTTTTCCCCTGGATAGCGTCAGTTGAGGACAAAATGAAGGTTAACCAAAGGCTGCAACTGTGAATATTTTCCTCTTAAAAAAGCTAAAAACTTTGAAATTTAAATGCATCTCCCATACTTAAAAATCAATTTATATACTCAGGACAGAGGAAATGAGAGAAATAACTCACAGAAGCACTCAAGTCTTTTAACTGCTAATGGATGAAACAAAAAATGTGGGCCTCCTCCTTCTAATTTTACCGCACTGTCCCTAGAACCTAAACATATTGGAATGATATCAAGGCCAAGAGACTGAAAGCAGCAAAGGTAGCAGAATCTTGTGTACTGCCATGTCTTCTTGGAAGTAAGGATGGGATAAGAGAATTTACACTTTTAAACTGGCAGAGAAGGCAAACAGGAGGTAATTGTTTAATTTAGTTTTTTGTTTTCATATATTCATTCATCTTTCCACCACCATAGTTTACATTCTTCACCGTCACTCCTCTGTGGCACCCACTTTTGACTTTGCCACTTACCCACACAGCAGGAGAGGCATTTTTTTTGCCTCTGGTCAGCAAACCAGAGAACACCAGTCACTGACCAGTAGGGACCAGCAGGCATAGTTCACTTTGGGAAGCAATGCTAACTAAATCTCTAAAGCCCTGTTTCAATTATCCAAAACAAAAATCTCCTTACCGTTCACATTGCAAGACCACTTGTCAATACCCAAGGAGTAGCCAGGCAAACAGGAACAGATGTATGACCCTGGAATATTGATACAGGTTTGGCCACAGGTTCCCAGACCACCTTCAAGGCACTCATCAATATCTGAAATAAGTATTTGAAAAAGATCAGGAAAACTCAGCTAGCAACAGTAGCAAAGAACAATACCTTTGACATACTTATCTAATAATAAATCGCCACAAAATTTAGTATCCCATTTTTAAAAAACGAGATGAGGATGGCTGTATTCCTTCATGCATTGGTTTCAGAATTATTTGGACTTTTTAAAATTTATCATTGTCACATTCACAGTGATTTTGGAGGGCATTGTAGTTTTGTTTTGGGGTTTTTTTTACTGTCAAGGGAAATTACCCTTCTCCCTACTATCTGGGCACTCTGGTCTCTAATTACCCAAACACAGCGAACAGACTTGTCTTGATTTGTGTTATTATTTGCTATGCAAATGCTGCTTACAGCTACTTCCTTCTATCTTTATCCCCTTTTCAAAAGTAAAAATTTTGCCAAGAAATTAACAGACTTTGTGAAACAGCAAGGCAGCAAACAGACTGTTACAGCACTGAGTTCAACACTGAGCTCATTTTGGTTTGAGTCAGATCTCAAACAGACATAAAAACCACAAAAATTCCCACAATATTCTGACAGCAACAAGCCCAAACCAAGGCAACAAGCAAATTAATTAGAAACTAGGCTTTTAACTGGTAGGTTAGGCTATAACCTTTTGGATTTGAAAGATATTTGGTGTATTTATGATGTTTTATCAGGACTTGAGGAAGTAACTATTACTTAAGTCCTAAATTAAGGAATCTATTTTTCAAAAGGAAAAAGATTACCACTGAGGAGCGCAGTTTACACTAAGGGGAAAAGAAATTGGCAGTACCATGGATAATTGTCCCACAACATTGAGATAAATTTTAGTTCCTTCTGAAAACAAACACGTCTGATAGTAACTTCCCAAGGTACTTGGCATCTGGTGGTACCATATGGTATATTTCTTGTATACTTTCCTTCTTCAACTACTGTGTGAGCATTGCTCTAAGGAGCAGCTCTTTTCTTGCCCAAGTTCTTTTTGATGTCAGTGGGTTTTGTTCTGTATTTTATCATGTGACTTGGCACATGCAGGAAATAAAGGAACCAACACACTTTGTTTTAAAGCAACACATTTGATTAAGTCACTAAAGGACATGGATTCACAACCAAAACTAGGTCTGTGTGTATCATGTGAGAATTCCCTTAGTTTAAAGAAGGGAACCTTAACTACAAGGAACAGCAATTTAGCTAACTCCTAAAAGACTTTGAAAGAAACTTTCTCAGTAACTTAGGAAGAGCTAAGTAACCAGATCTCTGATATCCCATGGTTCTGGGAACCAGTCTCCTTAACTGCTTTTAGAAATTATGTGTAGCAGAAGTGTTCCAAGGCGTTTTTTCTGTGTCCAAGTATCAAAGGTGTTTAAAAAGAATGCCAATTCTTTACGGCCGCCTAACATGTCTGTATAGACTAGAGAAAGCTTCCTTATTGTTTACAGAGTTTTCCCACAAGTTCATGTTCCGAAGAGCAGAAGAGCTAATTTGACAATGTATGAAATGTAATCAGAGCACATGCAACGGATTTCTGTTTAACAGATTACAAAGGTAAAGCAGAAGTATTTTCAGCAACGTAATTCCATCAAGGACTCTAATTCCAACCCACACTTTTCTTCAAAAAATCAGCTTTCAAGAGCATATTTTCCCACATGTACTAGGATTGTACATTCCATTCTTCACAGCATTAAAAGAGAAACTCTTAAAAATCCGCTCTAGGAAGGTTTTACTGGCTTAGAAGTGTATTAATGGGCTCCAGGTCACCACTAAAACTAGATACTCCTGGAAAACACTGCCTGGATGTCACTGACGCTAAAGGGCTCTTTGATAGCCCAAAAGGGAGGGCTTTGGAGACCTCAGGTCCTTGTCCAGCTGCTGTCAGTGTCAGACATGACCACTGTTTGACACTATCTCCCCAATGCACTGGTTTTTAAATCAAGTAACTGAACAATTAAGCTGGACACAACCTGATCCAGCCACCAGCACCACAGCAGGTGTGAGACTCTGTTGATAATGTAGTTTATGTTTGTCAATATACTTTTATGACAGTAGTAGCTTGCTAAATGAACCTGATGCTATTTCTCTGTGGAAATCACAAGTATGGGTGAAAAAGGCAGCTGTGTAGATACAGGATTGTTAAAGAGAGAGGTTGTTTGATTAAGCAGTGTGAAGCACTGCTGAGCTATTATTCGACCACTATAAAGAGCACATAAAATAAGAATAAAAAAGATAGGCCTGGCCTGTAGATTGGATCTAAAAGACTGCTTTCTCTGAGAAGGACTTGTGTTCATACTGGACAGAAAGCTGACCTCTTAGCATGTTACTGGGTAAGAAAATTCAAATCACAACACAGAATAAAATAATGACTGTGAGGAAAAGATTTGCTTCTCTATATGGCAGTGGTCAGACTGTTTGTATTTCTCAGATAAAGGTTGGCATGCTGTTTGTATTTCTCAGATAAAGGTTGTTAAAGGACCAGGAAAAATTAGGAAGTGTATACAGCAAGGATAGAAAGCCTGATTTGACAGCAAAGAAAAGTGCCTTTCTGTGAGAAAATTAAACAGCTCAGAATGCTTAGATTATCAGAAAGAAGCTTGTAAGAAGGACTGAGCACCACAAATTAATACCTTCACAAAGAAAAAGTAGTAGATTTTCTAAAAGACACTATAATCTTTTCCAGGAGCAGTTTAACAAGGGCTGATATATGACAATTGAAGCCAGGGAATTCAAATTCAGGCATTAAATTCACATTTTAACAGGAAGGGTGAATCACTAAGGGAACTAGCTACCGAGGCATGAAGGGCATGAAAAACATCAGTGAATATTCTAAAGTCAAGGTCATACTGGGAAGACATGCTTTAACCAAGCACAGGTTACTGAGCAACATACCAAGGTAAAAGGGCAATGACCCTTTATTTCCAGGGTAGATTTTCCAGCTTTATATGAGGGTAAAAACTGACTTTCCAAGAACAAGAACACCGACTGGTCAGGCTACAGGAAGTTGCACTCTTTCCCCAGTAATTGCACTTGAAGAGAAGATTTCAGGGTTATCATCCTGTCCATTTTCATCACCACCAAAATTCACATAGTATAGCAAATCCCACACGGACTGTAAAGCAAGCCATGGCTTCAGCTGAAGAATGGCTCTCATGGAAGAAACACTGCCCAACAAAAGAGCAGGGGCACAGTGGCCACAGGCAGCTTGGCCACTGGAGAGTGCCCTTCCAGCAGTAAGCAGGAAGAGGCCAGAGACACAATGCTATTGTGAAACAGGCCACAGCACTGAATGTTTGGCTCTTATGGCATTAACAGTGGAAGAGGATCCTATGCTTAAAACCCTCTCTTCTTTGTTTTAAGTAAAAAAAAAAAAAAAGTCCAACCAAAAAACCCAAATCGAACAAACCAATCAACCAATCAAATCACCAACCCGAAAACAAAACAAACAAATGAAAAAAGCTGGTTTTTAAGGTTTAGGAGAGCTCATCACAAAACCATCCATCAGGTGTAACGAGCACTGCCTTCATCTGCACTTTTAGTGCCAAAGGAAAGCGTGGAGTTGCATCCTGTTGTAGCTGTTTTACGTGTCCCGGCAACCACATCCCCCAGTGGGAACTTTACCCTGTGAAAGAAATCAGCTTAGTGAACACAAAAGCTGTCTGCAGTGCCCTGACAGCCAGCCCTGAAAGGAAGAATGAGCTTCTGCTTAGTTCTCAAAGACTTCTTTATGCAAAAAAATGCCTTGAGAATCAGCAAAAACGATGAATCATGTCATCACGATGTTGGCAGCTTTCAATGACTTTGCATACAAATATACTACTTTATTGAGAGTCCTGAGAAAGGCTCTGGTTGCAGAATGTTGAAGCATTAGTATGCCTGGCAGGGACACAGAGAAACCACAGTGAGCCAGAACCTGAATTTCATTATGGCCCCAAATACATACATTGTATACATAAAGTGTACGTGCAGATACATACACTCAAATAACCTCATGCAAACATAGTTCCTGTTCAGCTGGACTTTTGATTAATTCAATCCGCTGTATTCAGCCACCACCATAATCTTTTCAACAAGGTTGAACATGAAATTTCATCTGGCTGACAAAGAAAGCAGCCCATCGCTTTTATCTCTTTTGTTTAAAGCATCCAGCTCCAAGAACAGAAGATAGCTAGAAATGGAAAAAACACCCCAGCTGTCAGCAGGCCACAGTGAAATAGATGATGCACAATTCAGTATCTTTTCTGTCCAATTTTAAATGAGGCTTAAAATACAACCTGATCACTCACAATTTTTGAGAGGAGAGAGTTTGTGAAATGCTCACGTTCTATGATAAGAAATACAATCTGAATACAATGAGAAGGTTACCAGTCCTGGTGTCTTCCATCCCAGAGCCACAGAGATGATCATTCACAGATATGACAGCAAGTGTGAACATATGATTTATCAAGTATAACATAGAATCAAATTTAGGATTGAAATACAATTAAGAAACCAGTTGTAGACATCTTGAAGAAAAAGGTCAAAAAAGATCCCCAGGAACTACAATATCTTTTATTCTTCCTTTCTGGACTCAGATCTCAAGTGTTTCCTCACTAGAATGGAAAACAAAACCCTATCTTTGAAAAAATTCTATGTGAAATAAAGTCTATGTGTTAATTAGTAACTACAAAATGGACCTCTACTACCTGGATCATGCAACTTTCAATGTATTATTACTGGCTTGCCTTTCAAAGATGAAAGTCATGAGGCATCATCAAATACTGTCATCCAGCTCCTTTTAAAATCAGATTTCAAATTAGATCCTAAAAAGTAGTCAGTTTTTAGAAACAGAACACAAAATTAATAACTGCTATTTTACACTGAGCAAAACAATGAGTTTTTCAATATTAGTCACTGGCTTGGGAGTCTGCCCTGTAACCCTCTTTAGGATTAAGTATCATGGGATGTGTGATGCCATTTCTGTAGTCTCTTGTAACATATTTGCCTCCTTCCTGTTTTGATCCAAGTTTTTACAGCTGAAGATAGTATTTGTCCACATTCAGCTGAATCCAGCTGAATGTGAATCTTCTCATGAATTGGTCTGTGGCTTCAGACCCATGTTGAAGAATTCCTGCCTACTATTTGCTAAAAATATTTACAAGCTTCTTTCCCCAAGTCAGTATAATAAGAAGTGAGCTAGCTGGAAGACAGCTACTGAAAGCAAGGAAAAAACACACCTCAACTACAGCTCCAGTGCTCTGTGGTAGGAGAGAGGTGAACAGAAAGGAAGCAAAGTGTAAAGCCTGACACACAGAAAGAAGCATCTGGCCAAAAGAGCTGACCTAGATAGCTGCAGTTGTCAACTTCAACTGCAGGCTGTAGCTCTGTAGGAATGTGCAGCATGTTAGCCCTGAAGAAGTGACAAGGGCTGAGCAGTTAATGTCAGAATCTGGCAGAGATGTGCTGAGTTTAAGAACCTATGATTAGGCAAAACTTCAATAATGTGGGGTTTGTTTTGCCTTCTTCCAAGACTTTTTTACAATACTGTTGGGTATCTTAAAAATTACTATCTTTCTTCATTTTTAAAACTTACAAAGTGAGTATTTAAAGTCAGTCCTGAAACCAAAGTACACCTCCAGTCTTGCAGTATCCAGAAGATAATATATTTACCTAGGGTAGCCCAAGACTAACAGGCATTAATCTCTACTCTAAAATTGGTAATTCGAGGGGCTGCCCTAGGCGCTGCTCCAGACAAACATGTGGAAAACGTTTTCAGTCTTGAGTAGGGAAAGGATTATACAGCGTGGGAGAATAAAAAATACTGTTGTTAACGTGGTGTTTCAGGAGGACACAGGAAACTGATTCCAACAGACATAGGCCCATCCTCTGGTGTCCCATGTATGTTTACGTTGTCAAATGTGTTACAAATCAAAGCTCTCCTGGGACCAAATATGCACATGTTTTTTCTTTGTAGGAATAATAGCTCCTTTGGAGGCCAGACCAGTTTTCTTCAGAGGTAGAAGGTTCTATGTTTCCACTGGGGTTTAAGAAAGATGAGTTATTAAAGGTGACTGAGTCCACAGTCCTCACAGCATCTTAAAATAAGTTATTAATTCAAGATGGCATGTCAAAAATTGCAGAAGTGCCTCCAATTCTGCCATAACTTGTCAATACATCAATGCATTCATTCATCAGACTAGTTTTGCTCTGACCTTGTGATCTCTTCTCCCACACTTTCTTTCCTACAAGCTTTGCTCTTTTGGGACTAACAGCCCCTCAGAAAGGCCTCTTCTCTCTTGTCATACCAAGTCAGGATTCAAATAATTTCTCTAAAAATAACTGTATAAAATTATGTGAGACATTTAGGGCTAGATTTCATTATAATTCCACAGGATGAGGAGGCCTTTGATCTTTGAATATCCATAGAAATAAAAGGAACTAATTAAGGAGTGAGCTATTTAGCAACGTAAGAAGAAGATGACCTAGACCTTCGTCAGAAGCGGCAGGGTGGAAAACAGATCTAGAAAAACCTACACACATTCTGGCAAGCATCACTTGTAAGAGCTCACTAACAAAGAGCAGACACCTTCTCAGTTCAGGGGAGTCCTTATGGCTGGCAGGTTGCCACCACAGCCTCAGATGTTTAAGAGCATTTTACAATTGGTGTATCTATTACAGCTCGCCAAGAATGGTCGCCAAGCCATGATTCAGCTTGCTGTCATTGTTCACAGTTCAATGGTATGAATCATGTCTCCCACTCACCCCTTTTATCCCCAGTATTACCTTCAAAGCCTGCCTCCAGCTTCCTGCCACTTGCTTCCACCGCACCCTCTGTCTCACATAATGACTGAACTAGAATATCACATGTCCAGTCCTGGTCAGAACACCAGTTGTGCATCCAGTACACAGAGGAAGGAGACAGGGAAATCCCTTACACTGAAGCATCCTTCAGTCTTACATTTCATGTCAAAACTTCATCTTTGCTTAATCCCCTGTAATCCAGTGGTCGGTAATTGAAAAATCACCGTAATGCATCGCATTTTTTACTTATTTTATGTCATATGGAATTGCTCAGAGTATGTCACAGTAACATCAGCTCTTATGCAGAAGATTTCTTCTGCTGCTATTTCTTGGAGATTTTGCTGAGGCACTAGCCAATCTGTTTCAGTGTTTTATCTAGAGCCCTCCATTCATACAGCAGCTGATTTTCAACAGAAAAGACTTAATGCAGGGCAGGTTACGTCTTCATTAATGGAAGAGCAATATGCATCAATATGCAAAATATGTCCACTAGGAAAAAAAAATCTTTGCAGCCTTTTGCATGTTAGTATTTAGAGTGGGGTTTTGACTCATTAAACAACAGCCAAGCAATTCCCTTCATCTCAGTAGGATTCCCCCATTATACACAAGCTCTTAATTGAGCTACCCAGTAATGCAGAAGCCATAATTAATGAACACCCTAATCAGCTTGTGCAAGCTAAGTACATGTTAGCAAATAGTATGGATCTATAGGAGAGGCTGTGTGAAGTGCAACAGTTGCTAGGGGTATGGCACACACACTGTATGTATTCCAGCCTGGGCTTACAGAGAACCAGGCCTAGGCTGGTCCCAGGGACCAAATGGCCATCAACAGCAGAGAGGGAAGATGATCCCTACAGGGACACCCTCTGGTTTAAGTTGGCCTAAAGGGAGTCCAGTCTGTGCACTTTGAGAGTTCTTTCCAACGTAAAGCAAACATAGTAAGAGGTGGTAATAAGGAGATTAATTTCAGAAGCCTGCTTCTCATTTGAACTGAAGCATCAGGGTTGGAACTCTCTAGGTGTGTTTGTCTCTCAGATAAGCCTTCAGTCAGGTTTACAATTTGTACACAAAAAATGCCCAGCTCCTCCCCCCTCAATATGACAGCATTTGACATGCAGGCTTCTATTTTCCGCTTACGAGATGGTATTTCTTGGCAGAAAGCACAGAGGAAGCACCTGTTATTACATCACTAGAATCATGACGAGAACTGACTCAGGGCCTCTGAAGCCCAAGGAATCTAAGGCAAAAAGAATTAACTCCAAGTATGAGGTCTGTTTGCTTGAATCCTTGCAGAGCATTTCCTCATCTCCTAACTGCAATGCCCACAACTTCATTGGCTCTGGATTTCTTGAAAGAATTGGACCTCACGGTAGCAGGGGAGGGAGAAGGGTTCTGTCATCCTTTTTCTTACACTCTTTAAAGAATTGGAACCTCCATTTTACATGCTCCAGTTCTCTGGAGATGATTACAGTAATGTTAGTGTTGCACATTTCTCCCAGACCTCCCTACGACAGTATTAAGCACACCTGCTATTCATGTATTGTATGAGATGCATTATTAATATGAGCACACTCATCTACATGTAACAGTAAGCATAGAAAAAACAAGTTTTAAATTTATCTAGCCCACATCTAAATATGCACTAGTGCATAATCATTAAAACACTCTTTCTATATGTATATAGAAATAAAAAAACCACACCTATACTCAAACTTTACATATATTGAAGCACCAACACATGCATGCTCATGTACTGAAACTATGGAGACACTAAAGCTGTGGCAAGGAGTTTTGGTAACTGAAGAACAGTTCATATCTCTTAATGATCATATGAAAATTTATTCTGCTTTCTGCTAGTTAAACGAACAGAAATGTGCTGATTTCTGAAGAAAAAAAAGAGTTATATTCATTTTGAAATGCAACAGACATTGAGAAGCTGACTTATCAGTTCTCCCAGTACAGCACAAAAGCAATCTGCAAAAAAACTCCTTGAAAATTATGAAGTGAAATTAAGAGAATACAAATGTACTTTTCTTAATCTGGGAAAGTTCAGCAACTTACCTATACAAGCAGAGTTTTCAGGCTTTAATCTATATCCATTAGGACAGTTCCAGTGCTGCAGAGCTGAGAGGCTGACAAAACCAATTTTAAAAACCACTGGCAAAAAAGCAACAAGGAAGAGAAACATAATCCTGAGGGGGTTTTTGTGCTGTCACTAGAGAAAAACTAGCTTGTATTCAGTCATATCCAGGACAAGATGAGCATGTGTAATCCCAAAAGGTTTCTGCAATCTGCCACTTTAGACTCAGACATCTTATCACAATTTCAAGTTTTATCTTTGCCTTGCTTTTCTTGTCACTTTAGACCTTACTGTGTCTGACTGCAACCTTGAAGAAATTCCTGGGAGATTTCTTCCCCACACGCATCAGGGCTTTTTCTCTCTCTCTCTCTCTCGTTTCTTTTTTTTTCTTTTGGAAGGCAAGTATGAAATGCCTGACACTCTTGCCACAAATTTAACACAGCTTAAGAGCAATGCTAGCAAGGATCACTGCAAATTTCCTTGCAACAAAGCTGCCGTTAAAATCTTAAAAGCAGAGAATTCAGAAAACTCTTCACCACAGCTCTCAGTGGAGTGCAGGGAGCGAAATCTCCAGGTACCGTCCTTCTCCGAAACACAGTTGTTTTTTACATTCAGACTTGGATGGGCTCCTCTTTTCTTTTTAAAGCTCTGCTTGCCCCACCTCTTCTCTTTTTAGTACCACTTGAGTGAACCCTGTGTTTGCAAATAGTAATGTGGTCAGTTCCTTACTACAGGGAACTGAGCCAGCATGCAGATATCCAGCCACCCATAATAAATACAGTCTCTTTAGAAAAGCAACGCCTCCTGCTTGAGAAGTACCTGCAGCTTGCAGCTAAGTTTTTTTCCACAGAGATTGCAGGCAAGTTTATTTAATTCCTGTTCAATCATGATTAGTCGCATTTCTGTTAATATCGTCCTGTGATTTAACAACAGAAACAAATTTTATCATCAAAACATTTCATGCAAAAATCAGGGAAAAAATCCCTCTGGTTTCTCTGCTATATTTTGACTGAAATTCAAATCACCTTAAGGTTAAGTTCATATCTAGGGCATGTGTTTGCAATTTTGAAATTGAAACTATCTCTCTCAGGTCTGAATTTGGCCCCTATGCATCTACAGGATAATACCTGTTGTTAGAGACTGGGGTAATGATTTCTGAGCCTGCATCACCCACAGATGTTGCAGTCATTTATATGTACACTGGTGCTGCACAAGGCTACTGTCAGGATGCAATGCTCTTTTACACCTGTTCCACTGAGGCATAAAAACTAGACAAATTCCAGGTGCATTAAGCTCATAATTCTTCAGTATTGAAAAAAACCTCCTTTTTCCAGTCTATCAGCCTAGACCAGCAAAGCTCTAGAGCACAAGCATAAGTTTCTGCTGCTAAGATTTACTGAATTTGAAAGTGCTGAGATTTAAGCATGTGTTTAAATGGTTGACTGTGCCAGGCTTTGTTGAGCTAACTAATGTGAGGCAATCTGGTCTTGTCACTTTTTTTCTTTCCTTTGATTTTTTAAATTTTTTTTTCTGGAGTGTTGTGCTGGAACGAATACTAACACAACAGCTGAATACAGCAGCAGCACCAGAAAGCTACCCACGACTGTATGAGTTCTGCCTCTGGGAATTCTCCCTCTCCTCTCCCCTCCCCTCCCCATATTTGTCTGGATCAATAAGAGTCCAGACTTGCACTGTCAGAAAATGGGATTATAACCTGGTTATAAATTGGGCCACTCTCCATTAAAAGTAACTGTTTCTTGATGTTTTTGTCTGTGTGCAGGCACATTCTGGTCTCTCAATCTTCACTGCTACAGCCACTGCAACTAGTTAAATCCAGCCTGACCAATGGCAGCCACATTTCCATATACTCTGTTCAGAATCGAGTCTTTATCCCACATGCTATGCTATAAAACACAATAAGAGTAATGTAAATTATGCAGGGCCAGACTCATGCCAAAGAGCATTTGCTTCTCCAAATAGTCCCCGGGAATACAAAAGGACAAACAATGTGAAAGCACAGTATAATGCCATCCCATCTAGGATTACAGGATCCTGCCCAGGAACTGTGGTATGTTCCATATGAACCTCTTTTACTAATTCTACAGTCATCAGTTCCTCCTCACGCAATTGTCTTCACTGTTCAACTGGGAGCAGGCAACCTTAATAGTTTAAAAGGAATGTGTCACTTCTTTGTGAACAGCCACCAGCAGTGTTTGCCAGACTGTGAGGGTGACCATCCCAGCACATCCCTGACCTCCTCCAGGGCAGACTCAGACAAACTCACTGAAGGAGACAAAATGAATAAGCCCTCCCTTTCCTTTTAAAATCCAGAAACAATTTCTGTCTCACATTCTTTCTGTCTCTCATTTATACACGTTGTCTTTCCTGAACATCTCCCTCAATCTTCCCCCACTTCTCCATTTCCTTTACACATTTGCCTTTACATAAAGCACAGTCAGAGGCACATCCAAGAATTTGTGGGTTTTTCCCTCTAAATTAAAAATAAATACATAACTCTCTGACATGCCAATACCAAATGACGTTTTCTGAAGAAAGAAAACCCTTCACTTCACCTCAGTAGAGAACAGTTAATAAAGTAATTAATTTTACCATCTTAGAAGTATAGGAATGGCTTAACAACAGGAAGAAAAACATCTTAATAGTGGAATTACTTTTTTTACCCTTAAACCCCAAATTTAACTTGGCCCAGAACCAACTACCAAACCGACAATATGATAAGATCTAGGCCAATGGAGGTAACTATGCATCTGAAAATGGATAGAACCAATCACCTCCCCTTACAACAAACCAGAAAGTTGTCAATAAAGTTTGAAATGCATTAGGCTGTGGTACACCTACACTTTTAAATCATACTATTTTTCACCAAGTGGTTCAGCATACTGCTCACAGTAATTCCTTTACACCTGAAGTCATTTAGCGTTTCAGAAGTTGTTCAAATGAGTTTCTGAAAAGCAAACTATTGTGCTCACCTTCAGGTATTAAGTCCAGCAATCTGCATTAGTTTGGCACTCATATGATAAATTAGACCAAAATAGCTCAGCAGTCTCATTTTGTAGGGCTCACTGCAGAATCAGTCCCAATAAACTCAAAATCATCCCCGTTCATCAAATGTGAAGAACTTAGTCGAATTTGACCTGCTGACTCAAGACACACCAGAACTAACAGCAAATAAACATTTTATCCTTTTCTCTTGGAGTTCTCACTATCTTGGTTGGCTTTGGAAGGCTTTTTTTACCAAAGTTGGTAAAGATCAGCCAGCGATTCAAACAGCTTCTTGGCTTCTTGGCAAACAGCTGCTCTAGTTCAAGGACAGTATATTCTGACTGTTTCTAAACTGTGGAGGCAACAGCCCTCCCTCAGCTTCCCAGTGCTTTCAGTATCGACATTGTATTAATAAGCACATTGTTTAAATCATATATTGGCTTTTATTCTTGCTCACTACACATTACACTACCTTGTCAGCAGTTGGACTTCTTTTTCTGTCAGCCTCTGAGCACCTAATTCTGGCCTTAGGCATATTCTAATGTGGCTACAATTGTATTTCATAGTAATCATAATCCAAACTACCACCAACACAGGTTGATTATTAAATGCGAGTTCACTGATGTAGCATAGGAAATGTGTAGCAGCTACCTCTAGTACAAATAGCACAGAGCAGCAAGGAACATTCAGATCCCACAAAACAGATTCCAGAACCTCTCTAACGGCTCCAGAAAATCTGCCAGCCCCTGGAACAAGATGCTCATGTATGTTTCATTCTGTCAGAAAAGGTATTGCTACCAGAAAGGCAGCTGATTAACACAAGCAGCTTTGGTGATGATACTGGGGATTTCTCACAGTCTTCAGGAGAAAACACCCAACACTTGCCTAAGCCATGCCTTACACTTACTTGCCAAAGCCTGATCTCAGGGCCAGTGTGGGGATAGCTGACTGATCACTACACTTTCTCTGACATGGCAGTGCTTGATTCAGTACTGTTAATGTCATTTCAGCAGGTTCAGCCTGCATCATCTGTAATTCTGACAAAAGGGACATTATGCAATACTAAATTGCCTGTCAGACAGAGCAGGGAGAGGCACAGCATGAGAGACTGGCATTTTCCAGTGATGTCTAAAAGCAGGAATGCCTGAAATCTCCTCCTGAGGTATGATGGCCATTCTGGCTTTGTCCTCAAGCATGTCACTCACCACTTCAACAGTTTGAAGATTATATTTGGCTGGCAGGATATTTTAATTTAATTTACTAATAAAATTAATTAAAGAGCGGGGCTTTAAATCATGAAAGCTTTTTGAAAACCAAGTGTTATTGTAAGTAATCTCTTTCCACTTATCTCTTGCACAGCAGCAATTATGACAAACGTCCACTGGGTTTTTTTGGAAGTTTGAGTACCATAATTTTTCTGCTATAGTTACATTTTTTTCCTACTACAAACTGATCTTAAGCAAAAGAAAAAACTTAAATAATCTGTGTTTAAAGCATACTGTTAATTATAGCTGATACTATCTTTTTCAAAGCAGTTTTACATTTAACATTTTAACAGACACCTTTCACCAGCTGCTATAGAGTAAATACTTATTTCATCACCTAGACCACACTGGAATTCACAGAAGGATCCAGAAAGAAAATTAAATATGCTCTCTCTCCTATCCCAACAGCCAGAGCAAGAGGGAAACATTCTGGGGAATCCACATAGCACATTACTGACTTATGACATTTATCAATGTTAGATGACTACTTTAGGCCTCTATGCTAACAGACATAAAGGAGTAGTTAAAATAGCATGTTGAAACAATCAGTTGGCTCTCTGAAGTGGAAATAAAACTGAAGAGAAAGCAAGTAATTTTTCACCATGAATAAGATCTCTGCAGCTTGCTATGTGAGAACATTTAAGAAAGGCTCTTAGTAACAGGTATGGCATTACTTCACTATCAGAGTGAAAAAATGTATCCTCTCTGTGTTTTTTGCTGTTTTCATCCCAAAGATAGCTCTGTTTCCCTCCCAGCATAATGGTTTCTAGTACACACACTAGAACAGCTGCTCTAACAGATCTCTCAGAACAAAGGCACTGGCTGAAATCTAATTTCACTAATTTTTAGAATTCCTGAGCATTCACCATTTACACTGATACCACTAAGAGATTAGGAATTCATCTGTCAGCCCATAGGTTCTTATTTGAAGTCCATCTACCATAGATATTGTTACTTTTACTCTTTTTATCCCTTAAGTTCTGGCCTGGGAAGGTGAACAATTAAATTTACTTTTTTAGTCAACTTTTTCCTCCTCATTACAGACCTTGTCAGACAGTTTATTCATCTTATGACTATAGAGAGTATAAAGCAGGGAACAATTTATGGTTTTGTTTTATGGCTGCTTTGCTGGGTCTGTGGAACAGAATCACTGCATTTACCAATCCAATTCACTTTGTCCCATTAACCCCGTTTCACCTGGCGCATCTATAACACCAGTCTGGCATATCTCAACAAACCCACATCTGCATAAGCTTACATCTGTCTAGCACATCTCAAAGACAGAATCAAACAATATGGACAATAAATAGGAGAAGAAGTAGAAACAGGCATTTTTATAGACAGCCTTACACAGCAAAAGCACCTGAGGTGAATCCAAGACTGGAATTACCAGAGATGTTGCCAGTGCCCAGTACTGAGCTCCTGCAAGCAGGCTGCAGGATGCTCCCAGTTGCTGCCATACTCAAACACTCTGGAGGAGGCAATGACATCCTGAGCATGTTGCAAGCCACATCCTCTTTGTGCAAGTTTATTATTTTCCTATACATGGCCATGCAGCTGGTGCCAGAGGGTTTTGTCGGTGAATTGCTGGGCAAACAAGAGCAGGTGTAATAAAATACGCTTCTAGCTGCTGGGAATGTTCCGTTTTTCACAATTCATAGAACAGATTCAAGAGATCTCTGGAAGAAACTTTGTCCTGATTAGAATATATTTGAGCATTGAGCATCTCCTGAAGTATTTACACAGAGCCCACTGAAAGTAAACTTGCACTGGAAGTAGAAGCTTTTGATGCAATGTCATTTCTTGTGTGAGACAATTTGACAGGTGCAATATAGAATAAAAGCAAAATAATGTTTGGGGGTCAGACCCTACCCACAGTGGCCAGAGTGGATCTCTTATACCCTGCTGGGAAGCAGTAGGCACAGAAAGTGGCAAGTGGTCAGCAAGGGCTCCGCCATGCAGGAGGCAGCTTGACCTGACACCACCTCAGGGAGCCTCACAGCTGCAGGCAGTGCAGTGCCAGAGCCTATCACAGACCCAAATGCCTTTGTGAGCATGGTATCCCAGGACTTGGCATCCAAATCCTGCAGCTATCAAACACACCCTGCTTGAGGCCACAGCTGTCAATTCTCCTTCTAAACAGGGACAAGGAGAGAAGAGCAGTGGGGAAAAAGGGCTGGGGCATTGAGCATAAGCAATAACACACATTATATTTAGCTTTCAGATAAGGGTTCTGTACTTCAAAGATTTGAACAGATCCCATATTGCTGGTTGGAGTGTAAATATGGAAGATCCAGGTCAGACTCAACTGACAATGGTCATTTCAGAAAGGGGAGAAACAGCTCCTTGCAGTAGTCATTTTCCCTCTGGAGCATTTTAAAACTGCACTACAGGAGTCCCCTGAGACTGCCTGCAGGAGTCAGAAATAGTTTTATTTCTATGGCAGTTCTGAAGAAATTGAAACAACTTAACAAAGGCTTGGTATCAGGGACTGATCAGGCAAGTACTAAGAGCTGCGTTAAACATGGGGGACAGGGGAAAATCACTTTTCAATAGAGCAGCATAAAATGTGTAACCATCAAACACTGAGCAAGGTGCTCACTAACACTCGCACACTTTCTCACAGAATGTCTCCTTGGCTGCACACAACAAGCAGTGTCTGTCTAGCTGAAGGGTGAATGAACAGATTCCTGGAAGTTACAGCTACCCCCTTTAGAACTGCCAGCACGTATTGGCTAGTGTAGCCTTGGCCTTACACTAGGCTAGGAAAAGCAACAGTGAAATCAGTCACAGTTAGACTTTGCAAAATAAAAGGTCTGTAGATGCACAGAGAAATTCTGTGGATGCTATAACCATATGCACAGCGTATTAAAAGGCTCCTTCATTCCACCTACATCCCTGCCACAGGCTTCCTGAGTGATCTTGGCATACTTTGCAAATGGTCCAGTACTTCCTTTTACATGAAGAAATGTATTTTAATGTAATAGCTGTTATAAAGTGCACTAAGACTCTTGGATGCAAGGTTGTACTCAAAATTGCAAAGTAGTTGTTAATTTATTCCTGCTAAAATCACATAGGGAGAACAAATTAGGCCATAAAATACAAGGTAAAAGAGAAAATTAATTTGGATTTGTACATAATTTGTACATGAATTACGTACGTAATTTGTACATAATAATTTGTACATAATGTGGTGGTGCAAAGCACTGAAAACTTTTAAATATCACTTGTTTTTCTCAGAATGCAGTATATGTTTATTTCTGTATGGAAAAACACAGTAAAAGTACACTTCCTTCAAATGAGATATGTTAATTTTTGTAGTGCTTTTGTATCAAAAATGATTGCACTGTACTGTAGAAACTTTTCTTTTTCAAAGTGCAAGCTAAGTTTATCATAATAAAATTCCTATTAGTGCTATGAGAGCATTTCTGAGAGCCACTGCCCCGTACACTGTATAAAAAAAATGCTCCACACTCTCAAGTCACTTCACAAGTTACCAAACTAAAATTGTTATAACAATGAACAGAGTATCCTACCCACAATCACCACCTATAAGATGCAACCCAACATATTATAGCATCTTTATTAAAAAGCAGAGTGTTTCAGGGCCATTCTATATAATATTACAACAGGGCATTAGGACAAGATTCTAAAAACGAACCCCCCTTCAAATCCTCCTCAGCAATGATCATGGAGAAGGTTTGGTGTTCCTCTTGGGCAGTGCTTTGAAAATTAGTCATAGGTGCCCAGCTTTCCAAAATGAAATAAGACTCCAGTAAGTGGAGAGGGGCACAGGAAATCTATTCTGGGAGTCTGTGTTCCCAATGGTAAAGAGCCTTCTCCATTTGCATGTTTGTGTTTGGCTGCCTTATTTAGAGCTGGGCTGGCAGGCAAGGCAGGACATGTCAGAAGAAACTCAAGCACCTAAAATATCTGGGGCAAACACTAAAATTCTATTGCAATCTATATATCAAGAGAGAGACTTACAGAAGGACCTACCTTATGTGTGTTGGCACAGAAGTCAGACACTCATTCGTGCTTACATTCCCAATGCTCACAGCCACTCATTGCTGCAAAACGCACGGACCAAGGGCAGGGACTCTCCTCAAACATTGCTGGATCTCAGGCTTACATTCCAGGACGAAATACCCAGAGTGACAGCTCTGTGCTTTCAGACATGAAGGAGAAACTGATCCTGAGTTCACTGACATCAAACTTCCATTGATTACATAAAAAACATTGGACCGGGCCTATCTTGTGGAAATGACAGGTTCTTGTCTTAGTCATCAACACAGCTTAAAGAAGTACATTTCTGTTTTATCCCTCGGAAATCAAAAGAGATTAGGTCCTTTGGTAAGAGAGTATCACTGTCATATGCTCTCCAGGGCCTACTTAATTTTTTTTTTTTTTTTAATATGTGTAATTTAACTTAGGCATGATACTGAGAAATAAAAGAAAAACTGAAAATTATTTCTAATATTTTAGAAAATATTAGCAAGCATAACAGCAAAAAGAGGACAATCTGATTAAGACTTCAGCATATGGTTTTCATGTCATGCCCTTTTACGCCTGTCCCAAACACAAGTTGCCACTGTGCGAGCATACGACATGGACATTTTTTTCCCAATCCAAAGTCTACGGGAGATGGCAGCAGGAAACACTATCTAGCGGTTGGCATCAATATTCCTTTTTCCTTACTGCCAAAACCAGGCACCTCTTCACTAATATCAATAAAGAAATAATACCTTCAAAAATTATCAGTTATTAAAAATTCTTCAAGGTGTAGTGTTCTGTGGATCGAGTATTCAGCTACTACTAATACTTTTGTAATAACATGAAGAAGAACTATCTATTATCTATTAAGTGCAGAACAGTTCAAGAGAGGAAAGTGTTATAAGCATTTAATGCTCAGTGGTTTGCCTGTACTGATACTTGATTCAGTTTGCTACAGCTGCATCCACAATGAATAAATAACAACACTCATCTTCCACATCACTCTGGTTTTACCGGGACTCATCAGATTAAACATATTGTGCAGACTAATGTACAGACAGGAAAATACTGCCATATGTTACATTCATTTGTTTAATATAGACTGATTTACCATGAAAACTTACCTCCAAAACTGCCAGGATTTCCCCTCACTAACCAGCTAGACTTTTCATAGAAGTACTGTAGTACCTATTCAGTAGCTTAGGGGGAAAATAAGTCTTTTCGATGCAGCAAAGCTCTTGGCAGTCAGTGCTCAGACAACATTATTAGGACTTGAAATAATACTCTGGAGATTGGAGTGCTGAACTCAAAGCAATATTCTGTGACCAGGTGAATTGCAGAGTTACCAATAAGCAGCATTTCCACAAAACTACAAAAAGTAATCAGCCAACACTAAAGAAGGACTCGGTGTGCTACGCTGTGAATGGCAGTCACTTTTCCTTTCTGCAGCATCATTACTTACGCAGTGCATGTGTTAAATTCTGTGAGTGGCAACTTAATGGCAGGTGGAAGGGCTGCTCCTCATAAACTGCTGAACTTTGAGGATGGTGGAACTGCTATGGAGCACCTGCACATAAACGAATAAAGCTCTCTTGCATAAAAGTGCTGGGCAGAACACAGGTTGCGGATGGCTGGTAAGGCCAATTCAAAAACACATGGAGAGTTTTTATTTGTCTGTTGTCATCGGTGATTATTTATCCACACGAGGTTTGTACAGTGACTAAAGGAAACCCTTCAGTTACACCTCCACAGGCTCCTTTACCCTGCTCAAAATCTCAGCCATCTGTGGTCTCCTCCATAAACAGTCAGTCAGCCTCAGAGAAATTTTTGGTGCAACATTTTTGGGGAGAGGTTCAAAACACGTTAGTAAGTGACATTTTTCCATTACTTTTTTATCAATACTGCAAGTGGCATACCCTTTACCTGACACATTGCTGAAGTTATTAAGATGTGGAAGCATCTTCTGAATCTCTCGCGTGTCCCAACCTCTCACCAGACACTCCTGCTATTTATGCCTACTTATTCTTGGTGTCTGAACACTGCCTGAAGCAACGTGGGACAGGATTCATCTCACTGTAACTGGAGTACCACCGCCCTAAATCTTGCACTACTGGCATTTGCTGAAATGGCTGTGGGCTCAGAAACATTGTCAAATGTCAGTTCCCAGGATGTTGTCAATAAATCATTTAGAACATCTTTTCAGAACCTATTCCTGTGTTTTCTCCCCAGCCCACACAAGGCTGGCATCATACAGTTCACAAAGAACATGGCCTTTTGTGGAATTTACTCCAAACATTCATCAGAGGAAGAAATCTCATCATTTCAGCTATATTTTTAGGTGGTGACATTTGATTTCAACTTCCTCCAGGCCTGTCCCCCTGCCCTTTTGATGAATCACAAGTTATTTGTACTGTAATGGGCTTCCTACAGTTAAAGTTCTGTCAATTCATTCTGCCCAGAAATATAACCAGGAAGGATCAGAAAGATATGCAAGGTATGTTCGGAGTATAACAGATCCAATAAAAGTACATCACCTACATAGCTTATTTCTCTCTTCAGTTTCAGTATTCTACTCAGTAAGACTGAAAATCATTCAGGCAGCACTGCCCAAGTTCACTTCAACTATCTTTCTAGCTGCCAGTTGTTACCAAACACTGGCCTAGCTTTTCTCACTTAACATGTGGCCCATCTAATTTTTACAGTTCAATTAGATTCTACTGATGACAAAGGTGTCAATCCTGCAGCTCCTTTCCTACGCAGATTCTTTTTCTGTCCTTCAGCCTATGCTTTCCCCATCCACAAGTCTTGTTGCAAGGCAGTTACCTCAGCTTCAGAATTGATACCAAATATAATGAAGAAATCATGTACAACAGTAGGGTCTTTTGTCCCCCAGGTCAGATTTGTCTAAACTCTACTGAAGATCTTTCCTGGATCCATTATTGGAACTGGTGAATTGCTACTATTCTTTCTCCTCTCAGTTCTTGCCCATATCTTTACAAGCCAAACAACTGGAGGATGAGATCCTTCCACTCGGGGAACTGCATATTGTTCAGCAGAGTGTTTTTATTCTTTATTTAATCTTACTTGTGTGTTTTCTGTAGGAATCTCCCTTGTTTCTTATGCATACCCCTCCACCACAGCCTTTTTATTAGTTTAGAATCTGTGTTTGATTAGGTGCCAATTTAGTGCTCAACCTCAAGGCAGACTTGTACATAGATAGTTATAATAAGAATTCATGTTTCATGTTACAGCCACAAAACTATCATTTATGTGTTCTGCTTGTACTGAGCACCTTTCTAAATGTTCATCCACCGATTCTGGGCTTTTCCAGTCTTTTATTTTAAAAAGAGCAATTGTTTAACATTATTCCTTTTTTTGGCACAACTTTTGGCTGATCACCCCTTAAAAGAATTTTCATTACCATTCTTCTAGTTCTTTATGAAGGTCAATGAGCTTTAAGAATCACCCTTTTTTCTCTCATACCATTTGATTCAGATTTCATTTCTAAATCTCTGAATCTTCAGTAGTGACAAACCAAAAACATAATCACCTTGTGACCAGACAAACTCTTGTCTCTGCCAGTCCACATTCAGGCATTCTCTAGTGTTAAGTCATTGTCAAAGACACAAGAAAATGTCACTTTTCTATCAATAAACAAGGGACTTTATTACTTACCTCTCCTCATTAATTCCTGTTACAGTTTGAAAGAAATAGTTCGTATAGCTACTGGATATGTCTATTCAATCATTTTGCCTGATCAGAACAAAGACCATTATTTTTCTGGTTTGTGAAAAATGTTTCTTTCCTTGTTTTTGCTGCTGATTACTTTATCCAAAGGGAATGTCTGCTCCTCTGTCAGAGAGCAAAAAATGCTCAAGCAAGGAACAAATAAACAGCACTTCTGTGTATGAAAATATGCCTCCGCCATTCTAGAGAGTTCTCTTCCTAGTGCTGAGAAGTAATTTAGCACAATCTTCTACTGAAAAATGCTATGCTCAGATTTTAGGCTGAACTCAAAATAATTGACACAGAACTCCAGGAATTGAGAGCTTTGGAGATATTGATCCAGACACAACAGCAAACACTACAATTGCAAGGTGCAGTGCCCAAATTCATATGGAAGTTAAATCACAGAGGGAGAAAGAGGACAATATAAGACTACAGTGAGCAGCCAGCTACAGAGAATGGCAAATTGAATTCAGAATAATATTACTTTCTCTGATCCTCAGCTATGAAACATTATGCTCAGAACAAGCAGGAGTGTTATGATTCCTGTTCTCACATTCCTGCTTCAGCAGGGAAGAAGTCACTCCATCATGTCACTTCTACACCAGAGAACAAGAAACGCCAAGGAGGATTCTTTTTTGGAGAATCAGTGAGAAACCAGAACAGGTCACTCAGGACCTGAGAGCATGCTCTGGAAAAATACCCATGGATGATGCCATTCATGTGCAATTTGAAGCGAGCAATACGCTGCAGGATTAGTCTAACAGTGAAGAAGGCTCTATCCAAAGAGAAAAGTAACATTTAAAGAGAGTAATATTATTCTGAATTCAGTTTGCCATGCTATATAGCTGCCTGCTTACTGTACGCTTGTCTTTTCTTCTTTCTCTCTCTGTGATTTAACTTCCGCATGAACTTAAACACAAGGGACTGAGCTAGAAAACAAAAAAAATAATTGGTACAAATTATTTTTGGAGTCTCAAACATTTGGTCAAATATTAGCAGGAAAAAATTCGAGACACATGACTCAGTAGTCCATCTGATCAGCCCATGGCATTGGATTTCATCATCATTAATTAAATCAATTAATTAGTTCTTACAAAAAACAGTACTTACCAGTATTGGATTTAATTTTCTTTTTCTTCAACAAAGGTATGACTGTTTTAGAGACTGGGAAATAATACAAAGTAGACTATACATATTGTTTTGTTCTGGTTTTCTAAAACAATACTAAACTAGAAAGCATAAAGGAGAGTCAAGCAAGAATCTGATCTAGAGATTTGTTCATTAATTTACTTTTTGAAGTATTAGAGAAGTTTTTTTGAGGATGCTAGAGGTTTCCCTCAACTGTGTGCCTAAATGAATGAAAATACTGAAAAAAAAAAAATCAACAAAGCGCTCATTTATTTGACTGAACAAGCAACCCATTGAATTTAAATTAGAATTGCACCGAAACTGCTAGTAATCGTCATTTTGGATTGTTCTTACTTTCCATCTAGCCCAGCAGCATTCGTAAGTGTCAGCAGCCCATACCAGAGGCCTTAGAAGAAACCGCGTGAACTTTGTCTGAGGCGACAACCTTGGAATACTCTATTCCTGCCCTCAACACACACACATATAAAGCTCCTTTCTCCTGTATTAAAGCGAGTAAGAAAACACATTCCATTTCGCCCTTCTCTGGGCATAAGCATTTCACCAAGTCTCTCTCACCTTAGTTCCAGATCTTAGTTAAGGATAATAACAAAAAACCAAAAACAAAACAAAAACAAACAAAAAAAACCCCCGCAAACAAACAAAAAACCAACCAACCAACCAAAAAAAACCCAAGAAACCACACCACTACCAAATTCCTTTGACTCTTCCTCAAAAAAGGTGTGTTGAATATTTGATAGATCACCATATTTTAGAATAAGGTATTTTCTTGCCAGAGCCTCTTCTGCAAAATGTAGACATTCATACACTGTCAGTGAACTGGTATTCTGTTATTATCAGAGGTTAGTTGTAGTTGTTTGCACAGTCAGCTCCTTTCATAATACTCTTAAGTCAATCAAGGGTCTTTTAAAAATACCAGACCTGAAGTTAGAACAAATATACTTAAAATATATACCTGGGAGGTGCTATTGATCTTGCTGCAGCAATTCCGCATTCTTTTCTAAACAAAAGGTTAGGATGTTATTTCAGAAAAAATAGAAAGCTGGAGAAAAGCGCAGTTACTTCTATAGTGGGAAATATTGTATCCTTTTGTTCGTAACTGCTTTCTGCCTTTTTGATTGAAAAGATTCCCATCTTGAACACTGATGAATAATACAGCTTTGTAAAAAAAATCTCCTCCATACAGGCTGTTTCAGACTGATATTTCAGCTTGATTTTCCACTTTTTAGTAAGGGAGTTGTTCAGACATATCAAAATGACACATTAATAGGGCCTTTACTCTGAAGGGAATGCTGATCTTTCGAAATTCAGAGTAAAAAAATTTCTGCGATTTATAAATAAAAGATAAAGTATCTGTTCTATTGAGAACTTCTCATTTTCAACAAAGGAACATGACAGTGCTGACCTGGAGCTTCTGTGGCTTTCTGTAACACCTAGAAAAATGCCATGAATTCTGTGAGACAATGAATCCAGGTCAGCAGGTTTCTAATCTACATGCAGTTAGATAATTAAAAAAAGATTCATTTTGAAATCTCATCTGTGGTCATGAAGAAGATTCAAGTTTGTGTTTACCTACCAGCCACAAATCTAACAAACTGGTTGTTTTGAAAAGAAAATCATAGATCAAGATGGATGATTGTAGTATATTACATCTTGGTTTCAGAGCCTCTCCAGAACAGTTGCCTCTCTTTCTAGCAATAAACTCACAAGCGACTTGCTCCCCCCTTTTCAGTTCAAAGGCAATGCTCTCCAAAAACCTCTCCCAACTTTGACTGGGACACAGGCAGACTTCAAGGCCAGCTTCAAGTGCATTCTTCAAATTTCCCCGGTACCATTGTTCCACACTCCGATTTCATAGCTGCCTTCGCCTTGTCAAAACGGGGCATGTGTAGTGCTCCAATCATTGCAATAAGGACAGTATCTTCACCCATCATTTTACCTGGCTGCAGATGCCCCAGTACCCTTGTCATGGCAAAATTTCAAGCAAAATACTTTGTGGCACACAGTCCCAGAATTCTCTAGGATATCACCCTTCTTCTGTTGTTTCTCAGCTTTCTTCCTGTATTCTCTCTCATTCCTTTTCAGATTTCCTTTTGCCCCCACAGCTACACTCATCACATATTGTCTAAAGCTATAAACAAAGACAAAAGGGTCATGAAAACACATTGTCTTGTATAAAAACAATTTTTTATTTTCACATCAAAACAACTTCTATTTTACTTACTTCTTTGAAAAGGTATTGAGTTTAAAATGTCCTTTGTTTAGCCTCCTAGGTACAGTCCAAGTCTGATGGTTTTGCTATTACAGACATTTCCATGTTACACATGAAAGAGTTTTCTCTCTTAATTCCCTGCCTGAAAACAGTATGAGAATCTGATGTGGTGCAAGGAATAGAAAGTCCACTGTGAGCAATGGCAAGCAAGAACTAAAATAGATGCATGGATGCCTTAAGTTTGGCTTAGTAAGTGCACATTGAAGCCAAGATCATGGTTTACTATCATAAGTACTAAGGCCCACTGAAGCTCTCAGTAAAAATTAGGTTTACTTAGAATTCAGCTCGCATTACTCAGTTATTTCATTAGTCATCCAATTTTGACTGTAGGTAATGTATAAAAAGAGGTCAAACCTTTTTGGTGAAAAGCAGGATGAATTCAGAAGACAAAGTGCAAAATATATGAAAGGTGATACATAAACATGGGTTAAATCCTCTCCAAATGCTCCTACCAAGCAAGCACAGATTAAAGTCATCATTGTTCATACTGATGATTGATCCAGCTCTGCATTTCAGAAGACATTGTACAAATGATCATTGGTGACAAAATCTATCTCACAATGATTCCATCATTAGCAATTGACAAAAAATTACATCTGTTAGCAAAGTATTTCTTCAGCTCTTTAATTAAACCAATCCTGCGTGATACAGTGCAAACATCTTTATTGTGTCATTTGCCCTTTGTGTCAAATTCCTACCAAAATTCCCCAGCACATTTGGTGTTTTGACGTGAGTTACAGAAGCATGTCTCAATTACGTAACTTTTGCCTCAAGAACTGTGGAAAAAATTATGTATAACATGTTTTCTTGAAGGAACATTCTCTTTATAGTAAATTCCATCTTTGATATACTGATAGCCCATGGGGCCAGAGATTAATTTCTAACTTTAGGACATGCTAATTCCACAAGGATTAGTCAAACCAAAAGGTTTAACATTCACAAGTGAGCTCTCTCAAGCAAACTGTGCACCACCTCAGTTCAACATATTGATGTATCACCTACAAGTCAGGTGATACCACTTTTGATCTTCAGAACTAGATTTAGAGCTTTGAAACCTGAAATCAAATACTTTCCAGGAAAAAAAGAAAAGTTAAAACAATCATTCTCATTAACAAACATGGTGGTTTTAATTGGAAACACCTTCAACAACTACCAACTATACTGTCTATCAGGAAAATGGAAGGCAGATATTGTAACGCTTCAGGTCCTGTTAAAAACTTGGTTTGCCATTAACTTGTCAGATGAACCTTGGTTTTGACACAAAAAGAATCTGTTTTCCCTAAAAAATCCTAAATTAAAAAAAAAAAAAAAACAACCCTGCCAAAGTAAAATATTCCTCTTAAAAAGCTAAAACCATTTTCATTGCAATCCAAATAATTCATGGAAAAAGAAGAAAGACTGATTTGTAACCGCACATAATTGTAACACAGAAAGGAATACCAAGGCTAATTCTAAGCGGGCAAGCTAATTTCGCACTTTTGAACACCTCACATGCTTGTTTATTACAGCTCCCATAGTCTCAAATACTCATTCTACTAATCCTGGTCACTGAACACCATGGTGTAGGTACTACAGAGATTTTTCAGTGTGCTCCTTTCCCACCATGATTTTATGTTGGTGGCTTTTGGGCAAAATGTTTTCCTCTCATGAAGCCAGGCCTTACAAGATAGGCTCATCAGCATTCCAGCAGGCAAAATTTCATCCTACATTAGTGACACTGAGAAATGCCACTGTTTTGAAGCTGACAAACTAAGCTTTGGTTTGGAGCTTTGAGTAATATTTCTCCCTCTGGAATGAGTAGATTTCCAATTTCCTAGCAAAAAACCCCCAGTTCCTCTAGGCATAGAAAGGTCCAAGAAAAGAACACAGCTGTAATTTTAAGGAAAAACTGTGGCTCACAATTCATACATACTTCGAAACAAAATATCTGAACCTAGAACAACGAAAGTTCTCTTATTTACTTCAGGCATCAAAAGAATTAGCCCCAGAATAGACTATTCATTATTAAGATTAATAGGCCATTCTGAATTCATTGTTACTATTAATTCCTGATTTTTAAACATCGGGAAGCATACTCACAATTAACTTTCACTATGCTCATTAAACTTCACATCCAACATGACCTGAGGAAAAAACTCCTCTTGCTGTATCTCGAAATGTATTATATTAATGCAGTGTAGTACATAATGTTGTGCAATATCTGTGTAATATATAGATTTAAGACTGTGTGTGGTATTACACAGTACCACAGAATTTTCTGTACAGAGATTTCTGAAATTGAGGTATATGGACAGACACATCCAAGTAAATTCTAAGGCTGAGATTTTGCAATAAGATCATTTGATGTAAATTAACATTATTATCTAGTGTCTCTCTGAGTACCTCATAGTATCTTACCTGAGCTTCAGGACACTAAAGCAGCTTCTTTGCCCTTTGCAATAACGTCTGCAAAATGACAATACAATGTGTTTTGTACCTCTCAAGAGTCCATAAACTGTGACTTCAGTCTCAACCGGCATGAGAATACTTTCAACACAAGATACTGTACAAACAGCTGTATAACACCTCAAAGCACAAGCTAATATCAGAAGAAAACTTGTATATTCACATAAAGTTTTGACCCCAATAGAAGTAGCTAAAACTGTTTTTCTAAAATTTTGAAGTACATAGCTTTCAAGAAAATTGAGATTCATGTTTGATACATGCAACTAGCACACCATGTGATGAAATGAGGGAAGAGAAAACAGAATGTTTTAATAAAAACATAGAATATCTTTACCCAGGGAACCATTTCATGCTGTATTTTTCTTTGGAAGGACATCATTTCTTCACATCCAAAATCACAAACATGAAAACAAAGAAAATAAACAGGCAATATTTTTCATCTATTCTCCCTCCTACCCACCACCATCCAGTAAAACTCTACATCAGATAATGTATTCTGACCATCATCTAGCATCAACCTGCTTCCACATGCAGTATCATCATTTTGAAGTAATTTTACCTATTATTTATTTCATCTCCACCCTCACCCTTCAACACAGATACTCAGACCTGGAGCCCTCACTTTTGAAGGTCATTTGAGAATCCATGCTTGACCTAGAGCAAAGGAGAAGTCTTTCTGACTCATCTGTGTACCTTCGTGCCCAGAGCTGGTCTCCTGCACTCAGCGTCCGAGGCTTCAGCGACACTGTTTCAAATTGCACATAGGTCTCTTTTGCAAGTTCAGCTTCCTTTGCAGATTTTGGTCTTAAATGAAGTTTTAAAACTTTGTAGAGTAAGAAAAATATCAGAGGTAAAATAACCACGCATGCTGCACTGCTGGCCACTATCAGAATAGAAAACCGAGAGGTGCTTTCATCAGTTAACCCATCAGTGGAGAAAACAACACACTGCTCTTTTGTAGGTGGCACCCCTTTGGGTGAGACACATGCCATATACTGAGTACTAGGTTGCAAACCATCAATTGTGACTTTGTTTTTGTTAGAATCAGTGCTGAGAGGCAACATATCTTTCTCACCATACTTGGAGTATAACACAGTCACAGCAGAATTGCCTGTGGCACTGAGAGTGTTCCAAGTTAAGGTCACCCTTTCATCAGTTTCACTGATTACTCTTAGGTCCTTCACAGTAACATTTTGCTCAGCCACACCTGCTGTATTCAATGAAGTATCCTCACCTTTCTTGCTTAAATCTCCAGTCTGCTTTTTGTTCCCATTTGTCACTGCCTTTGAAATTTTCCTTCCATCTAACATGAGCCTGGATTGCTTTTTGTCAGTAAATGTCATGCTGGTTGATCTTTCAGTGCTAACCAGAGCCGTGGTGGTTGGTGTGGTGGGAAGAGGTGTGGTTGTCCTCTCGGGTTCCTGCTTGGATTCCTCCTGAGTTGTATTCTGCCTCTCAGCCTCTGGCTTCCTTCCATACTTCTGTGGTGACAGAGTTGTAGTAACTACACCAACCACTGTGACAGTCACAGCAGCTTCTGACATTCCTGCCAAGTTCTTGGCTTTACATCTGTATTCTCCTGCATCCTTGTATGAAATTCCTGTCAAGCTTATTATGGACCATCTGACACCCTCTCCAGGAGTTTCTTGAATTACTATGGGAAAATGCAGAAAGTAAAACATTATGAATGGGAAGTAAAGAGGAAGTAAACATTATTAGACTACTTCTTCCCTTTCTGCCAGAAGGAATCACATATATGAAAATTTTAAAAATTAAAAACAAGCCGTCAAAAAAACCCAACAACAACAAAAAAACCCCAAAACTAAACCACATTTCCAAAACAAACTGTGGAATTCCCAGCCATACTCTATTATTAATAAAAGTGCTCAGCTTCGGTCAAAATGGAAACAAATGTCTGGTAATTAGAATATAGTTTGCAGTTTCACTAAGAAAAACAAAACCACATAAAGTGAACTCAAATGTCTTAAAGTTGCTATTGACTCTCAAATACAAGACCCACTGACTTCACGTGACACTGATCGTGCAACCCATTTAAAACACTGTTGGAAATTACCTTTGTCCTAAGATATTTCAGTACTCTTACCTTCATCAGACCCATGATAACTGCTAACTCCTTGGCATTAGCAAGTAGCATTTTTTACATTTAAGTTACTACGTAAGTATCTGTCATAGCAGCTAGAATGGTATCAGACAATGACAGCCTTGCAACATTTGCAAATAACATAGAAAACATGAATTTGGAAAATCTTGTGTTTACAATGCTGAGTTTTAACTGGTTCAGTTATGGCCTCACTGGCTTTTTCAACATTAACATTTTCGAACAGACGTTCCAGCAACAAATTCTCCTTTCTGCTTTCCAGCTTCTGAGTTAGGGTTCAGCTAACCCAACCTCCATTTTCCTTTATCCTTCTCCCACTTCAACCATTTCTGCCTTCCACACACATTGCTCTTGTAACAGACCACATCCAGAATCAAAACACTCTGCTGGACCTGTTAAGACTGAGAACTAGACAAAGAATTTCATAACAACCATTGCACAGATATGACTACCAGCTTGGTGCAATACATGGTCCACTGTTACTCACTACAATGATCTCAAAGTACAAGCAACCCAACAGTTTTTGGTTCTCCCATTTCCTATAAAAGAGCAGTTGTACCTGTATAGTTCACTGGAATATTGTCTGACCTAGTCCAAGTGAGCTGTGGTGTTGGGTACCCCGTGGCGTCACAGCGTAGCAGGACATTGCTGCCCAGTGGTGAGGTGATTTTTGTTGCTGAGGTCATCACAGATGGTTTAAGACACTGCTCTAACTCAGCTCTCTGGAACAAGATTCCTGCCAGGTTCTCAGGACCACTACATGAAACCAATGGATCAAGAAGTACAACAGAGGTGTCCACAATTTTGGAAAATTCAATTAGCTTTGAAATGCGACAGTCGCAAAACCATGGGTTGTCCTGAAAACCTGAGGCAGGGAGAGAAGAGAGGAAAGGAAAAAAAACATTGTCAGTCAATATATGGATATTGTGATTACAGTATGACACATGACTACCACCAAATACAATCAAGGACAGTCCTGGACCTATTCTGAGATAATCTTTTCTCTTTCAACTTGTGTTTTTTGTTCAGATGATTGGTGGGGGAGTATTTTCAGAGGTTAGGGAGAACAGTATCGAAGTTTATTAAGCTAAATATCATCTTCACAGAAGTTTACAGGAGCATAGTGATGTGCTGGCACTACCTGTGCTTAACTTTGCTATTTATCTAGGAAAGAAACACTTTGAAAAGATGTCTTAAGACTGATGATATATTTTCGCCTGCCTGTGCCTACTGGAAAGACAGCTTCTCAGGGATATTACTTCAGGTCACTCTCCTCTGCTATAAGTCCTTCTTTGGGCTCTTACAGCTTAACCTTCCCTGACCCTCTTTTTCAATGCTTGAGGAGAACACGATGTTTTAGGGTTTAGAGCTTACACCAACATCTCTACCCCTTGAAAAGAAGGGATAAAGACTAAGGAGAAAAAGGTTTATGCCAACAAAATTCTTATCTGGCTCTGAACTACACCAATATTGTTACAAGCCTGGCTTCAATTTAGTACAGCCTCTGAAATATATTCAAGAAGAATAACAGAAGAGTAGAAAATAGGAAGGATCACAAAACACCATGATGACTGCAATATTTTTATGATGGCATATAGGAACGCTCTCTCTCTTCTGTCAGGGACAAAAACATTTGCTTCTTGGTTCCAGTCTATGAATTAGAAGCTTTTCCCTCCTCGTGAACTTATTATATTGAAAGACAATAGCCATTTCTGAGGATTATCAGTCTAAATCCTCAGCTGCTATTGATTACTCCACTATGTTGACTTTCACAGAGCAACAATGGCTTCACCAGGTAAAATACAACCCAGCATATCACTCAGGAGTTCAAGTATTTTCTTACTGGACTTACACTTTTGGGTATGCCTTTCTTATTTTTTCCGAGTACTAATAATAAACAAAACTTATGGCCTGAAATAAAGATGGTATGCAAGGACCCCTCACTACTCAATTTACTGATCAGTACAATAGACAAGTCATATAAGTCAAACCAGTATTAAAAGAAAGAAAGAGCCTTAAACACCTGCTAATATTGTTCAGTGTGTATTGTTAAGAATTATCGAAACAGCTCTTGGAAAAATCATGGGGTTTGTTCTGGAAAAAAACTGCCGATGAAACAATACATGAATATTTTACTACTTCTTCCT
Source organism: Corvus kubaryi (assembly GCF_017639235.1). Lineage (NCBI taxonomy): Eukaryota > Metazoa > Chordata > Aves > Passeriformes > Corvidae > Corvus > Corvus kubaryi. The sequence continues at coordinate 3,703,487 of NW_024582059.1, read as the reverse complement.
TTTATCACCAGACCAAGATTAGGTTATTTTGAGCATAATGGTAGTGATTGGTTAAAACTGTGGTAAACCCCAATTAATCCCTGCTCTTTAAAACAAGACTTGACCTGAAGAGATTCCATGACTTTGACATCACAATCCAATTTCACCCCTTGCAGACAGAAGAGATTTTACATCTATTCACTGCTTATTATTTGCTGGAACAGAGAAGAAGTCAAAGGAAAGTGCATCAGCAACTGCTTTTCCTCAAAAAAATCTCCAAAATATAAAAATTTGTCTGCAAACTTCACACATATATTCATAAGGAGAAAAGATACTATCCAAATGTTTTCCATATCTAGACACATCAACTGTTTGTGCTTATGAAAATTCTGCTCAATCAAGCACATGTATGCAACTATTTGTGCTCATCTTTTCAATTAGGGAAGCTTTGTAGTTATAGACAATACTCCTGTCATTTTCTTTTTCTTCTCGCTTGTAAGGGGTCGATTTTTCTCACTATGTTAAGAAATTTACGGCAGGAAAGGAAGGGGTTTATTATTGTTTCTAACCTACTCAAAGCACTCAAAAGCCTTTGAAATAGACCAAAAAAATGGTTACATTAGAAAAGACCTTTAAGACCATCAAGTCCAACTGTTAACCCAGCCCTGCCAAGTCCAGCATTGAGCCATGTCCCTGAGTGCCACATCTACACATCTTTTAAATACCTCCAGGAACGGTGATTTCACCACTTCCCTGACCCCACTTTCAGTGAAGGAACTTTGCCTAATATGTATACCTCCATAGCTCTCATATCCTCCCAGTGTCCTGGAGAAAAGCCAAAGTCAGTAAAATAGGTATCAGAAATTGACAAAATAAAAGGAATGATGAAGCAACGATGAACAGTCCCTAGACTGGATGGTTGTTAGTCCAGCCTGGGACACAGGTTTGACCATCTGTGTGTAGGGCGAAGGAAAAGTTATGTCAGTCAGTCACCTCATCTTCCCCATCCATTATGATTCCTGTGCAACTGCCTAAAGAAGCAGGACTTACACAAATACACAAAATATATACAGCTACAGGAGTTCCTTCCTTGCCTCCATGGCACAACCCTTCTGTTTATCTGTGTCTTGCCAATATCTGACAGAATTCACATTATTTCTAGCCATTGTAAATTGTCAAGTCGTGTGAATTCCCAAAGTGAAAAGATGAAAGCACTATTGAGTTGGAAGCAAGACAAAACACTGAATTTCATTGTACTTCAGTTAGTGTTGAAGAGAACAGAAATGTGAATGTAAACCTAGTTTCCAAACTACAAGGGGCATTTTGAACTTTAACAGCTTGTGTTGACAGGATGTTAGAAGTGAAAACAAACACGTTAAAAAATAAGGAAAAGGTTAAAAAGGGGGGAAAAATAGGAAAATGGAAAAGATTAGGGAGCTTTAATAAAAAAATAATTTCTTAAGAAGCAAAAATGAAAATAATGATAAATCTCTGATGGCACATGTGTCTGAGGAAAGAGAAAGTCTTTATAAACCCTGGATTATTTGTAGAAATATCAAGGCAGCTTGTTGATCTGAGAAAGAAATACTAGCCCAAGAAAACAAACATTGATAAATATTTATACATTGTGATATACCAATGCAGTGTTATTTTAATATTAATTACTCTTTTTCTAGAATATTTCTAACCCTTTATTCTAGATTTAGCATATTTTATATTTACTCTCACACATTTGTATGTGTGCTTGCATGTACAACGGCAAACGTACGTGTATGTGTGTCTGTGCATGCACATTTTCGTAGTCTTTTGTAGCAGGGTTTCCCTGTGCTGTGTCAATATGGACTTTAGCTACGAGCAAAATTTCCTTTGTAAATCAGTAACCAGACTCGGACGATAACTTGTGTAGCACACTGCTTTTTCAGTTGCTGCAAAATAGCAAGATGTAAAATATTCAAGGGCTGATAGAAATATTCACCACAGCTTGGGCCAGCCTACCCCAGGCTCTTTCCAACTGAACCTACACATTTTGATCCATGGTTCTAAACAGCAAATTCCATATCCAACACTGTGTCACATGGCAATGGTTAGGGAGTAGTTTCAGGAAAAGCAGTATCTACCCAATGGCTCAGCATAACAGCTGGGAGCCTGACGGACCTGCAGCATTCCAAATTTCTGCCACCTCTGCACATAACAGAGGCAAGATCTCACATAACTGCCACTCTGTCAAATGCTGGACTCCTCTGTTCCTCTCAGTGACTCACCAGAGCCCACCATACAGAAAACGCTACTGCCATCGCTCCTGCCAGAAATGTAAATCTCTGTACAGCAGCCAGTGCTGAAACATAGCTGTGATTTGGATCAAAGTATTAGGCTATGGCTCCAGAGGTAACCAAGAGGGCCAGATGAATTTACACACTGGTCCCCCAATCATTTGCACTGTTTAATTTTCAGCTCACTCCACAGCTTTGTTTTGACCTGTTCCAAAGAGCACTTTCCAAGGCAAAGCCAGACATGGGTCCAGGGACAGTTTACACTCCAGGGATTGCTCCCTGATAGGCTTATGGATGAGAGCACACCAAGGGTGGCTCCCCTCTGTCCTGCCCCCAATGCAAGTGCAGCAGGCTTTGTACCTCCAAACGATTCTGCATGTCTGTCAGCCCTTCAGGCATACAACATACCCCTGCTGTTTCATATCACAAAAGCCCAGTTGAACAGTTTCCAGTGCAATTCTCACATAAATTCAGGCAGGTTAGACTGAAGGAAAAACATCCCCAACCCCAGAATTACATTTTAGAGTCACTCTAGAATCCTGTAGAGCTCACAGAGAACCAAGGGCTAAATCTTACGAAGTGTGGAACAGACAGTCAGCTTTAAAGAGAGCTGGCCCTAAACAGTGTGGATGAGAGCCAGAGTGAGCCACTTGGCCATATTCCCTAACCTTCTTTCATTTAGCACCATGCACACACAGAGGAACATCATACAGTGGGAGGTAGTTAAAAAACCCAAACCTCTTAGTACAGAGATGATGAACTGGAATACGGGGATGCTAACACACCAGTCCTCTGGCAAAAGTAGTCTTCGGCTCCTCCAAGAGTCCTTGAAGCAAACATGGGGAACTTGAAATTTCTCATATGTGCAACCATCTTGGTGTTCAGTCAAGACACTGAAGATAAAATTGCCTCTTGGTGTTAAAAAATACATTTGCACAAACATTAGAGATTAGGGTCTTGTTAGTTTTGATCTTGTTAATTACACACAAGTGACAATCCTGTTTTGACAGAACCAGGACAAAAGACTGCTCAAGCCATAATTGATTACACTAATTAGAATCTGACTGCTGTTTTCCTGACTAGACAAAACCAGCATTTATTTACTCTGGGTCCCAGCTTCCAGCAGAGCTCTGGCTGCTGTGACCATTCCATGTAGGTACATAGGTCAGGCTGAATGCTCCCACAGAGAGTGGCTGGAGCACATAGGACACTCTTGAGCATCAAACCATGCAATTGTGGTCATCACATTTTAAGAGAAACATTTTTTTAAACCTAAAGGAGTCCAAATGGAACCAGTAACTATGGTAGAAAATGAAAAAAAAAAAAAAAATACCACACACAGCAAAAAAAAAAAGCCGAACCAAACCAAAAACAAACAAAAAACCCCAACAAAACCAAAACAAAGCAAAAAAATCCCATCCAAACAAAAACCAAACAACAACAACAAAATTAAAAAGCCCACAACAAACAAACAAACAAAAAACCAAACCAACAACAACAACAACAAAATCAACCAAAAAACCCCCAAAAACCTTCATATTATATTAGAAGCTGGTGAAAGAAATGGTGTGGTTAGTTAGGATGGCAAACAGGGAAGGAAAACCTATGAAAGACTACTACAAGAGATGGTGATTAGTTTTTCTGTATGCCCATGCCCTATAGGACAAGAGGTAATCAGCTTAGTTTGCAGTAAGGGAGATTGAGGTTAGATATTAAGAGAAACTTTCTCACTATCCTGATAGATAAGCACTGGAGGAGGTTACTACGGAAGGCCCTGGGGTGGTCTGGCCACAGGCTTTAAGAACAGCACTGGCTTTACCAGAATGGCTCAGTTTCTCTGGATCTGTATCCCAGCAGGCTAGGTCCTTCCTGACCACATACCTCTGTGATCCCTATCTGTAGCTCAGAGCAGGAGGAGAGTATCTATGGGATGCGCTTCTTCTTCCTCAGGCTCCAGCAAGCCCAATAGAGACAGGAGGGGTGTCAGAAAAGAAGCACTAATACTCAGTGGAGTCTAAATAAACTTGTCAAAATAACCCATGACACAAAGAGCATTGCACTTTCTAATCTCCAGAGAAAGGGGACGTTTTCTTATTCACTACAGAGTTCCTCATGTAGCAAGCACTGTCTGTCTGCTTTGGGATACACTCCTCAGAAAACTATGATGTCAATGAAAAAAAATCCACCTAATTCCTTCACAGCTTATCTAAGGTAGATTTACTCAATGTAACACAAGGAAAGTACTACCTGGCATTATGTATTCTCAGGTGCAAATCTATAATAGCTGCACAGAGCCTCCCTTAGCACCTAACATTAAAAAAAAAAAAAAAAAAAGAGAAGCAAGGTTCTGTTTAAACCCAGTGTGTGTTACCCTCTGGAGATCTGTGTTAAAACCCGATTGTATTTCATAACAGAAAATGGTCCAAAGGTCACATCCCAAGCCCCCAAAGAACTCAATGCTGGCACCAGAGGGTTTGCCAGGACTACAGGAGGCTGGAAGAGTGCCTGCACCAAGGAAGCCTGCAGATGGTTCCAGAGTTAAGGGGAGAGAAGAGTGTGTGAGGTTTCAGGATTTTTTTGGTGTTTGTTTTTTTGACTTGGGTTTGGGGTTTTTTCTTAGCTTCTTTTTCTTTTTCTTTTTTTTTTTTAGTTCCTTTTGTTGTGTCTTTCAAGTGGTGAGGACTACATAAGACAAGAAAACCAATTAACCTCATGGACTCCCACAGGAGATCATGATGATTAGATCTAGCACAGTCAGCTCCCACTTTACAGCCTCCTGTAGTCTTCAGTGCGGGGACAGGGAAAGGAGTACTGAGATGGAATTACTTTTACAGCTTTTGCTCTTTTTTTTTTCAATCCTGAATAAAAGAAAACCCTTTAATGATGCAAGCCTACAGTTATCAGGCTTATGAAGCCATGAAGCCTACTTTCATCTATTAAGTTACTCATAAAAAATATGATCTGAATGAGAGTTTCAAGCTGCAGCTTCTGCTGTGAAACAAAGCAGCTGAACAAATGAACAGTGGATTGTGGGGGTTTAGACCAAGAAATTGGAAATACGAGGCAGTACAATGCAGGACAGATCTTTACCAGTCCTTAAAGAATTGCTGCAGTAGAGACAGCCAGCTGGTTTTCCTCCCTTCCACCTGCTGCACTACAAAAACATCAAAACATGCATTTACGTGTAAACACTAGAAAAGACAGAAAAGAACACTACTGATAGAACTGTTCCAGCCTGAGACTGAAGAAGAGAAAGGAGTTACCCTGGCAAGACTAGGAAGTGGAGATAAGGTTAAGATAAAGCACAATGCCACAAACAGAACTGATGCAATTGCATACTAGAGAAAGGGATCAAATGATGAAAAAAATCAGAGTCTGATCAAATTATTCTTAAATATTTACCTCAAACACTATAAAAAGTACTGTGGATATGTAGGGATCACATTCCTGTTCTCTCATATTCAATATGTAAATCGGGCAAAAACCTTCAGGATAGTTAGTCAGCTTTAGAGTAATGCAAGGTCAACAGAGGTCCCGGGAAGAGCAGAGTTGCCCTATTTTGAGCCACCAACACCACCTGCAGCATTATTCCACAGGACAGGCTTTATATGAGGATCAGCTCTAGCTACTTGCTTGGCCTGTGAGCCTCTAGAAAAAGCTATTGCAAATGGACATGCTTACAGTTGCAAACACATACAGAGATGAGGGAAATGTCACCAGAAACACAATTTAAGTTATGCATTTATATAGCTACTGAATACTCCAAATGGCCTGCATTCCTGCAGACTGGATTCTCATAGCTTTTACTTCAGTTTTATAACTTTGAGGTAACAACACACATGGAGGTCACTATCTTAATTCATGGTTTTCTGTTACCAACAGAAAATAAACAAATAATAACAGAGCAAACCAGAAGTCTGACCTTGGTAAAAACCCCTTCTCCTGCATCCAAGGCTGGTGCCCTAACAACTCTCACTTTCAATTTAATGTTTAGGTATATTTCAATAAGGAATGAGACGGCCTGTTTAACATACCCAAAATTATTCTCTGCGTCACCAGAATGTCTGTGTTCTTGGACATGACAGCTCCTGAGAAGGGGGGCCAAATGTCCATGAGGTCTGATGGCAAGGTGGTCAGCTTGTTGCTGGATAGGTCCAGGTAGGTGAGGTTTCTCAGGTAGCGGCCAGCATCAGCGGGAATGCTGGTCACTTTGTTGTTGTGCAGATCAAGAGTCCGTAAGTTGGGCATCTCTGCCAGGGATTCCCAAGGGAAAGTTGAAAGCAGATTACCATCCAGCCTCAGCTCATGCAGTTGTTTCAAGTTATAGAAGCTGCTGATATCAATGTTGGCCACACAGTTGTAAGTGACCCACAGGTATTTGAGATCTACCAGGTAGTAAAAGGCTTCAGTTGGAATCCTTCGTATGACAGTTTTCTCTATACGAAGTTTTACAGTATCCACAGGAATATTCACAGGGATCTCATACATGTCAGGGTCATTACAGAGTACAGACCTAGCACAAGGAGGGGAAAAAAAAAAAAAAAAAAGGAGAGACATATTTGCATTTATTTATCAGAAATGTTTACTACCAGAACAAAGAACACTGAAATCAAGAACAGTCCTCTGCATTTAAAAGTTGAACAAACTCCACAAACATGGAGTCTCTAAAGACAAAAAGAATACAGAGCAGAACTGATCCTTTCACATTAAACCTAGATTTCCTCGATTCTGAAGTATGTAAGCACCACCATCTATCCACCCCTCACTCTATTGGCAAATGAAAGACAGAAGCCATTGTACAAGGAATAATACATGCAGGTATCTCAAGTGTGAACTGCATGCCCCCGTATTAAAATTATTAAAATTCAAAACAAAGATTACTAATCTCTAATTTTTCTGTATGATGAAGATTCAAAGTATTTTCTATACTTACCTTTCAGAATAGACTGAAAATTGAAAATATACCAATGAAAACTCAGTAAAGAAGAGCTTTCTAGCCCTCTTTCTGATGCCTATGTACAAATTACTTGCTTTATAGAGATGACAGGAACTTTCTGCTCACAATGATTTCAGTGAAATGGGATTTCTCAGCATTTTCACTTATTTGATTTCAGGAATCAATTTTTTTGGTATATATTGTTTGCACATACTAGCTTGAAGATTCCCCTACCCTCTATAAGTCTATCCTTAATTTTTTCCTCCTTTTCTCTAGATTATTCCTTTATTTTACTTTTTCCTCGTGCAGCTTTATACCAGATAGGCTATGACAATAAATAGCAATGACAAAGAGTATCTCCTAAAATTGACATGACAATACCAGGTCACCACATTTCAAATTAACCTCCTTACTATCAAAAATTACATGATTTACTGCAGATTAAAAAATAATTTAAAAAAATAAACTACTGTATTTATTTAAACCAGAATCACCTTACAGTAGTTAACTAGTTTGTAGAAATAGAAATGACATTGCAATAGCAGGAATGTCATGGAGCAGAAATAAATTGCCTCCTGAAAAAAATGAAGATATAGAGTAGCTATTTGCTAAGTACAAAGCCATAATCACCATCTGCTCCTGCTCAGGAATGCTGCTAGCCATAGAACACTAATGCAAAATATGCCTTCGTTTCAACTATGCTAGAACTAATTTGCAATCTCTGAGAATGTTATCTCCAATTTCTTCTACCCTTTTCCTTATAAATTGCCCTATATAACAAATAATAAAATAGATACCTTGTTCCAGTGCCATCGCTTCTGCCATGGTAAACGCAAGTGCATTGTGAGGGACAAAAGCCATGAACTTCTTCAAAAAAACTCACTAGGAGGTAGAAGTAAATAAACAGATACATGGCTTCCTCCCAGAAGAACTGACATGAAGAAATGTGAAAGCTTTATTCCTAGGCACTCATGTGCAGTGTGCTACGAATGTGAATGCAGCCATCCTTTTAGCAACAGCAGATTACAGCAGATTAGCCGAGATCTGTAGTTGCTTAACCTTCAGATGTATCCTGAGTGGCATCAGTTAAACCAGCTCATTCTTTACTCTGTCAGAACACACTCTGCTTCGAATCACATCCAACCGTGTTCCAAGGCTGTTTTAATATGTAGATTGTAGAGCTAGTGTGTAATAAAATCTCTTTTCTTCTCCTAAGAGGCAGTGCATCAGTTACTGTCCATAAAGTGTTCCAAGGTTCCTGAAGGAAATCTAGTACACCATGAGGATATTGCATGGCATTTTCTTTAATACTGAAAATGACAAATTAAGAGGAACCCTAGATTGCAGAGCTTTTAAAAAATCTTGTAAAACCAGACTTTTGCCAAAAATACACATATGCTTTAAATAAGTTTTACACTGCAAAGCCAAACTGCATATGCACACACCCATAACAATTGGAGATAGATCTATACAAAGTCATCTTTTTCACCCTGAATAAATCCATTGCTCAGACTGCCAAAGATATCTCTTGAAAATTAAACATCAGACCTATATAAACATAGGATTGACTTAGAAGTGATGAGAAATTACCATAAATATTTACTCAGTTTTATGTGCCTCCCAAGTGTGCAGCTTGAAGGTACATTTTTCCACATTTTCAGGATATGCAGTCACAAGCACTAGAAACATGCTACTTACAAAACAAAAGCTGTCTTTCCTACAAATTAATTTGGTTCTGCCAGTCAGAATTTTAAAAATACTTCAAATATGTTGAAATTCCTGCAAAATCCTAAAACTTAATAAAAGATCCTATGGGGTCAGGGTAAATATTTTGACACCCTAACATATTCACAGAAACAGAACTTTGCAAAGCATATCAACATGGACACTCGGTAAGGAAATATAGAGCGACAGGGAGTATCCAGAATATTTCAAGTCTGGAAAACGTTCAAGGGAAGTCGGTGGAAAGTGCTTCATGAAAGGAATCAATACACATGGAAAATCTAGGGTTACTGAACCCAAGCACTTTGCACTTTTGTCTTTACTGACCCCTCTGCCACCTTGTCTAACTCTGTAAGAGCCACAGTGGCCACTTTGTTACCCTTTTTGTTTGGGACAGACATACTGGGCCAATAAACCACTCAAAAAACAGTCTTGGCATGTTTTGTCTCCTTAACTTCTCTAAAAAGATTACAGTGACTAACACAAAACAGCTGGCTGGGAAAGATTATTATTCAAAAAGATTAATTGTCCAAAAGATTAATTAACTTGAACCCAGATTTCACTCCTTTCCATGTAACTTATGCAGGCAAATGACTGGAGTTCTGCGATGTCAGTGCACGTTGAGATACACTCATGGGCAAAGCATTGTTTATGGTTATCTCTTGTCTTGTCTGACATCGCACCATTGCCAGGATTGCCCTCCGAAACCTGCAAAGGGCAAGAAAGGGAAAACAGAAAGATCATTAGCAGGAGAACCAAATAGAAGGAAAAATTTGGTAAGATGGTCTTAACTATTACAATAGTTTTCAATTTTAGTAGAATGCACTTAATAAAAAACCATGTACTTGGAATTCAAAAGGACCTGGGTCTTTTCCACTTCCAGGTACAAGAATGTCTTTCATTTCTAATTTCATTTCTTCAACAGGGATTGCAGCAGCTTTTGTTTATCCCAGGAGACAGTACAGCCACAACAAAGATGAACTGAATGGGAAGAAACCCAGATGTTATTCCATCGACTCAGCAGGATCAGGTATGTTCACCTAGGCAGAGATCACAGGCTCTGCTTGAAGGTTGGTAGCAGAGACAGGAAGAATGCCTCTTTGCAAAACACAGTCCTCAGTCAGAGGCACTGGCTTGATTAGGGCATTTGTTATGCTTGCTCAAATCAGAATAGGCTTAACCTATTTACTTCCATGAAAAGGGTCAATCCATCCTAATCAGTCAGAATAAGATACATCCCAAATAAAAACCAAGAAAATCGACACAAGTTACACATCACTAAGATGCACACACTTTGGCCACAGTCATTAAAACCAGTTTACTACTGATGCAACCCAAATTCCATACTGAGAAAATGCAAATAGGACTTTCAAAAGCTATGTTAATGTCTCAAATACACGTATCCATTCTGTATGTTTTGATGATGATCAAAACAATTTATTTCAGGCTTTCCTGTCCAAAAAGTCATCTTGGTAAATTAACTGTGGTGTACCCTTTGGTCTTTGCTAATCAGCTTGCCATATTTTACAGGAGATCCTTCAATGTTCAGATGATATGCTAAAATCATGAAATGGACCGGTACTAAATTCGGAACACTTACTTTTTGTTTGCAATGACATAAATGCAGGGATTATAGAATGTGGAAGATTTTGCAAAGAGAGGAGCTATGATGGCCATTGCAGGAGAAATTTTCTTTGGGTCTCCAAAGGAAGACCACAAACACACAATGGAATATGGAGACCATGCAACCAAGAACATTAAAATCATCACAACAGACATCTGTAAAACAAGAGGAACAGACACATAACTAGTATTACCTCAGGATGAAGACCTCACAACAAAACCTCAAAGCACATGCACCTGGGTGAAAATAGAGCTATCCTGAATGAAATAATACATAAACAAGCATATCTGACACATTTTGACAGTTTACACTGAAATCTCACTTTGGGGATTTAATAGCACACCTCACTGCCATGTGTTTGGCATGGTGTCATTTCATTACATACAATATTCCTTCAAAGTCAGCACTACTCATTATGTTAAATCTGTCCATCGAGAGTTTAAATTACTGGAGAGGACTTCACACATGAATTATGACCGCCATAACAAGTCACTCTGGGATGCTCTTACAAACAATAAATATGAACAGAGACAAAAATTTAAGCCACATATTTAATTAGGCCTTAATAAAAATGTTTCATAAGGCTTAATTATGGTACCATTAAATAAAAGAAAGTAAATGTTCTAGGACATATAGTTAAGGAATCCAGAAGTGTCTTCTTGGTTTAATGAAGCATTATAGACATGTTCAAGTAGGATACAGAGGAGGTATCTGAGCAGTCATGTCTTCTCTGCCTGCCTGCCAGAGAGAACAACCTGGCCATGTTGGGGCTCACGCCCCAGGACATGCCATGCCACAGCCAGACCTGGACAGTGACAAACTGGGGGTAGTGAAAGTAGGAGAGGTATCAGCTGAGACAGACTTTTCTGGCTTCTGTCAGGGACATGAATCAGTGGTGGAAACTGGGATGGAAATCTCAAATGAATCAAGAGGACAAAACAAAGCACTGGAAAACCAACCAAAACTGCAGGGCTGCATACACACAGGATTCCCTAGTGCTGCTCACTACACCCCTAGTTAGTCTTTCAGATATGAACACAATGAGAAGAAGTAAACAGCTGCTTTGTATGAGCTGCTCTAGAGCGCAACCAACACACAAGCAGTGACTGTCACAGAGGATCCCTGTTTAAATGCAAACACAATACCAAACACAATATCAAAATGTAAGAAAGAACCCGTTCATTTAGAAGTTTGGTGCATAGAAAACTGAGAGGATGCTAATTTGCAAAAAGCAGTTCTAAAGAAGGATATTGTTTAACTCCAAAACATTACTTTTTTTCTCTCCTTTTTAATTGTAATTTAGGGTCTTCAACTGCAAAATAGAAAAAATGCGTTTTCTTAATAAACATGAGTCTAAATTTTTACCTGAATCCTCAGTTTCAAGTATTCTGAAAGTTCTTCACAAAAATAAGACACTCAAATTAGTCTTTTTAGGTAAAAATACTATTCTTCAGAACTTAGCAATGAGAAAGTTTTCCAAGGAATGCTGTTTTCACTGGTAAGTAATTCAAAAACATAGGTACATACTCTTCTGTCCAATTCTCTCTCACTTTTTCATCATGCCCAATCATAAATCACATCTTTACACAAAATCAAAGGAGCTGGTGAACTTCAAGATTTCTCAAGGACTTTTATACATTAAAAGAATGTCAACCTTCCAGGCAGGATATATCATTTCATGCCATAACTCACATTTGCTACTGCTTACATAAGAGATAAGCTCAACAGACCGAAAAGAACAAGGGATTGGAGCTGGAAATGCACTCTCGTTCCTAGGCCATGAGTTCAAATGAGACTTGACCAACGCATTTCAGATCAGACATAGCTGTGAACCAAGCACAAAGCCTAAGAACTCTGCAGACACAGAGTAAAAGCTCTCCTAGAGCACCTCAGAGGTGCATTTCTAGGTAATGACAGAGAAGAGAGGCAAGGAAAATTCACAGTGTTCCCAGCCTTCAAAGCAGCTGTTCGTCTGGGAAGAGTATCAGACCAAAATTAAACAATCTAGTGTGATAAGCCAAGAGTTTTCACCAAGGCTCAGTATCAGCTAATATTTAGTATGAAAGAAAAAGGGGAATGTAGGAAACCAAAATCCTTAAAAGGTTGCACTGTTCCTTTGCCATTAGGACTTTAACACAAAAGAACTTGCTTAAAACAAAACATGCACTCATTTACCTTCGTCACATCTACTTGGTCAGACCAATCTATGTTAATGCTCTCCAGGCAGTTACTGCTGGCACATTGTTTCATCGTCCGGGAAACATTGTAATAACAGTAAAACATGACTGTTAAGGGTACAACAAAATTAACAGCAATTACACTCATTGTGTAGGAAATAAAGGACCTGATAAGACAGAAAAACAAAACAGAGTAACTTACAAATAGCCATCCAGGAAAAGTTACCAAAGAATCTGGTATTTTGATTTGATTATGAGATTTTACAACAAGCTCTAAAATAATATGGAAAATTTTCCTTAGCTTTTTTTTTTTTATCAGAAACTACAAGTATTTCAGTTTTGAAGCATGGCTCAGTTCCTATGGGTTTTTTTCTAGACTTGCTCTATGTTATTTTTATTGTTTTAAATTATTTTTAAAAATTTTGCTACATACTTCAGAAAGAAGTTATGCTCATACGGTGGTGAATTAAACAATCTTAGACTTCTGTGAGCTAGCAAAGTTAAAAGAAAGCGTGAGGGGGAATCTTACGCATCATTTTTCCTCCAATTTACTGTGCACGTTGCTCCAGTGGGATCTGGAGCGTAGCTGGCCCAGCCTGCAACAGGCATGGAAGCCCAGAAGACTGCATTTATCCAAGCAGCAAGGATGAGAGCGGCATAGCTACGGGTGGTCATTCTTCTTCCTGCAGCCAAGCACAGACAGTCACAAACGGTTCTCATCTGCTGCTTCCTTCCAGTGACAAACTTGAGTGACAAACTTGAGTGACAAGTGGCTTCCAGCAAGCACATGATGGGTTAATAAAGACCCTTTCCAAGGCTTGCACTCCCAAACACTGTAGCACCCCTGTTTCATTCTGCTGACTGACATCTCAGTCCTTGCAGCCTTTAAAGCCACTTGAACACCATCAGCCATTCCAGCTCCCAGCAGACAGGCAATACCTGATCCCAACCCCACGCCAAAAGCTTATTATGCAACAGTGCATTCAAGTACATCCTTGGAAGATTGCAGGGGAGGAATTAACTGTTACAACACAGCTGTAACAGAGGAGAGAAAAACACCCAGGGTGGTGTTAACACAGCAACAGAGGCACACACCTGCTTGACACAGGTCAACACCTCACACAGCCAGAGGCTTTTTGTGTGCTTCTCTGTATGGATGTGACCCTCTAAAGACTGAAAATAGCCATGAAAACACAATTTATAAACAGAGTAACAGCCTAATGATTAAGTTTTCACTTTAATGAGCAGCATGCCAACTAGATAATTTACTAAACCAAGTACTGTGTGTTCAAGTTATGCCCAGTGCTGTAATTATGGAGTCATTCATGAGAAAACAATACAATCAAATCAGACTTCTATTCCTCCCAATAGGGACTGATTTTTGACCCTAAGTACAGTACCTATATTAGGCCTGCAGATGGTCAGGTAACGGTCAACTGCAACAACAGTCAGCAAACCAATACTTGCCATCCCAAAAAAGATATTTAAGGCAGCATAGATCTGAAATGAAAATAAACAAACAAGAAAATCATTTCCGAGAAATCTTCCAAATGTACAAGAACGAATCTGTGTACTGAATCAACAGAATTCAGCTGGAGCTGTCTTCCATAAGCAAGGTCCTGAAGGAACTAATTCAATGCAGGCAATTTGAAGCTGCCTCATTAAAAAGCAAACATTTCAAAAGCACATGCTTGCATGCACATTAGAAATCATAAAGACAATAGTCTCAAAATAAAAGAAACACTGTCCTTCAATAAGGAAATTTTGAAGTTCAGAGTTTGGAGGGGTTTATTTCATGTTTTCAATACATGAAATATTGGAAACCTGAAGAGGATTTGGTCTCACATTTAGCAAATGTGAGGTTCTGAATTATCACTCTCTCATCTCTTGTATAACTACACTTATTTCACAGCTATGGCCCGCTGCTTTACCTCCTCAGGCTCCATTTTTATGTGTGTCAGATCTTTTGCACAGAGTGACACATGCTGCAATCCCAGCATGCTCCAAATGCATCTGCCCCATCATCCCATGGGAAGCCTGACCATGAAGGATGACTGGGAGGGCTCTGTTACCACTGGCACCCCAGAAACACAGAGCACTGAGCCAGAGCACACAGCACAAGCAGTTATGCTAGAGCCACATGGCATTCAGCCATCTCAGATCACAGGATTCATTTGGTTTAGGTTGACATGAGTTGTGCTTCAAGTGGTTTTAACTCTCAAAGCCTTGGTAGTGAGATCTCACATCAAAATGAACACACCACAAGACGATCCAGATCCAAAGATGTTAGAAGTGAGGCTGACTGCCAAACCGTGTCTGAATTATGAGCTTGAAGTAACTGTCTACTGAGGCAAGTGATGTCAGATTGTGATAAGCATCCGTTATAGAAATGTCCAAAATGTTTGCCTTATGACACATTTTCAGTATATCGCTTCACATTACCACTCATTTTCCCAGGCACTTAAACCCAACAGTCTATCAATAATGTAAATTAAAATCACTGTACACAGTGAGCAAAGGCCACCATCTCTCTGCTATGGAAGTGTATGTTTTTCAGTCAGTCTATTCTTAAAAATAGACAGCTATTAAAATTAGGCTAAATCTTTAATGGAGACCAAGAGCTTTAGAGGCCTTTGCTTTGGATATCCTATTAGTTCCATCCAAAAAGGGCATGCAGTTGCCAAGCAGAACTCACCAAGATCTGTCAAGCTCATCATCAAATCAGCAGCCACAATCAAAGTCTTTAACTATCAGCTAAGTCATCAAATGTGCATGTGCTATGATAACCATCTTCATTTCAGGATTTGATTTTGTAAGCCTTCTTAAAGCTACTTTAAAAAGTCTAGTTGACAGATATAAGGTTACACTTCAATGTTTTCAGATTGTAAATATATGCTTAAAGCGAAATTCACATGAAATACTGTCTCCAGGTATTGCTGACATCACAGAACATCAGCTTCAGGTCCAAAGTCGAATTCTGCATCTCCTCTTTATCTCTTAAAATAACATGAGCTAGAGCCATTACTTATTTCTCAGTTTGCTTTTAAGTACTCAAAACATTCTCTTTAACTGAATTGCAATACCTGGCATCCAGTATATCCAAATTTCCAGCTTCCATGCAGGTCTGAGGCAGCAGACATGGGGTATCCAATGCCACTAACACCAATGTCAGTAAAAGCCAAGTTGATAATAATTGTGTTGGTTGCTGTCCGAAGCTCTTTGTACTTAACAAAGATGCCTAACACAACAATGTTACTGAAAATGCTTATCACTCCTGTAAAAACACAAAAAGGAAAACTTTACAAAAGATACCAGCCAGTAATACACAGGCAGAATAAATGCAGCCTATTGTAATATGTAAGTCCCAAAGCTTTATTTTCAGTCAAGTGCAATTTTGCAAAGAGGATAGACACCAGAAAAGGAGAAAAAAGCTTTTCCAATTAGGCAACTTTCACCTGGATTCAGTAAGTGCCAACACTGGAGCATTTGCCACACCTGGGACTTTCAATGCAATGACAACAAGCATAGCAGAAATTCAAATGCATCTAGGATTACACTTCAAACACTCCAGCCACCAAGTACAGTGCTGACCTCCATGGTAAAGAAGAATGCGAGCTGGTGACAGGCAACAGAACAGTGTTGGAAAAAAACTTATGCACCTGATCTAGCAGAAGGCCCCAGCCAATACCTGAGGGTTTCCATTCTGGGCCGATAGTTTCCACTGTTCATTCAGACAATAACCCTGGGCAAAAGGGATACAGAAACTTTGACTTTGATATCACTATTCTAAACAGACTTGGAAGTCCACATTCGGTATGACAGTCATTCACTCAAGCTCCTTACAGAATTATTCCTCAGATCTGTGATGACAAAAACTGTAGTGTTTCAATTCATAGATGAAACTTATAAAATATAAACAAAGCAAAACAAACAAAAAGCCAAACCAAAAATGTCTGCTCTCTGCTCATGAGGTCCCAAAGCTTTGCCAGCATCAGAGTTGTTTCAGGTTGCTGCAAATTGTATTTTCTAAGCCTTGTCAAGCAGTCTGGATGATTTGCACAGAAGCATGGCCTGCACCAGAGCCATCTCCTCCACGTGACAAGCTTTAGGGCTGTGTCACAGCCACGGGAAAAGTCCAGCTCTGCTCTGAACTTGCTCCTGCCTCACTAACCCATGTGTTTTCATCCTTTTTGGTCTGGCTTGACTCAGCATCTGAAATCTATTATCAGGCGACCCAAGTAATTGCCAGGACTCAAAGAGTTGGAACAAACTAAAGCTAAGATGTACACTCTCCTCCCTTCACATCCGATCCCTCTGAACTTTGCTTTGGACTTAAAGCTCCTCAAGATGCCCAGGACATTCTTCAGGACATTGTGCATCAGGAAGCTTTTTCTGATCCTGGTGTCCTCCTTATCCTTCTTTTCTCCAGCTATTTCCCTTTCCTAGCCAAATCCTACTACTCACTCTTGGAGTGAGTTTACATGGCATTCCTAAAAATAATTTTTTTTGTTGTGGTGGTGGTTTTATTTTCTTCAGACTCCAGCCTATTGTAGAGGTATCCAGAGCAAACTCACCTTCCAAACTTCTATTAACCCACTATTAACACAAACTATCAATAAACAGTTAGCTAGGTTAAAAACTCCACCTTGCACCTCAGCAGAGACGAGACTTACAGCCCTTATCAATATAAGGGAGAATTCAAATGTTCAAGCAAAGACAGACATTAAAAAAGTAACTTGCGAGTAATAAGAGGAATTTATAAGTTTTTCATAGATTCCTTAGTCTGGCACAGCTGCTACAGTATCACTGAACCAAATCCTAAACTTACAAACATTTGTATAGCCTGGGCACTTTAAACTACAAGTGGATAGTGGAATTTTTTTTGGTAAAAAAACATATTATCCATGGAAATGCCCCTCAGAATTTTTGGTTTGGCTTTTTGTTTGTTTTGCTTTGTTTATATAAATTTCACCTATGAATTGAAACACTACAGTTTTTGTCATCACAGATCTGAGGAACAGTTCTGTAAGGAGCTTGAGTGAATGACTGTCATACCGAATGTGGACTTCCAAAAGCAGAACCTTCTTCCTTCAGTCACCCTGATATCTTTTTTATTATACCTGGAACTCACATAAGGATTTTCACTGCAACATTTTATTAAACTGATCCATCTCCTACATTAAAGAAATTCTCTTATCATATTCAGTAATTTTAAAATCAAATGAGGCAAAATCATAATTAACCCTCGGCTATCTCACTTTTAACACTGCCAGGGATGTCTGTTCTCAGGTGCAGGTTTCCTGCTGGAGGTCCAACATCTTTTGGCCACACAGATGCCATCAGCTATCATATTCATATATTCACACATTTCAGGAATGACACTGATCCTATGTGCTCCTAAAATTATCAAAACCAAGGAGCTGAGGATATGATCTGAAATGAACACCATAGTAAAAAAACCATGTGCAGTGCCAGTTCTGTCAGCTCTCCTGTTGACAGATAGCATGTCATCTCTTGGAAGAGAGGGGGCAAAAGAGAATTACAAGTTTAATAATACAGGCTTCTTATGAGGCATGTTTTAACAGATATTACAGCTACCAAGAATGAAATCAGACATACAACAGGACTGTAAACTCATATCCTCAGGGTGAAGGAAAGATCCTTCTAGACGCACTTAAATTTAATAATTCAGAGTCCAGTCTTAAATTTAAGGGGGGGGGAGGGGAGGCAACAAAAAACAGGGAAGAAAAAGTGGAACCTATATTCATTAAAAATGTTAGTATCACTAAAATAAAGTAATAATAGAGCAAAAAAAAAGAATGTTTTGAAGAACAAAAGATAAGACAGAAGAGGGATTCCATCTTGAACAAATTGAGAAAAAAAGATGTAGAAACAAGAAATGCTCTTTTTTCTGTTTCTGAGCATCAGGTCAAGCAGATGAACAAAGTTTCTCCAGGCAGCAGTTAAGCAGTGGCCATTAAAAGGGCAACAAAGCTGGTTGAAGTGCTGGAGCACAAATCTTATGAGGAGTGGCTGAGGGAGCCGGGGTTGTTCAGCCTGGAGAAAATGAGGCTCAGGGGTGACCTTATTGTTCTCTACAACCACCTGAAAGGAGAGTGTAGCCAGGTGGGGGTCGGTCTCTTTTCCCAAGGAACAAGAGATAGGGTGAGAGGAAACGGTCTCAAGTTGCACCAGGAAAGAGTACTTCTGGGTATTAGGAAAAATTTCTTCACTGGAAGGGTTATCAAGCATTGGAACAGGCTGCCCAGGAAAGTGGATGAGTTGCCATCCCTTGGAATGTGCAGATATGGTGCTTAGGGACATAGCATAGAGTTGGACATGGCAATGTTGGGTAGTAGCATCAAAATAAAAAAAAAAAATCAGGTACATGTATAATATGGAATTTACCTTTCCAGCAAGCATTTTAAAATGATACCAGAGCATTTCACCACCATAAGCAGAAAGACATCCACGAGGCAGCATAGCTTGCTGCAGCCTGAGTACCCCTGTTGTCATCACAAAAATGAATACACTGACCAGTATAATGCTTAACAATTACTTCCTTCTCAGAAAACAAGAGAGAAACACTTAAACCTTTTGAAGAGTGGCATAATGATGAACACTGTACCCAGACTTCATTCTTATTCTTATACATCTGCTTATTAACAAGGCTTAAATCTTCCAGATGTGAAATTTGCTGCAGTAAGGCAAAGCAATCAATCATACTTTCAAATATTTTATGGACTTCATTGTCAAAAACATTTCTCATTAAGAAAGGAAAGATTTACTAGACTCCCCCAACTCTAATTAGAAATAAAAAATGAAAGAAAACTAAAACCACAAAGTAATACAACTTCTTTTTTTTTTTTTTTCCCCCAAGACATATAATTTCCATGCAAGATTAAGGAAGAAGAGCTGGGTTGATTCTGGCTAGTTCCATTGATACCCTATGATCACCAATGATAGCTTTGATCCCGAACACCAGCTGGTAAAAACTATCTGAAAATATCACCTTGTTACATACAACATAATCAATTTTAATAAAAATAAGAGGTATACCTAGGCTTGCAATACTTGACCACTATCTCTAAAGCTTCTTAAGAAGCTTACTGATCAGTGTAGCTGTTCTATTAATTTCTTTAAAGACCTTAAATAAATTATTGTCTTTGCATCCAAAAATACCCACTTTTCCAGAACAGCAACTTGATACTCACCACTTCAGACATATATGTTAAATAAACTGCGACCACCGGCGATACTATTTCATATAAATGTAAAATACATTAATATTTTAAAGTATTTTAAAATCTAACTACAACATGGAAAAAATTGTGGTACAGTCAATGAATAAAGACAAAACAGATTTGATTTTCCATAATAAAGGTATAAAAGGCCTGTTTTTAAACACAGTAGGTTTCAGTTTTGGTTAGGTGGATATTTCATTACTATGGCACTCAATGCTTCAGAAAAGCACTACTGAAGCACTTGTGGTTATACAATGAGGAAGTGTTTAAGGGAGAAAAAAAATAATTCTATAATCATTCAAGTTTAGGCAAAGACCACTGCAGTCACAGGGAACAAACACGAAGTGAAGCCTCACAGCGTGCTTTTCTAACACGTGTCATTGGTGAAAAATACAGCTGCAACTGGAATCTGCTCTTCTCTGATTAATGACCAGCTCCCTCCCTCTAAGTCACATTCCAACCCTTCCCCTTACATCCCCCTAACAGACACCCGCTCACATGCTCAGACTACACATATATTACTACAAACATGTAGCCCACGAGAAATCTGAAGATAGCTTCGAGCACATCACAGAAAAATGCAAGATGTGACAGCTATGACCTATTTTTATCTCTTCTGCAAGCTGGCAGAAATTAATTCTCACTCTCTTCTATAATTACACATCAGCAAAATGTATTTTTTGAGACACAACGCTGCCTTCAAATATAGAGCAGAAAACTTAGATGTTTCTGCACACTTCAGATGTTTCTGCACATTTCAGTCAGGCAGCTGATTGCTAACTTGCCAGTAAATATGGGGAAAAGCCATCAGACAGCTGTCTAATACAAAATGAAATACCAAAATACCATCACTGTTACTATACAAAATGAGCATTCAGATCTACAAGTTCTATTTTAAAAAGCTACGCAACAATTTGCCAATGCCCATACCTGCTGTTATTAAGTAAGCTGCAACTATGTTGTGCTCAGTCTGCGTGAAGGCTGAATGAGCTTCATTGTCACTTTCTGAGGAATTGGATGAGTCATTCCAATGCATTTTCGACAAAAGAGTGTCGTCTATCTTCTGCAATAATTCATCAAGAAGACGAAACTCTACAAAACCCTGTCAGGCAAATTCTTTCATTATTCAATAGACTCACTGAACAATTAAAAGAAGGGGGGTAGGGAGGAGTTCCCCCTGCCATTGACAGCTTCCAAGCATGATTTAATTGGACTAAAGTTGAAAGAAGTTTATGCAGTTTATGCAGGAGATTGTTAATTAAAACAAAGAGCAGCACAGAACTGAGTAAATTTTGAACAGTATGCTTAAACTTCATTCTTACTGCTAATGAGATTAACTGTCACATGCCCCCAAACTTTTTCCCCTCAAACCTCTTGTGCAATGCTCTGGAAACCTCAACAAAAGTTGACTCAGTTCAATCAATCATCAGCCTGGCTTGGAACTAATTCCCATCATCATGCAGAGTGCAAAAACCTGCAGTTCAACATGAATAGACAAATGTCAGCTTCCTTAAAAACAGGATACAGTTACTCTAAAGCCCATCCCTTCAAATCTTTACAGACCTACTTCTTCAAGATTCTTTGTTTGAGTTAAACTCTCCGATAGAGACACAAGAAAAACACATTCCAGTATTTTTCAAAGTGAAGCAGCATGACTTTCAGAAAGCTCAGTCGCTACATTTCTAAAACAGCCTGGTCTATAGAAAATGGCTGTTGAATATGCCTTAAAAGCCTGAACATCTTCCCTCTCCTAAACACAATACTTGTCAGCTTACTTCGGGCAAATTTTCCAAAGCATGTTGCTGGGCAGGAAATTACTGGGCATTTTTCAAAGACCTGAGCTGCAAAAGCTCATGTTTTCTTCCCTTCAGGGATGAGGTACCAGCACACCAAAGTACAGATCTTTTTAAAAACCCTGCATAAACATTAGCTGCAATAAGCCCTTGCCCAAAGAGTTTATACGCAGTATCAGAAAGCAGCTGCTTCCTCTCACTCCTGCTTCATACCGTTTTTGCCTTCAGTCAGTATTCATACTGGGTATAAAAGTGACAAGGATAAGCAGCAGTGGTTTTTCAGCTGTAAGTGGTTCATAGGTAGGTCAAGCAGGTCCCAGGCTAGGGCTGTGCCTTCTGAGCAGCAATAGGAGCGCAGTGACACAAAAATACAGTCATCCCATACAAAGTATACCTGAAGACCTCTCTCTTCTCTAGCCTGTGAAACACTCATAGAGCATTCCCTCCCACTCCTCAGCTCACCAAAACAGATATCCTGCATCTTTCACCCATTTGAATATAATGGTAAGAAAATTCTTATATAAAACTTGTGCAGTCACAATATTTAGTCATCATTACTACACACGATCTCGAGTCACAGTGCCACGAGCAAACGTTTTCTTTAATGCTCCACATCTACACTCACAGCTCTGGGTATTTGTATTATTACAGTATTTTTCCTGTCAGAAGAGGATTAGGCAGGAACAGGGTGGAAGGGTTCTGAAAGGAAAGATGACCTGTTTGGCAATGAAGCCACTTTCCTCGTGCAACACTGTCCTGCCCTGAAAGATAAAGGCATGGCAATAATTTGATATCTTTGCTTTCCTCCTCTGACACTTTGGCAAGATTTTCAAAAGCACCTCAGATATTGCACCTTCCAAAGACGTCAGAGCTTGCAATGCTGAATGTCTCAGAAAAGCAAACCATTACTATTTTTACTCAGATAGGATTCCAGATGTACAGTAGCAATTAACAAAAGAAATTTTATACTTGTTGATTAAAATGCAACTTTCCAGTATGTGCAGTCCCTCCTATGTACCACCACATTGTCTCTTCTTAAATTTGACTTATTTTACAGCAACTGGAATTGACAAAAAAAAAGGCAAAACTAAAGGCAGACATCATCAAAATATTTTTTTTCTGCAACACTGTAGTTCATAAAATAAAGCCAAAAAGATAAAACAAGAAATTAAACATTGAAGTATACAAATAGTCCAGGAAGATGGAACCACAGCTTCTAAGCCAGATAAAATACGTCTTACCACATTGCTTATTAATACTGGTATAAGAATATAAAATCCAAAACCTCAGGCTGTTTTTCTCCTCCAATAACACAGTATTACTGGTGTCAGAGGGGCACTTTATAAAGCCAGGTGATGCTTTTCCTTCCCACTTGTCCCAGATCAGTAGCAAAATGCAACTTCTATTGAAACCCATTCTTCAGTTCGCATGTATCTCTGTATGTATGTGGGGCAATGCAAGCTGCTTTCAGTTATGTCTAAAATATATACCAATGCACGAATGATGTGGGTACAGAAATGTACCTTTTGCATTAAAAATAAATAAAAAACCCAAAACCACCCCCAAATCTCTTCCTTTCCTATTTCCAGCAGTAACCCCGCTACAAACCCACGGCAAACCCAAACCCCTCCCACGTTTATTACGGCCCCCACCGCTGGAGGGCTCTCTAAGGCAAAACGTCCCTTTAATCTTTTCCCAAACGGAGGCTTGGGAATGGTTCGAACCCCAGGGAAAACAAATTAATAATTTACCTCTTTCTCCTCGTTCACAGAGACTTTTACTACATTTAAACTGTTGCTTAGAAAAGTTTCGCTCTATAGAGATTTTCAGCTGACAGAAGAAAAAGCCCTGAAAAATGTGTGACTCTACAAAGATTTTTACTTGCCTTACATCACACAATAGCTATGCTTTTTTTTTTTAATAAACAATACTTTTTCTTGCCAAGACAATGTTTTACACAACTGCAAATTACTTTGCACCAGTACGTGTGTGATGGTCCAGCATTTCTTCAGGCAAACACGCACATCTACGAATCAGTGCCAGAGAAAATCCTTCCTGTTCTACATCTGCCAGTGCTGCAGACTTACATTAGAATATCCCAATTATTTTCCACACTTCATCAAATTTCTCTGACAAAGTAACACAGAAAATCTATTAACTATATTAAGTACATTGAGCCATCCTATCCCAGCAACTGCAGAAAACACAAGGAAAATAAACAACTCTGCAAGGAATGCAGGGGCACTACAGCCATTCTCAAAAGGTAACAAGTTAAGCTTTATAATACACCTCCACATATTACCCCCTGTTTAATGAGGATTTAGATCCCAAATAGAAAAAAATATAAACCCAAAATTTTGCTGTGGCATGGGCAAAAGGCTCCAGGTCTTCTAAATACTTGTAAGCAACCTGATCCTAGTGATGTACCAGGTGTCAGTTTCAAAATCAGCTGGAAGTCAGAGCCCACACCCGGGCCAAACACTGCCACGGTAATGGAGGAGGACACAGGTAGATGACACCAGTACCACTGTGCACTGTGGGGCGCTCTGAAGCCTACCTGAGCTTCAGAGGAATATTCTAGGACAGCAACGCCCCTTGTGCTGCTGGAGCAGGTAGCAGGTGAGAAGCGATTTACATGGTCCAGCTATTTGCTCCAAAGGCTGCCAGTAAGGGGAATACAGGGAACACCAAACTGTCATCAAGAGTCTACACTAACCCCTTACCCCCACTCCCCTCACTGCAGACAGCACTGTGACCTTTCTTCCCTAGGCACTACAACTACTTGAAATTTGCCATTTCTGCCAACATACCTATTTCTGTCATGGTACCTGTGAGCCCCTTTCCTATTCTCTGCAGCAGCAGCACAGAGTATCTGTAATTACACACATAAATAAAACTGCAACATTTCACTTACTAGGATCGGGAGCACCATGACAGACTCACAGATAGAATTTGAATTAAAAGTTCAAGACTGAGAGAAAGATGTCATATAAAATTAGAAAACATCTTAGCTCATTACAGCATTACACTGCAGACAAGACATCTTAAGTTTTTTTGAGGCTGAGTTTTCATCTATAACAGTCAGCACCTTACTTATATTAAGAGGGCAGGGTCACACCATTGCACAGAGAAAACAAGGCAGAACAGGGACTGAATGTGCCTTGCAAATATCACCCTTCCCCAGAATGAAGGAAAAAAACCACATTATCGTATGGCAAACACATCCAGACAGTTTCCTCATGTTCTTCCATCCTAAGAATATCCTACAATCTCCGTGGAGATCTAAGACTACAAATTTTCTCTGGATATCTGCATAAAATCCATCCAGCACTGTTTGTATGCATAGGCCATGCCATAATGCTCCTCGCGCATTTCTCCACTGGGACTGAAATCCCTTCCCTACAGCCAAGAGGCCGATCTTTCCTCCAGAGCTGCAATGGACATTGCTGTTTAGGTCCTCTGCACACAGAGGTCAAAGCCCTTGCTTTGGCCAGGCAGTGCCTTAGGCTGACTCACTGCTCCATCTGCTGAGAGACTCAGCACACACATCTGCTCCTGGGCTGCCAGGCGGCACTGCCTGCAGCCAAACG
The DNA here is from genome assembly GCF_017639235.1 of Corvus kubaryi. Lineage (NCBI taxonomy): Eukaryota > Metazoa > Chordata > Aves > Passeriformes > Corvidae > Corvus > Corvus kubaryi. The sequence continues at coordinate 3,678,152 of NW_024582059.1, read as the reverse complement.
CCGCCTGTCACACCATGCAACTTCCAGGTCATGGCAGGAGCCTCCTGACACCCTGGTGAAAAGCATGTCCCTAAAAAATAGCGAACAGCAGCAGGAATTTGAGTGTAACAGTGAGGACTGTGTCATGTTAGCCTTCCAAAGACAGAACAATAAGGAAAGAAGATCCAAGCCAGCTGCCCACTACTGAAACATCAGTGAAGAAACACAGCACAGCAGAGGATCCAGCCGCAAACATGACAGAAGCACTGACATTGCAGCTGCACTTGGGTCATGCTGTTCAGCTGCAATGTGGAATGCACAAAATGCAATTACTTGCACAGAATTTAGGTAAAAGGCAATTTTAAGTCAAAGCCCTGAGGCACTATGGCCTAGCAACACATAGCAAAACAAGCCTAATCATTCTCAGAGTTCTGAATTTAACTGACCTGGTTAAAGCTAGGCCTGTAGCAATATCAGGAAAAAACTGGAATCCCTCACTTCCTGAATGTACTGGGGTTAACAGTAGACTCAGCTTCTTCTCACAAAAGCAGACCTAGCAGAAATTCAGTGTTCTGTGTTTTGTTTTCTTAAGCTGAAGAACATTTTTATCTGTTATCCCATGCAGCATCTATTCACATTAAAGTAAATTCTTAAACTTTTGTTTTCCTCTCTTTCAAGTTTTGTTTCAGAGATTATTAAAAGTAATGGTCACATTGGTTAAGACATCCAGTAACAGTCCAATCCTGGTACTGAAAAATTACCTGTTGCCTTTTGTTAAGCAGAAGACTAACATAATTAATCAGTTACTACATTCATCAATTAGTGTTAACAGTGCAATCAGTTCTGAAAGGAACTTGTTTCACCTTGAACAAGATGTTCAAAATACTTGCACATACGTTATTCTACACATCCCTTTTCAAAAGTGCTTGGTAGAAGAGTCTGTGAACAGATTCTGGCTCCAGCTGAAATTCAGGGATGTTCTAGTTTTCACCTATTTTATTTCCAAAGCTCCAGAGTACAGAGGCACCCTGGTCTCCTCCATCCTTAGGAAGGCACAGTCACTATCTTTTCAACAACCCTCATTATGCACCCATTTAAAGAGACCAAATACTCATGCAGACTTTTTCATGCCTTTCTAAGCAACACATAAACTGAAAGCATTGTGTGCAGAGGAGCCCTATGATGGGCTATTTAATCTAACCCTACACAAGCCCAGAGCACCACAGAGGTACAGTACCGACATCAAAACCTCAAGAGGAACAGGCTAAGGGGGGATGCAGGGCCAGTTAAAAACCCTTAGCATTTTAATATCAGTGTAATTAGATACCATTAGATGACTGACGTATAGTATTAACCTTGTCTTGTTCATTAGACAGCAGCTTCAAAGAAGACTGTGTCTTAATGCCTTCGGCTTTCATTAATATTTATATAGAAAAATTAACAAAATATACTTTGCTGTCTTTTCTTCTGTACATTACTATGCATTTAAAAGAAATTATCAACACGGAAGTTCGAAATTTAATTTATACAAAAAGGTTCACAAAGGTTGTTAAAACAGCATGTCCATTTCAGAGCAGCCCGGAAGATTCGATGTAGAAGGAGGATGAGGACCAGGGATCAGTCATGCACAGGCTCACACTGAAGTATGTGCATGCAGTGAACCTGTAAGGTCTTTGGAGAACCCATTTCAATTGATTGTTTACTCCAAACTCCAACATGGAGTCAAGCATTGACTGCACTGCTTGTCAGAAACAAACAGTTTAAGAATAACATCGAATCCTGGCTTAGTTTACAGATATTCTGAGCAGTCTTCAGCTCTTCGCCTGGGGCTACACTCTCCTCATGCATCCATCAACAGTCATGAAGTGTAAAAATAATTGTCATTTGTAGCTTCAAGTTCTTTATAAAAAAGATTTTCAGGGTCCTTTACAAGAATTTTTCAAGGTTCTTTGCTACTGCAGATGGCATGATATGAATGAGGAGATACTTCATGGCTCCATTTTTAATGTCCTCTTCCTATTTTAAGAGAAAAGAAAAATACATCAAACAATTTATATCTTAGTTGCATTTAAAGCAAATTCTTTACACAACACTGAATGAGCTGATGGAATAAAATGCAAAAATCTAACATGGTTTTATACTCATATCAACAAATGCAGAGTACTGTGCTTCAGTTCAAGCTACTGGGATGCACAGAAATCTCTTGCACAGAACTACAAACATATACAAGACATTAAAAAAAACAACATTCTGTTTAATATTCACAAGCTTTAGAAATCAGGAGCTATTCTTATTCCTGAAAGATAAAACCACACACTCACCCCGAAAGCCTCCTCCACCACCTCTTCCTCCTCTGAATCCTCCTCCACCACCTCTACCTCCTCTGAATCCTCCTCCTCTTCCTCCACCTCTGCCTCCTCCAAATCCTCCTAAACAGAAGAAAGAAATTACCCTTTGAGGAGTATATAAATGATTATGCACAACAATTTATTTCATTGACAGCATCTGAAATGAAATGAACAACAACAAAAAACCAGAAACTGTCAACTGCTGCGCAGTTACCAGGTGAACTACTAGTACCTTGTCTCTTCTAGGGACCATCTGCAGCATGTTAAGCATTTTTAAATATCTGATACACCATGTCCAAAATACTGAAGAGACCTTCTTTCACAAGGGCAAAAAATTAATACATATATTAACCAGCAATTGATTACAACTATTAGTAATTATTATTTATTAATTACAACTCAACAGAATATTAAAACAAACAAACCAAACCACTTTGAAACACTTACACCTTGCTGTAATGGGGCAGGGTATGGAAAAGAGGCCAGATACTGCGATGTAAGAAAAAATAAACTTCAGTTTTAATTGAAGAGTACATCACAGGGGATGTTCAAAAAGCTTTCTGCCTTTGTTATAAATCAGCATTCTCTCCTCCCTGTGCTTTGGAGCTGTTACATAGGCAGCTCAGAAGCCTAGGTCTTGACGTATCACTGCCTTTTCTATTAAGTCAAACAGAAACATAAATAACGTTTTTCTTTGCAATACAGCTGTTGATATTCAAGTACTTACCAGCAGCTTTAAAAAAAAAAAAAACCACCAACACAAAGAGTCCACAAAACAAATGACCAGAATAACCCATGGCACCTCAAATAAATCCAACATTCTGCAGTTTTCATTCTTGTGATCTTACCTCTACCACCGCCTCTTCCTCCCCCACGTCCACCACCACGTCCTCCTCTACCACCTCCCCTGGGAGCACCTTTTTCTCCAGGGGGCCTTGGCAAAAATCTCTGAAGGGGTAGCAGCTTTGCTGGATCAATGTAAAACTGCAGGAAGAGACTTCCATTAGGCTTTCAGAATACCAAGACTAAAAAGCACATTAGTATCTCCCTTTACAAATACCCACAATTTGGTCTTACCCCATTATGCCAAACTGTCCTCTGCAAACAGCCAAATAAAGTACACAAGTAGTAAATCACAGAATTAAAAAGCTGCTAAAATGTAGGTGATATTTGTGTGATTTTCATTGGTTACATCTTTTCTTGTGGGGAAGGGAGAAGGAATAACATGGCAAATACAAAACTGAAAAGGAAGGGGACATTATTGCCTATGTTGACAAAGGACAGTCAGCTTAAAAGCTTAATAAAGCTTTTTATTATCTGCTGACAGAGTAGAATTATCTAACTGATGACATACAGTAAAATTCTGTTATTGAGATTGGCTAACCTTTTGCATCTTTTTAAATGAAGAGGCTTTCATGTTCTCAGACAGCTTCACTGAAAAATACTGTTAGTTTATTTAAGGAGCATTGCAGTAATAAAACGGTAAAAACTGTGATTTTGATCCGTATAGGGAAGGAACATTCAGACATTTTCTAAGTTAGTATTTTATAAATTCAGCTAAATTTCATCACAATTGCAATTAAAAGATCAACAGAAACTATTTCTAATTTCTTTGTTTTTTTCACAGTGACAAATGTGGTATTTTGTGGTAAAAAACTTTTTCCTTCTATGCACGAAGGCATAAGGAAGAACATACCAGTGCAAAAGCATAACTGTAAAGAAACACACTTGCATAGCAAGTGATGACCTCTTTAGCCCCAGGGTGACCTCAAGGCTCATCTGGAACAATTCACATGCTGCAGGGGCTCTGCTGCTGCTGCTGCTGCTGAGTGCCTGGCTGTGCAAAGGCATGAGCCAGCAGGGACTGCTGGACACCACATGCCCAGCCTCATCCTACAGGGAACTGGCAGACACTCTGTGACCCCACGTGCAGCCTTGTGCAAATCCTTTGGCCCTCCAGTGTGGAAGGACTTTGCTATGCAGTTCCCAAGATCAAAAAAGCTGCTGGCCAACTCTGCTTACTTATAGTCTAAATGAAATGGGGAAGCAAGGAGCTGCAAAATCCATAACATATTTTCTTCAAATGCTACTGCAGGAAGAAAACAAGGCTCTGCAATTCAAATAATTCTGGTACAAAAAAATAAATCTGCAAATCAATACATTCAGAGCATGAAAGTGATTTAAACCTGCATATTTTACTTCACATTTAATGTGGGAGAGGAAAATGCATGCAGTTAGTGACTGATGCTCAACCAACCAACACAGGCTGAGTCTTACTGACATGTTACAGGGTTACTCTCCCAGGTATCCTGCGTTTGTCATGGACTCTGTCCATCTGGCAGAGACACAGAATATCTCTGTGTCAAGCTGGCTTTTCCAGAAAATGTCCTGGCACACCCCACTTTTATGGGCAGGTTAAGTAATAAACTGGATGATGAGCAACAGGACATCTTAGTACAAACTCACTATAATTAAATAATGAGCTGGAGCACGACCAAGGTCCCCTAATGCACAAAAAAAATCCCCAGTCCCTTGATCCAATCCTGTTATGGCTTAGTAACCTATAGAAGAAAATTTGGTAAGTTGGCCAGAGAAAGTAACAACTCGAACCAGCATGGATCCAAAACACATCATCAGTACTGGTACGGAGTGAAAAACTCTGATTGACTTAAAGTACTCTGTCATATCAAAAAAGCTCTAAGACAGGCACTTAATATGAATGAAGCACCTGTTGACACCAACAGTTGCAGCTACACTTGTGTCTGTTCACATATAACTGGCAGCCAAATACTGAATGATTTTAAAATCCTAGAGAAATCCCATTTAATATCCAATCAATTTTTTAAAAACAAATATTGTAGGTCACACTTTTTTTTTTTGAAGGATACAAAGTCTCTCAGCTGTCCAAAGATTTCATCCACTTTGCCAATCTGCTCCTTATTATCCAAGTACACTGGGGCATTGAAATAAGGCACCTTGTTTTCTTCTGTTTTACATTTACAAACAATGTCATCTTCACAGGGATGCATGAACTCTCCCAATACTGAAATAAAGAACAAATAAGCTAAAGATCTGGAGCAGTCATTCTAAATTAAATAAATGAAGTTTCTCCATGTAACTTACAAACTACCCTTTCTGGAGGGCCCTGGTCATATCCTCCTCTGTTGAAGCCTCCTCTTCCACCTCCCCGTCCAAAGCCACCTCGTCCGCCACGGTTAAAGCCACCTCTGTCACCACCACCTCCTCCACGATTGAAGCCACCTCCTCTTCCTCCTCCACCTCCTCTTCCACGAAAAGACATTCTCTACTGTTGCCTACATTGTGCACAAAAATCAGTTGTTTAAGATATAAAAGATGTGTCACATTTGATTTGCTGTACAAATTACAGTCTCCTGTCAGCCTTGTTTGTTAATCTAATGATTAGTCCTTTTCAATCCTCACTTAAAACATGCTGACCTATGAAAAATCAAGTTTACACCTAAGATGTCATCCCCTGCAACATCCACCTGCAACAAGTGACTAGCAGTGACCAGCATCTTTTTCACTCATCTGTACAAAGGCTGGTGACACTCTCCAGCCCCACAAGTAAATGGCACAAAGTGAGACCATCATAGAATGGTTTGGGTTGGAAGGGATCCTAAAGATCACCTACTTCCAATCCCCCTGCTACATGCAGGGACATCTTCCACAGGTTGCTCAGGGCCCCACCCAGCCCGGCCTTGAACACTCCCTGGGATGGGGCATCCATAACTTTTCTGGGCAACCTGTTCCAGTATCTCATCACCTTCACAGTAAAGAATTCCTTCCCAATATCCAATCTCAACTATCCCCTTTCAGTTTAAAACTACTTTCTCTTATTCTATCCCAAAGTGCCCTTGCAAAAAGTCCCTCTCGAGCTCTGCTGTAGCCTCCTTCAGGCACTGGAAGGCTTCTGTAAAATCTCCCCAGAGCCTTCTCTTCTCCAGGTTGAACAATCCCCACTCTCTGCCTGACTGCAGAGTAGAGGTGCTCCAGCCCTGTGACCATCTTCGTGGCCTCCTCTGGCTCTGCTCCAAAAACGCCACGTCCTTCCTGTGCTGGGGGCCCCAGAGCTGGATGCAGCACTGCAGGTGGGGTCTCACCAGAGCAGAGCAGAGCAGAGGGGCAGAATCCCCTCCCTGGCCCTGCTGCCCACACTGCTTTGGATGCAGCCCAGGACACGTCTGGCTCTCCGGGCTGAGTGCCCATTGCTGGGTCATGTCCAGCCTCTCACCCCCCAGCACCCCCATGTCCTTCCCGGCAGGGCTGCTCTTCCTCTGTCCATCCCCCCAGCCTGTGGTGATGCCGGGGGTCGCCCCGACCCTTCCACTCGTCCCCGTTAAACCTCAGGAGGTTCCCACGGGCCGCACTCCTCGGGCTCGGCCGCACGGGGGGCGCACCCGCGGTGCCTCACGGGGCCCTCGGGACGCGCGGGGACGCCGGTTCCCGGGGCTATTCCCCGAGGGCTGGCGGACAGACGGAGGGACGGACAGACGGCCACGGCAGCGTCCATCCCCTCCCGCGCGGGACGTACCTGCACGTGCGCGCCGGCCCCGCCCGGAAACTCCCGCGCTGCCGCAAGCGAGGCTGCCTGCCGTAAATGAAAGGGCACCTGCCGGCCGACACTGTCGCGAAGGGCTTTAATTGCCGAGGGAGGCAATGGCAGCGTGCCGTGTGGGAGCGGCGGGAGCGCCTGGCGTGGGTACCCTGCGGGGAACATCCGTCTGTCACAGGAACCGGGCACACAGCAGCCCGGCGAGCCCGTGGGACGGATCGATCGCGCTCCTCTGGGCAAAGAAAAGAAAAGTGTAACCCTCACAAGCGCTTCCTTTTAATCATTTACTTCAAAGGCTTTACTTTGGTTATCTCGCCATACACTTACGTGTACATAAAACCAGTTAAGGCAGGATCTTTTGAACAGATTTATCAGTTAATAGTTGAGGCTCCTGTACTTTATTTCTAAACACGCTTCAAAATATTTTTCTAGTGGCTAAAAATTAAACACAAATCTAACAGCTGACACTCAAAAGAATCCCAGCCACAGGAATTTGTCTAGGAAGGGAGATAAAAATCTCACCATGCGAATGCTCCCAGTTTGTTTGGTTTTCTTGTGTCTCTTTTGTCTTTGTGGATCAGAGGTAAGATACGTTTTATTGTGTTAGCAGTAATTTATTAAAACCTTTAATAAACAGTTTGTTGTTATAAAAGCAAAACCAGTTGAGTTTTTAAAAAAAGTTTCCTTTCATAGTATTTGTGTTTCATACATTTATTTTAGCCCAGCCTGAATGTGTGAAGTTTGCTATTTCTCTTTCATGTTTTGATTCTATCCGGGGCTTATGCTAACAGGTTTCTGGAAAATATTTTAATCATGAGCCTATCCTAAATCAAATTTGCAAGCAAGGCTGACTAGAGAAAGGTGCTGCAATTTTCCCTGCCTCCCTTTTTTGAGAAGCGGGATTGCAGCCTTGTAACACGGCAGCGTGGTATCTCCCACTGCCGGAAGGTTTGCTGCGGGTTGTCTTCGGGCAGAAGTGCCCAGGAAAGCCGGTCTGGGCTGAGCATTCAGCACAACCCAAGTCTTTCAGAGAAGTCCTGAGATAAGAATCAGTACCTGTTGTTCCCGGTGAGGAGGAACACCTAACACAGTATGGGAGTTATGCCAAGCCGGATCTGGCTCGCAGTTTGGATCCTACTGACCCCAGAACAGCAGGAAGAATTTAATTAGATTATACAACCGTGAAAAGGAGAGGTATTGGATTAAATTCTGCCCCAACAACATCCTCACTGACTTTACTGTGGCCAGGATTTCCTCATGAGAACTTTAAACTTCAGCTCTATTGATTCAGTTGACTCAGTCAAAGCTGATAAATCACATTCGAGGACTAACGTTTCTCTCCCATTTTCACACAGAGCCCATCCATATATATTTTTCATGTTTCATCATTCATACTACCCACAGATCTTAGTAAGCAAAAGCATTCAGCCAGCACTGAAGTCACCAGAGAGCTGTACAAACACAGGTGCAGAGCCACTCACCCAGAGGCTGTCAGAGGGAGGGGGTCAGAATCTGTATCTGCAGTCCAGTGATGGCCAGCAGCACCCTGCAAATCCACTGCTGTGCAAGATACAGGAAAAAAGTTGATAAGGAAGAGCATTCAATTTTCAAATTGCTTTCAGATACTTGAGATACTTGTTATTTGAGTACTCATATGGACTCTGCAAAACAAATCATTAATTATAGATTTATTTGCTAGTAAGTAGTTCATAAATACTTACTGGTGATATTTAAATCCAAAGTCAACCAGGCCAATAAAACAAATCTTAGGAAAAAACCCCCCAAATTGCTATTTTTTTCACTTTCTGGTGCTTAAATTCCTAAATGTTTATAATCTGCTCTGCACTTCAGTTGATGTTTGAAAAGTAAAGAGTATAAAGTTTGGGGGAGATCAGTGAGAGTGAACATCCCACCAGGTAAATGACCCAAAAAGAAAAAAAAGTGTTCAGGAAAACAGGAAGACAAGGTGGCCAAGACAAGGGGATAAACACTATAAATGGCATTTAGCAACTTTTGGTTAGATTGGAAAGGCTTACGAATGGACACTTGCTGAGGTCAGTGAAGAGATCTGCAAAACTCTTGATGCAGTCCCTAATCTTGCTTTTTTTTTTTTTTTTTTTTTTTTGTGCCTTGCAGAATGCAGCATTTAATGCTGAAAAAACCCCCTTTCGACAGGTTAAGCCTGCCCAGCCAGCTGAGCAAGACACCTACCTCATAAGAGAATGCTTAAGCAACCAATACACCCACAAGTCCTGTAAAAAAGTTTTTTGTCAGCCATGGGAACGATGTGTGGAGGGAAAATGCCTTTGTAAGCTTCCCTACCAGTGCCCAAAGAATGGCTCTGCAGTTTGTTCCACCAGTGGAAAGAACTTCCGTACCTACTGTCAGCTGAAGAGCTATGAGTGTCAACAGCCCAAAGCAAAGTTCCTGCACAAGGGAACATGCATGCCTAAAGGTATTAACACATCCTTTTCCAGAATTTATCAGTCATGGGTGGCTAAGGAGATGCTTACACTATTTACAGCTCAGAAAGTCTGTTCATTTTCTTGCACTAGTAACAAATCAAACAGAAAATGAAAAGTCACTGAAAATGGGCAGTATCTGTTGATTTTCATAAAAAAATAAAGTGATTGACAGGCCCAGGTCATCCTCCTGCTGATTTTGTTACACAGATTGCTGCAGGCATTTTGCTACACAGGTCATAGAAGCAGGATCTGGCCCTCTCACTTCAAGTATTATTGGTTGGTTACCAAAAGTCCCCTAAAGAAGGTTATTATACTAAAATGCAACCTGTTCTTGGTAGACTTTCAGGTACTCTTATGTACCCATTACCCTCATTTGTCCTTAAACTGGCATATTCTGAAAAAGTAGCAGGCTCAAAGACACAAAGTCAATACTCAGAAAATTCAGGAATAATACCTGAAACTTCAGATTCCCAATCTAGTGTTCTTTCCATATGAACTTCAGCTGTAAATACAAAATCAGTCCTGATTTGGTATTGTGCTGTCTTTCTACTAGATACATCTATATAATATGATTTTGTTTCGGGATTTTTTTCATTTCTCTCTTTTTTTTATGTTTTAAGAAACATTTTCAGTCTCTCTGGGTCATGAAGATTCAAGTTTGCTTCGAGTAAAACCTGTGAATCACAAGGAAGAAAGTTTTGTATGCGCTAGTGAGTGGACTATGAATGAAGCAAATGTGGCTTGCAGGCACCTTGGCTTTGAATTGTAAGTCTGGGGAATTTATCTCTGGATAACTGCAAGGGATCTGAAAAAGTAGTGATGCTTACAGAAGTGTCAGTCACAGCCAACTGTTAAAACAGAAAACTCATGAACAGTGTATTGGCTGCAATATTCTGATAAAACTACTTAAACTGACACCTGAGAGTGAGAGCCAAAACAATTTTTGTGTTCTGTTACAGGTTACAACTATGCAAACCATAATTGTTTTACTTTAAAATAAAGATGAAGACCAATTGGAGGTGTTCTCTCAGGCCTGTGTTAGGGAAAGTGCATGGATGGAGCATCCCCAGGTAGCTCTGAGCAACGATCTGTGTGCAGAGAAAGGTTTCTCAGGACAGCTGACAATAGGGTACAGCTCTGTTTTGCCACTTACACCAGCCAGACTAACAAGAACCTGAACATGGGGTTTTTCCCTTCACCCCTTACCCTGCTGCCACTGCTTGCCCTGGCCCCAGGGATGGCTGAAGCCCCACAGAACTTGTTTTTTTTTCCTGTGACCACACTGATGACCCAAGTTGCATATTCAGCTCCTCATAGAGTCACCTCTGTATCCTGTACATAATAATTTTACACCTGTACAACTAATTTAACTTAGGTAGACTTGCTTCCCCAACCTTACGGAAAAAAACCCCTAAAAATGTCCCCAAAAATCTGAAACTGCTATTGCAGTGCCTCTCTGGGTGAAAAGGACGTATTTCCTAGTCCTGATCAGTGTAGCTTTAAATAGCAGATAAAGGTTTGCCCTGGGACAGAGCACTGAGCCCTGGAGTCTCACTGAAAGCCTCTCTAGTTACTTATTTACTCGATCCATATTTCTTTAAGGTAGGGCATACATACACTGTTAGGAGAATACTGCTCAGGTAAAACTAAGACAGATGAAAATTTATCAATCCCAGCCGTGCAGTGGCCTGAGCTTCCTCAATATTCACTGGTTTTGATGGCACCAAGGATAGCTGACCCCATGCAGGATGGTTTCCAGGTTATGGCTCACCCATGTCCACACAGAGATAGAGATCTGAGCTTACAAGTTTTGCTGCATAAGGAGACTTTTCTATCCATCATGATACACAGTGTCTTTCATAGAGCTACATATGGATTTGGGGACAGTTCTAGGTAGCAACCTGCAAAAATTAGCACTTTTTCTTCCAAAGTAAACATCTCCCATTTACCCCTAGACAACTCCATGGGAAATCTGCTCTTTTTCTTAGCCATGACCAAAATTCTTTGACATTGAGGGAAATCATATAAATTCTAAACAATAAAAGCAGTGCACAATCCATGGTGAAATGATATAATTTGTTATTATTATTATTATTTGTATCTTCACAGAGGTGCTGAATATTACCAAACCAATTCCAGCATCACAGAATCTGCCTTAAATTCATTGCACTGTCTGCAAATAAGTTGCAGGGGCCTGGAGACAAGTCTTGCTGAATGTCACACAGAGATGAAATCAAGAGATAGTAATGAGGGACTTGTTAGCCTGCAGTGCCAAGAAAATCTCAGAGGTTAGTAGTTCTTTTAGTTTAATATCTCTTCGGTGTTTTTACATTTTAAGTTTATTTTAAATAATGAGGACCTAGTTTGCTGAACTCTCAGCCACAGAAAACCTGCACTGAAACCCTTTGATTATTTTAAATCATAATTTTGCATACTTTAAGATAATTGAGGCAATCTGGAGTCAAGACAGTCTTGAGTTTGCAAGTTTGAAAAATCACTGTTGCTCCTGAAGTGTTTTTACAGGTATTTCCCCAAAGGAAAATTATTTCACACATGGTTCTGTTTGTTCCACCATCCCTTCCAAGGGTACCAAGGTATATTGTATCCCACAAGTCTTGTCTCTCCCGGGTTAACTGGTGGGCAGCCAGGTGACACTGTCGTGCTCACTGAGGGAGGTCCATTAGCACACCAGGAGCACTGCAGCCACACAAACATGGCTATGGTGAAACTGCTGGTGGCTCATGGGGGGTTTAGGACTCCTCAGTTTCTCACTGATAAAAGGGGAATCAAGGCCTTGTTTAGAATTCTAACAGCTTTTCATTCTCTGCAGTGAGCTTTCTCTGGGACTGGTGAGGATCAGCCTGAGATGCTGCTGACTAGAAAAGCTATGAATCATCTCAGGTTTCTCTTACAAAATTAGTTATTCACAGGTTCTTGATGAGTTCTTTCTAGAGGAGGAACCTCCATCATCCTAGTTCCTTGAATCATTTGCAGTGGGTTTGAACTGGTCATTTCTGGTTTAGTCCTTGCCAGTCCTTTCATTAGAAGAAATTAAATTCCCTTTTGCCAGACTACTGGAATTTGGAGGAAGAAAATAAATGGTCACACTGAAACCCTCATGAAAAGGCAAACAAAACACTAAAAAAATATTCCTATTTACCTGACTGGGCCCCAGCATACCTACTGCTGATAGGCCAAACTGCTGACAGAATCAAATATGCAGGCAGAGTATTTCCCTGGGCAATTATGAACCTACAGTCAATTCCACACTAACTTCATTTTCATCTTGCTGCACAGTTTGTTCAGATGGGGAGTTTCAATGTGTCAACAAGAAGTGCATTTCTCTGAATAAAACCTGTGATGGAATCAATGACTGTGGAGACCTGAGTGATGAACTGTGCTGTAGAGGTAAGAATTTCCTTTGTCAGGTGTTTCGTACTAATTTCAGCAGAAAACCACCCACAAAGAATTTTTACAGTGATGTAACAGCTAAATTCTGTTGTCCAGTAAGTCACTACATCAAAGCAATCAAACCATAGTTTATGTATAAGGAAGGGCAAAAAAAAGGCATAAAATACAGTTTTGAAGCAGGCAAGTGATCTCTTGAGAATCTGGATTTCCTCAGAGGATGAGGAAATAAAATGAAATTATTTAGGAAGCCGTTAAAAATTGATACAAAAAATGAGTCCTGTTAGAATGAAAATGTATTTTTACTTGGAAAAAATCAATAGTAATTAAACGACACTGGTTTTCTAATGAACTATCTTTAAACCAAAGGAAGATCTCTCTTAAATTTATTACTAATGCAAGATCATCCATGGAACATCTGTGAAGAGTTCCTGGCACATTGCTTGTTCATGAGAAGTCACTCTTTCAGCATCTGCAATTCCAGCTGTAAAAATTCTGATTAGAAATGAGGAATGGATCTAGCATGACCTGAATGCAGGAGAATACTTCCAAAATTTGGGTTTCCAGTGCCCAATGCTAAGGTGGATTACAAATCCCATCATTATCCCTCCATAACCTTAATTTTGTAGTGTTACAATTGTAAGTAAGATTAATATTATAATTGTGGAAACATGGTCACAGAAATTTTAGAAAAAAAAATAAATACATGTGATTTCATACATCTAGTAGACATTTATTTGGATTCCACATGACAAAAATAGTGCTGTTTCAGCTGAATGGGCTGAAAACAATGCTTCCTGAAATCAAAATAAGTATTTCCGTTGAGTTCAGTGGTCTTTGGATCATATTGGGATATCTGGATACTTTTAGAGAACTATCTTATTTTCTATTAAAGACAAATACCTTAAATAGTAGATTGACGTGAGATTTTAAATTAGCTCAGAAGACCCTGCCATGAATTCAAGCACTGCTTTGCTTTTGATAACATTCAAAGGGATCACAAAATTTAAAAGGGAAGGGGTTCTCAGGTTTATAATACCTTTTCATATAACCAAGAGTTTTAGAAGAAGTAAATTATTACGTCCAGTCTCTTCCTAAAAGGACTCTTGATTCCTAACCCTGCATTTAGGCATTTAGCTCATGCAACCAAAACTCACCTTGGTCTCTGATTTGGGAGGGTGAGATTTGGCACAAGCATCATCAGTTCCTCATTTGAGGTGATCGGTAACGCTGGTGAAATTGGAAGTCTTTTGGCTGAGGTTGAGTGTGGACGTGTTATGGAATGAAACTGGTATGGACTGACACCAAGTCTAGCAGTACAGTACTGCAGTGGTAACAGGGATCCACATTTTTCAAGTCTTATAACTTCAAGATTTAAAGTGAGGAGAGCCAAGTATTCATTTTGTTTACATGCACAGAGCTTGCTTTTGTAATCTCTTTATGAACAGCCAGGTCCCATGTAATATGGATATACATTTGGTTTATATTTTAAAAAGCTCTCTGACAGTGTGAGGTTGCTGAACCAAATGATCCTGTGATTTACATTTGTAATTCTCCTGTGTTACAGAGTGCAGAAACAACAGTTTCCACTGTCGGTCAAATATCTGTATTCCAAATAAGAATGTCTGCAACAAAGATATCGACTGCCTCACAGGAGAGGATGAAGCTGGAGTTCTCTGTGCAGGTTTTTTTCTGAAAGATGTTTTTGTTTCTTTCCTTTCATTCAGCCCTAAACTAGAGGCTGCACAATGCATATTATTATACTATTTATTATGCAAGAATCAGTCTTCCCTATGTTATGTTATGCACAGGAGGAAGAAAAGGTCATACAATTTTATTTCCTTTCTTTCTGGAAAAGAATGACAAGAAAACTAAAGGAAGGAAGAAAACAGATGATGGTTTTGGAAGCTTAAGGCAGATTATGTCTTTTGTTTAAGTGGCCAGCTATCAAACTGGTATCCCTTAAGAAAGTGTAGAGAGGGTGAGCAGGAATACTTTCCTCACAAATGAGGTATTCAACTAGTTTGTCAATATAATAATTCTTCTGTGCTGTTCCCCTCTCTGTTGAAAAGATTATGCTTTGTTTTAAAATCAGAATGTTTCCCTTGCTCTCATAAGAGAAAGTCTAAGGCCAAAAAAGTAAAAACTATTGGTAAATGGTAATTACTACAGGTAAAGTGAACTCTAAATGTAAACATTACTGTCAGTGACATGAGAACAGACACAATGCTCAGCCGCCATTTAAGGACTGAATTCAGTGGGCACTTTGTTTGAACAAAAGCTGACAAACCAGATTCAGCAAGCATTTAATTTACCTCTTGTGTTGAATATCCTCCCTTACCCCGTTAAAGGAGGCACACAGCATAATCTAAATTGGGGGGCAAAAAATCAAACAAAAACCTGTTACCTAATGCTCCTTTGGTTTTTAGAAAGTTTCAAAGGTTGATGGGGCAGGAGAAATTTTGGTGGGTTTTGGTAGAGAAGAATGGGACATCTCTTTAGAGATCACAAACAAAAAAAAGGCAGTTTCTCAGGGTTTCCTGGAAGAAGGGCTCCCTAGGCTTGGAAAGTGAGTAGATGTTGTGTAGTTATAAATGAGTATCTGCTGGCTGTAGGTCATTTTTAGGCTGAGGCAGCCAAACAGTGCCTAGCAGGAAAGGAAACAGCAGGCACCAGGCTGGAGAGTATTGCTCTCCATGAGAACAGTATGCCCTTATGCATTTAAAATGTGTTCCACAATTTTGGCACACAGACATAGATTTAAGTAAATGTCTGCCAATAATTTTAGTGTTTTGTTATTCTACTATAGGCAAAGAAGAAGTTGCTGAAAATGACAGTATGGATGAAGGTGAGTGTAATTAGCCCTCCAAAATCAACAGCATACCCTCTTATTAGTGACTTTCTAGCTGCCAGCCAGCTCCTCAGATCCAGAACACTCAGATATTTTGACTTTGTGATTTACTAATGTACACTGTGGGATTTACTGTTGGTCTCACTTTTCACTGATTTCAAGAACGCGGTAATAATTCATCCTGGCTGAGGACCTACATCTGCATGTTTTGGCAACTGGTGAACTCCCAGCTGAGGTAAACTCTCAGCAAACCTAGGGGAACATCCTTAAAATTATTTACCGGAATGCAAGCAGCATTGGAAAAGGGAGAGAAGTAATGTGATGCTAAGACACAAACAATTTTCAAAGCAAAGACAGATGCCAAAATTTTTCATCTTTGTTTTCCTCCTATTTCAGCTGCTGGCATATTTGCAGCACTCAGATTTTCAAGATAATGATAAGCCTGTCTCCAAATAGAGAGAATGTATACCTGAATTCTGAGATACATTTTTCCTTTTTGTTAAAGAAAGAAAAATGATGAAGACACTTCTTCCCCAAGTGCACTGCGGTGTTAGAAATCACACACTAACTCGACGGAAAAGAATCATAGGTGGAGAGATTGCAGGAAAGGTAAAAAAATAACCTTACCAGATATGAGTTCATTCAGCATTGCTTTAAATGGGCATTATTTGCCTTCTGTTAAACTTAAGGAAATAACAAAATCAGCTTATGCCATGTTTTGCAGCAGTAGTGGCGTTGCCCTGAATGAAAGTAAAGAGAAGCACAATTTATAAAGTAAAATATGGAGTTACAAAACTGAGCATTATAGTACAAGTAGACACTGAAAATTACTCAGAAAAACAATTAATACTACAGCTAAAAATAACAATTCTGGCAAAATGGAATTAAAATTTGCGTCTTTAAGAGACAATACAGCAAAAGTGTAGGGTCAGACCCTACATCTGTTTCTCTGACTACAAGGGGTTTCATGACTGAAAGCTGGAGGGAAGGAGGCATTGCACCAAGTCAGAAGATTGAATAAAATTACTGAATTTTAGTATATAAATCCTTTATATCTCATGGAGCCCAATTTACAACTTCTGGATAGCAGATCTTTTATTTAAAATCAGACATAGTCAAGGAGATTAGGTGATACCAAGAGATGTTTTTCCCTTTATGCACTAAAAGTTGTACAACTGCAATGACTTCTCATTATTTGTGTTTGTTGATTGAATAGGGTGAATTCCCTTGGCAAGTGGCAATTAAAGACACCAGCAATGAAGGTTCAACAGTGTACTGTGGAGGGGTTTATATTGGTGGCTGTTGGGTTCTGACTGCTGCTCACTGTGTCAGGTAAAAACAAACTCGGGAATTATTTTCTTACTGCAAGGCAAAAAGATTGTTTTGGATATTCTCAGCTACATGTTTGTTAATTTCTATTTGTCTGTTGAACAGAACAGTTTAAAATACCGACTCACCCACATGAACAATGAGGAAGATTCAGGGAAAATAGAGTGTTTTGGCAGTGAATAGAAAGATAAAAAGTAACAATGAGTTTGAAGAGACATGGCATACTTTAGTCAGATAGCAGACAGGCAGGAAAGGTCCACTGTAGCCACTCTGCTTGAAATTAAATACAAGGGACCTCTTCTCCATCTCTACCTTGGGGAAGTCCAGGATCTGTTCCCAGAGAAAGTCCCTGGGGTCATATATTCTCCAGAACAAGCCAAGAGCAGACATGTAAGATTTGCCAGTCCCATCCACATCTGCTTACTCTATTATCAGAGCAGCATAAACACCTGGTTTCTTTTTGTCACAACACTAAACAGAGCCTGGCTTTAACATCATTTTCTGCATTAGTTGCAGTACTCAGCATGTGTCACCTGTCTTGAATTTGCTACACTTCAGAAAAAATTGGGCATTAAGTCCAGAAAGAAAATATATGTCTCTAATGTGAATTTTTATTCTACAGAAACTTTGATAAAATGCAACAGTTTACAGCTTTAAAACAGTTGAAATGTAAGTTCTTGTGTTTATTTGGCTGGTTTTTTCCAGGGCAAATCGAGTCCATCTCTACCTTGTCTGGGTTGGAATGCTGCATACAATAGACCACGACAAAGAGACAAATACTTTGAAACTAAAACAAGTGATAATTCATGAAAATTACAATGCATCAACTTATGAAAATGACATTGCTCTGCTGGAGCTGAAAAGTTCTCAGCATGGAGAATGCTTCCTGGAAGACAACAGCATGCCTGCCTGTGTCCCCTGGTCAGAGTACATGTTCAAGACTGGTGACACATGCAAGGTTTCTGGATGGGGACTAGAGAAAGGTATTTGGTTTAGTGCTTGCTACAGGAATGTATTATTTGTATAACTCATTTTCTAATTGCGATGAGCTTTTATTTTGAAAAGGCTGAAGAATAGTTGTGCACAAAGCAGTCAGAAGAGGCTGAGTACAGAAAATGTAGGCTGTGGTTTGGCACTCAGGTATCATTGTTGGGTTCTCTTTTCTGTACTGCTTCCTCTGCTGTTTCAGCCACTTAGTAGATTGATATGGAGGACATCTCTGGATGAAAACTACCCCAACAGTAAGAAATTTTCCTTTTGTCCATCTAATAATTGTATTAGCTGTCGAGACCTGTTAACAACATGTAACAGATGGTGTTTGGTAGCTCACGGGGGCCCACAGTCACAGCTTGTCCTCTGTCCCCTTCCCAACAGGATCTGAGCTGCAGCCAGCAGTCATGAAACTCAGCACATGTTGTCACTGCCATGGTTGGGTTTAGCCCAGAGAAGCTTGCACAGAGACACATAAGCCAAGTATAATCATGCTTTCAAAGATTTGGGAAGCATTTGTTTTGTATCACAGCGTTCCAGCCTGGTTTTGAGGTTCCTCCTCTCCATACTCAGTAGCATCCACCCAGCAAATGCAAAGTTGGGAATTGCTAGCAAACAGACAGAACAAAATAGAGCATCTCTTTAGACTTGTGAATACATAATTCACCTGTATCTACAGTATGTACTCCACAAAGATAGAGCCAAGTTGGAAAAAAGGTAATAAGGATGAATCACAGCCACATCTTCATTTCACAGAAAGCAATATACCAGTTTCCAAGTGCCTGGAAACCTTGATATGGAAAACACAGGAAAAAAAACCCTGAGGGATACAAGGAAATGGAAAGGGTGAAAATGTCACATGAAAGTACTGTAGTTAACACTGCAATTACACCACTCTGCTTTTATTTTGAAATATATGGCCAATATATTGGGTAAATGTTCGTGGCAGTTTAAGGTTTCTGGTTTATAATACTGAAGATAATATTCTCTAAATAAGTAAATAACTAACTTTCAAATTATTATATTAAATATGTCTAGTGTGTACTTACAATTTTAAATTTCGAAAATATTTTTTTCTTTTCTAGATTACAAAAAACAATTTATCCTCAAGTGGGGAAATGTTAATTTATTTCACAATTGTTCTGAATTGTATCCAGGACGATTTTTTAAAAAAATGGCATGTGCAGGTAAGCATCAATTTTATTACTATAATTTCTACCATCAAGGTCTCAGTTTAGGCCAGATATACTGGGTGGGAATCTTCCAGACTTAAGGAAGACAATAAACCAACTACCACAACACCACTGTTGGCAAAATGTCAGCCACTGGAGCCTGTGGCATCCACCATTATATACGTATTCATAAACAGAGTTCAGATGACAGCATGACAAGTTTCTATGATTACATGGGCAAATTTTTGCATGTAATTTGAGTTATGTTTTCTAAATACACAAGCACTCTACAGCCTACTGAACCTCCTACCTTTACTCTATTTGATTCTGATTCAGCAACATGTTTAAGCTAATGCCTGTCCTGGAACACACAGCCTGTTGACTAGAATGTAACTATTCATCTGCTTAGACATTTGCCACTACCACACTGCATCCCAGGAAAATACAGTTAACTTTGCAAACTTAGAGTAGTCTGGCCAGGAAACTGGTTGCCACTCGTAGTATTAAAATGAGGATTTTGAATACACATTTTTGCTTCTCAAGTGACAAAAAATGTTGCCAAATACATGACTAAAAGAGCAGTGAGTATTCAACTTACAGGGCAGATGGTTTCAACTGTTAAATCAAAAAGTAAAGGCACTATTTAAACAAACTACTCAACAAGAAAATAAAAACCATATATGAAAGCAAAATCATTCATGATAAATTCAGCATCTCATCTGTAAGATACGGGGCTTATTTACTGCACCAATTCTGTAACTTATCTCTTTTTTCTTCAGTATATTTCAAGTGATCATACTTTACTACAAGGGGATAATGACAATACCACGAGACACATTCAGAAAGGGGATATCAGGGGTTAACTTTCCATCCCTGATGCAAATAAAAACTTTAAGGGCTGGTATCCACAGGAGTTAGTAATCCAAGCATTAATTAAACTGATTAAAGGCAATAAAATCTTGTTTCATAGGATTAGTAATCCCAACTCTGAAAAGTTCACATAACTCTTTCTCAGAAATGTAGAGATTCAAAAAAGAGGTTACATTTTTAAAAGCTTGGGGAGTCATGCTTTGTATGGACTCCTTCATACTAGGACAGTCAACCAAGCAGAAAAGTATAGTAAGGGTGTTAGAAATCCATAAACTTTTACTGAGTATATAGGAAAAAAGCAAAAATCACATTCTAGCTCTGTAGCAGCATTTCTGTTTATATCATATCCATCTTGCTTCATTTTTTTGGAAATAATTTTCCTTATTTGCTGACCTGCAAATGAGTAGGTTTGTGAGCACTGAAGCATAAAGGGCACTGGATCCTGCACACTTGTGCCTCAGGGCTGCTACCTGGTGTTCCTAAAGGAGCACCAGGTAGCAGCCCTGGGACCAACCATGCAGTGGGGGCACTTACAGACAGTTGCTCTCCCTCTCATCCCAGGATTCATGTGCTCTCCTTCTCATGCCTGCCCATCTGTTTTCATAAAGCTGGTAAAGAAAATAATTGTACAGATGAGACTGCACAATGGCTTACTGGGTAGAGAGGACACCAAAGGCAGACACAGAGGCGTACACATATTATTATATCTTCACTTCCAAAGGAATCAGTCCACAAATCTTTTTACATTGTTCCATCTTTATGGGCTACTTCTTATAGTTGGCAATGTGGCTGAATTGTTCCCTATTGCACTGGGTAAAACAAGACTGATGAAAAAGCAAATGAGAATTTGGGCCAGCCACAAGTATAAAGAGAGGCCCTGCACTTGAAATGAGAAGTAAGTAACAGACTTGAAGAGATTCCAAATCTCCTTTACTGGTGACCATTAGACAGACACCTGTCAGGAAGCGACAAACCTGAAAAATCTCCTGAGCTCTGCCTTGTGTGCCAGCTTGTATCTTAACTCAATTTTGCTTTTTATTTCCTCTTCAGGTACTTATGATGGCTCCACAGACAGTTGTAAAGGTGATTCAGGAGGCCCCCTGGTCTGTTTTGATGCAGAAAACGTGGCCTATGTCTGGGGTGTTGTGAGCTGGGGTGAGAACTGTGGGGAGGCTGGTCACCCTGGCGTGTACACGCAGGTTGCCAGCTATTATGACTGGATTAGCCACCATGTGACAAGGGGTCTCATCTCACGGTACAATGTCTGAAGCTTGGAAAATGAAATGCTTCCTTCAAATCACCCATGCAAAAATAGTCCTTTTTCACATATCAGCAGTCATGTAACTTAGCAACAAGCAGTACAAATCTTTAAGGAATGTATTTTGAAAATTCTTAACCCTCTATGAATATCACAATTTTGCAGAGCCTGTGGGAAGAGAATTTTACAGGCACAAGTCCACAGCAAAAGTCTCTAATAAAAGCAGACGTTAAAATATCTTTTTCTTGTTATTTTGGATTTTTTTCCACTTTTCACATTGCATTTCAGTTGCTGTTGTTTATCTAGCTAAAAGAGACAATAATACTGGAAGCAGTGGTTGGAAAATGACTGCACTGGCAATATGTGAACTTCACAGAAAGGACAGCAGCCAGGCTGCTTTAAAGAACTCACATCATCTCAAGGTCTAAGTCACCAGAAAGCCTCAGGAGGCTGCCTTGCTTGGCACTTGATTCCTCAGGCTTATTGCAGAAGTAGACTTCGGACCATCTATTAATCCACAGATTGGCTATGACCATGAGATTTGTTGCAATGCAACAGTTACTCAAATAATAAATCTGCTTGCTAGTTTTTGCAGCTACAAACTTAGACAATTCGTATCTAGTTAATATACATCATCTGATCATCTAGCCTGGGGCAATTTTTGTAGCTCTAAGTTTTATTAATTTAACAGCAGCTGGTCACAAACAACAAAGGAATTTTAAAACTTAAATCTCCAACTTAAATAAAAAGCATCTTTACTATCTTAAGATCCCTGTGTATGTATATATATTTCAGGTATCCAGCAAACTCTTAACACCAAGTAGAGTTTTACTCTACACACTATCACACACTGTATGTGCATATATATATTTATATCCACACACATTTTATATAACAATACAAATATATAAAAAGTCAATACCTTAAACATACAGACTTAATTCTACAAAACCAAGTAGGAGATCTAAAATTAGGCTCTTTGCTGTCATAAAGAAAACATCAGACTATACATAATACCCTCACATTCAGTAAGAGCTCCACACAAAAAGTGTGCAAAAATTCTTTTTGAAGCAGTAGAATTTGATTTGTGGATTGGTGCCATCAACACAAAACTCACATAACTCCAGCCAGTTGTATGAAAATTTTCAATAGCTTTAGAACATTCTTCACCGTATTCTAATGACAAATACTTCTAATATCTATTTTACTTTATTCCTCTAAATTAATTATCCTGTTGAGTAAATGGCATATGTTTACACAACACAGTTGTTGTGATAGTATTTTTTCTATAATTCACCACAGTCAGACAACAAAAATTTTTACGTTTTCATTGACTTTTCTCCATCTTCCAGACTTGTAAAAACCCCACATCAGCATGAATTTGTCATGTAAAGGCACTGTCAGGCACCCAAATAATTAAACTAAGAGTATGAATTGCTTCTCTGGACACACCCCCTCCCCCCCAGCCCCCCATCATCAACAAGGTTTCCTGTTTAGGAAAGCATTTAAGTATATTGCTACACAGAAATTATTTTGCTGAATTAGGGTCTTGGTAAAGAAATCCTAAATAGGAAAAAGCTGAACAGGTGTACAAAGAGCTCCCTCTTTTGTTTGACTTAATTTTTCTCTGAAGAACTATTTCCACCGATTTCCTCAGTTAACTACATTTAATATTAAATACTGAGACTGCAAATAAAAAACCCCCAACACAGTAGAATATGTATCTTTATGCTCTGTCTGATATGAAAGTCTCTTGGCTCTCCTTCCATTTCCTGTTCTTCTTTACATGTTACTTTTGACCTGAAGCCAAGTATTGCTTTTTTCTGAGGAATTCTACACAACATCAATCAGAGTTTTCATTACAAAATTAAAACAATTTTCACGTGCTTCCACTTCAGCTCATCTGTGATGCATCTAGCATTTAAATATACATTTTTTTAAAAATCTCAAAACCAAACACGATATTTACCAAGCAAGTTCATTTTGGTCTGATTTTTCTTTTGAACAAATCAAGACAGGACTTTTACCGTTTAATAGATACACTTTCATTTTGCTCTGTTTTGCAACCTCGCCTTGCACTTCTGACGATGTCATGAGAACCACTCACACGTGTAAACATGACCGGGTCAGTTTCCTTCCCACCGAACATCATCACGAAATTCGGTACCTCCCGGGGCCCTGCTCAGCCAGCGCCAAGGTACCAAGGTACAAGGGCAGGCCCCGCTTGCCCAGGTTTGGAAGGCCCCGCACGGCAGACCGGACACGGCACAGGGGCACGGCACAGGGGCACGGCAGAGCGGACACGGCACTGGGGACAGGACACTGGGGACACGGCAGAGCGGACACGGCAGAGCGGACACGGTGCGCTCCGCGGCCGGCCGGGGAGGCCCCACCCGGCGGGGCGGGCGCACGGGCGGGGCCGCGGGGACCATGGCGGAGGTGGCGGTGGTGGCAGCGGGCCGGGCCGGGCGGGCGGCGGAGGAGGAGGAGGAGAAAGAGGAGGCTGCTTAGCGGGCTCGGCATGGCCCGCGGCCGGCTGTCGCTGCTGCCCCCGCTGCTGCTGCTGGTCGCGGCCTGCGCCTGGCGGCCGGCGCGGGGCCAGGAGGCGCCGCAGACCCCGGACTGGCGGATGACGCTGAAGACGATCCGCAATGGCGTGCACAAGATCGACATGTATCTGAACGCCGCCCTCGACCTGCTGGGCGGCGAGGACGGGCTCTGCCAGTACAAGTGCAGCGACGGTGAGCGGGGCTGGCGGCGCGACCCTTGTCCCGGGCAGGGCGGCCGGGGCTGCGCTCCCGCCGCGGCCCAGCGCCGCTGCCGGGGCAAACCTCGCTATCGAGTTCTTGGCGGTGTACGTAATTGTAAATACATGTGTGAGCCTCGGCAAGAAACCTCTTGTACGTGTATGTGTGTTTAAATACGTGTATAACGTGTACGGAGCATGCATACACGTAAGCAGTTCTCCTGACGTGACTTTTAAATAGCTTCTTTTAAACGTCTCCAAGACGTTTGTCTTGAAGAAAGGCGTATTACTGTCAAACATATAGCTGATGTGTACGGGGAAAAACCCTGGAGTGGGAAGAATTGCTTCCTTCCAGCTGGTTATTTACGAGCACGCCCGAGCATTTCGGTTTGGGACAGAAAAGCTTAAATCTGAGCTATGGAATATGTTGTTCCAAAGTCACGCTTGAGTAACTGGTTTTAATGGCAGCCGCGGTTGCCAGTGCAAGGAATGTGTCCTGCTATTTGTAAATCCTGCTGCTACCAGCAGAGGACATCTGTGCTTCTTGCCTGCGTTTCAGCTGCCTGGTTTACCTGAGCAATAATTGAGGCAGCTCAAGTTGGCATGACCCGGTAGATGATGATGGTTATTATTATTATCATCATCATTATTATATTAGACTATTATTGTTAGGAGAAGCCTGCTTGAGCAAGGCGTTTGGACCAGATGATTCACTGTAGTGCCTTCCAACCTGTCCTCTTCTGTGATCACCTCCCCTACCATGCCCATCCTGGGTGCCAGGGCAGGCAATGCTCCAGAAAGGGGATTTCTTTCCAGGCTTTTCACTGGCGCTTCAAGAGCACTCCAAAATGGGAGGCTCCCATAGCCTGTCATGGTGGAACCATGTCACACCCAGTTTACTCTGTTGGATTATTTGTTAAAGTGAGTCTCATGGTGGCACCCTGGCTTGGCTCCACAACAGTGGCCAGGACACTGTGACATTTACACTCTGTACTAGAATATGCATCTTTCAAATGTGGGGTTTTTTTAATTCTCCATTACTTTTAATTGTGGACTCATTTGTTTCCAATACTGAAATGAGCTGGAGGGTCGTTTTTGAAATTAACTCCACAGTCTTCCTTAACTTGGGATGCAGAATTCCTTGGCTTGCTGCACTAGCGAGTGTTAAGGGAGATGTGAGTTTAGCAGTCTCTACTAATTTAAATTCTATTAATGCTACAGCTGTAGAAACAAAAATTATGTTTCATTCTAGTTAAGATAAAAAAATCAGAGAACTACTGTTGATTGCATATAAAGCATAGAAGTATTAATGAACTTACACTAAAGTACTCTGTTAATATACTCGTACATATTGCATACTTAACCAACACGTCAATTTTAGTAATTCCTTTTTTTTTTTTTTAAACTTGGGAAGCAAACATTGACACTTGCTCAGGTGTCTTGTCCCTCTTTCTAAAAAAAATTACTTAGTACCCCTAAGTTGTAATTTGGAAAGAATTGTTGATAAGTGCATGCCTGAATATATTTGAAGTTAAAACTGTAACTGATACTATCTTGAGCCAAACAAATGTCTGTGGTGAGTTTTAAAACTACTAAAATCCTGTGCAAAAAAATACCTATTTGAGACATGATAAATTACCTTTTTCAGGATCAAGGCCTGTACCTCGCTATGGATATAAACCATCACCACCAAATGGCTGTGGATCCCCTCTGTTTGGAGTTCAGGTATTTCCATTGTGTGGCTTCTTTGTGCATCTTCCATACATCAGCTTTTTTCAGTGTAGATGATTTTTTCCATCCCCCCCTTCTGACACAGATCCATATACAAGGTCCCTGTTCTTATCAGCTCCTAACACATGCTCTGGTAACAACATACGGGAAGTGTTAGTATTGTAAAAGAACACAGCATAAACATTTTCAAATATTACAAGCATGAAATGTAATGTTGGTGATTAATTTCTTGGGTTTTGAGTGGTTGGTTTCATATTTTGTTTGCACAGTCTTGAAAGCATTGAGTAACTACAGCTGTGGCCCTGTAAGAGTGGAGGGTTTGGCTCTGACTCTTGCTGTCCTTACTGACACTAACCCATTTTCCTTAATGCTAGAAAGAAAAGATGAGTTAGCTTGTTGTCCTTCAGCTTTGGGACTTTCTCTTTCCCCCCCCCCCACTCTGCCCATCCACCACCTCAGAGCATAAGCTGGGGCTGGGCAAGAGGTTGGGAGAGGCTAGGGCAGCAGACCTACACCGAACAGAGGGGTATTCCGTAGTACATAGTGGTGCTCAGCAGTAAAAACTGGAGCAGTGGGAGAAGGTGGGGAGGGGGTGGTGGTAGAGCTGTGTATGACTTCCAGGTGGCTGTTGGTCAGAGACTGGCTTAGTGTCCCCTCTGCTTGTGAGATGTGGTGGATGCTTTTTACACTGCTTATTTTGGGACCTTTTTTTCGTCTTTTATTCATCTATTAAACTGTCTTTATCTCAACCCATCACATTAGTTTTTGATTTCTAACTGTTACAGTCTGTCCATAGGTTATATTTTTCTTAACTGGAATACCAACGGAGTGTGTGTCTATGTGTTTTCTTCACAGTTTGACATCGGTATCCCTTCAATGACAAGGTGCTGCAATCACCACGACAGATGCTATGATACTTGTGGCAATAAAAAAAATGATTGTGATGAGCAGTTTCAGACCTGCCTCTCAAAAATTTGCAGAGATGTGCAGAAAACGCTTGGAATCTCAGAGAGTGTCCAGGGTAACTGTGAAAAAGCCTTTATTTTTTTTCAGTTTCAACCCAAGCTTAACTTGGCAAAGAATCTTAGTGCAGTGCAGCAAGGTCACATTTTCATAAGCTGATGAAAGGTGCTTTGTTCTGTCCCTCTGCTATGCAGCCCACATACTTGTACAGCAGAGCAGTGACACAGCATAGGAAAATGATCAGGGTTAAAACCAACTTTGAGTTAAGGTTAATTTTAACTTTAGGGGAAAAAATAATGCTGCCCATCTGGGAGTATGAATATGGGAATACAACTGGATCAAAATGCATGTATAATTCTTGCATTTACTGTAACATAGCTGTAATATGACTGTTCTGCTGGGTGATTCCTAAATATCTAGTATGTGATTGCTAGTAAACTGTAGGAAAACACAGAATCTTTTCCTGTTATGAAGTAAGATATTAATTACTGTCATAGTGGAAGTAGTTAATGCTGTCCCCTAGTGAATAAATGTTAGGTTTCTTAGTAACAGGCCATATGATATTCCTTCTGGTCATTGGCCTGCATCTGATGGATACATGACATAACCACTTTTTAACTTGGCAATGTCACTTTCACAGTAAATACTCCCACTGAGAGCAGTTAAGTTTTTAGAACAACCCTGTGTTTGAACTTTTCCAATTTATTTAACTGTAAATAAATCATTTTATTGGTCTTTAGTGTCAGAACTGGTGAATATTTGTTCAGTTCTGTTGAGCTGATGTTAAAGATAGCAACTTCTGCATAAACTGGGATGCAAAGAGCGAGGAGATAAACCAGTTCTTTGATCTTTCCGAGACTCAGTATGTTTTTAACAGAGGTAACGTTCCACATGCAATGAATTTGCATTTTGTTTGGCATATAAAAAAATCTTTACTCAAAACTTAAATGACTCTCTGTTGGTTCAGTCTTTCATTTGACAATATATTTGCTATGCCCAGAGAAGATTGCTCCTTCCTTAGAATCATTCTCAGTTTGCCAGAGTTTTCTCTTGTTAGTTTCATATTCCACTCAAAGAATACTTTTAACTGAACTCTTCTTTGCTTGCAGCTTGTGAATCAACTGTTCAGCTGCTATTTGATGCAGTTATCCATTTAGGATGCAAACCCTACCTGGATAGCCAGAGAGCTGCCTGTATGTGTCATTATGAGGGCAAGACAGATCTCTGAAAGAAGACACTGAGACCTCACCATGTAGAATAAAGCTAAAGATTCAGCTGAAAAGAAGCAAAGCTTTGGTTACAAACCTTTATGCTTTTCAGACAGTAATACATTAAACACTGACATGAATTTACTGATTTGAAGATCACTACAATATTCATGTAAAAAAGAAACAAGTCGTCCTTCTCTCCATTTTGTGCCAGAAGCTTGGGAACTGAAATTGCTTTCCTTTGGTGTATATCCACCTAGGGCATGCTGTTGTAAAACACTGCTGCCCTTTTAATCTTCCCAAGAAAACTCCATAGTGGGGACATCAGAGGCACCGAAGAGTTACATTGAATTCTCAGGTGATTTTTAATACAGGTCAGATTTTAGGTTTACTGGCAGTTGAAGCATCTGATGGGTTCAACAGGAAAGAGTGCATTGTGTGTACCAATATGACATCTCACACAGCCTGTACTTGCATGTTCCTGCTGCAATTGCCTTCAGTTCTCTCCAGTGTATGTGGTCTGGCAGGTTTGTTGTTAAAAAAAGAAGGAAAATACCCCAAGCCCATGTACGTGCACTACATATTTCTACCTGATTCTATATCAATGCCTTACTTCTGCAGCACTTTTCAGATCAAGTACGTTGATCCTTTTAAGGGCTGTCCAGTAAAATGAACAGTTTGCAGCATAAGGATATAGTCTTGATTTGAGAAAATGGTGAAATGTAGTTTCTGTGTTATTTTTAAAAAGTTCATCAAATGTCTATTTTTGAATAGAACATTTTGTGTTGTGTATTATACGCACGGAAAGGATATATGTACAAATATGTTGATTTATATTTCTGTTGTGGCACAACTTGGCTACTGTATTCATCTTTGCTCTCATTTAGTCTGTTCTGATGAAAACTAAAAGCAAGTTCCACAGTTAAGATCAGTATGTCCAACAAACTTCTTTATTTAAGATGCCCTCTGTGAGGCTGATGGATATGTGAGCCTGTACTTCTGTCACCTGTTCCCTCTCTGACTTCTCTAGCTAAAATCACCTGATGTCTGAATTATCTGGGGTTTTCTCTCTGTACTCAGCTTTCATTGCTTATCTACAGGTGTCAGTCAGTCAGTTAACTTCTGCATTAGGTCCTCTGTTAGAAAGATAATGTTTGCTTTTGTTAAAAAGCAATTCTGCTTTAGATATGTACAGGAGAGGAATGAAAATTAAAATATTGCATCTGTGAACAAGTAATAGAAACTAAATGCATAAAATTCACTGGACTCATGGACTATAATGTGATATAATTTTGTGTGTTTTTTCTTTGCCAGTTGTGTTTTTGGTTTGTTTGTCACTAGAACTTACTGTACATGACAGTGAATGTAAGGGCCTAATAAAAAAAAGTTTCTGCTCAAGTTCCTTAGTCATGCTTCAAGGTTTCTTATTTGTGGATATGAAATAGCACTACAAGAGAAGTATTACTGTAAAGCTTTACAAAACTTTGCTAGATTAACGTGTAGTTCCCCTAATTTGGTGACATTCATTTTCTACCACAGAATTGAAACAATTCCGAATTACCCTGGAATTCCATGGTTGTAACCCTAAAAATCTTTTTAAGTTTAAAGCAGGGAACGGTAATGGCATTGTTTGTTTAAAATGACGAAAGTACCACAATGAGTCCAAACCACTATAATTCAACTAGATGGCTTGTTGAGTTGGGTACAAGTGGGCTTAAACTAAGTGCTTAAATGAATGCATGTCCTTGGGTTTGGATGGGAGAGAGTTAATTTTCTTCCTAAGTAGCTGGTGCACTGCTGTGTTTTGGATGTAGTTGAGAATAATGTTGGTAACACACTGATGATTTAGTTGTTGCTGAGCAGGGCTTACCTTAAATCTGGGACTTCTCAGTTTCCCGTATTCTCCCAGTGAGGAGGTGCACAAGAAGCTGGAAGGAAGCATGGCCAGGACAGCTGACCCAAACTGCCCAGATGAATAGTTCACACCATAGAGCATCATGCCCAGTATATAAATAGGGGGCAGTTTATATCCTTATCAGCCAGGAGGCACCAACCACTGCTTGGGGACTGGACAGGGGGTGGAGAACAACTGTACTGTGTGTCACTCGTCTTGTATATTCTTTTATTACTATTTTCACCTCCTTTTCTGTCCTGTTAAACTGTCTTTACCTTTTTTTCTGATTTTCTCCCCCATCCCACTGGGAGGAGTGAGTAAACAGCTCTGTGGTGTTTAGCTTCATGCTGGATTAAAGCATAGCAATACTATATATAGTGGCTCATTTAACTCAACACCGCATGTTTTTGTGTTCGGTAATACTGTACAGCGGTGTGTCCACAATCAAACTTCCTTCTTCAGACTGCAGTTCTGATCCATCCATAATGCTTTTTCCAAAAAATACCTACCTCCCGGGAAGCCACTGCAACAATCTGAAAGTGTTTCTAAACGTATAGGCATGTCTCACAAAAAGCCTTTCATGTATTACAATGAGCTAGAAACGCTCACCAGCCCAACGCTACCCGAGGCTGCACGCACTGCGATCAAGTTACACACTGTGACTCATCTGAACACAGCGGCTGAGTCTGCTCTTAGCCTACAGCAAAACAAAGCAGAAAAAATGTCTGTCTTACGAGGATCTAAGCGAACTGTTGGACTGAGGAACACGGCAGAGTCCTAGATTTTGGTTCTACAGCTGCTCCTTCACACAGGAGTCTTGCTGCCAGTGGGTTCACGGGCAGCTCTAGCGTGAGCTGTGAGAGCTGGGGTTTGCAGTTGCAGAAAAAGGAATCTGTTTTATAGAAGTCTGAATGTCACCCAGTATAAGATGCAAAACTTGTGATAGTGTCATGTTGTAACTAAAGTACGCACAAAGACAATTGAAACAAAGTTTTATCTTGATCCAGTTGCCTTCTGGCAGTCTGAGGGTAACAAGTCTGAACAAGGGAAGAACAAGCAAAGGTAATTAACAATACCCATGACTCCTTTAACCAAAGGGAGATATCTGGTCTAAAATCTTCACCCATGCAAGAAGCCTGTGTAAGACCAGACTGGGTAAAAATGCCCATAATTCCACTCTAAATATGCTTCTTTTTGTGCTTGTAAGCGCACATTCATATCTGAGTTTATCTCTCTAAAAGTAGGCTGGTTAGAAAATTCAGATCCCTCTAGCGTACAATCTGTAAAGCTCTTATACAGAAGAACGGGTTTTTGTCATTGGCTTTGGTTTAGAAACTTGTTTGTTACGCAATTGACCAGTGACCGGTAAGTGCCGCGTAATTCCCGGCTGGGAATAGCAGCTCTCGTTAAGATACCTGGGCACTCTCTCCAATACCTTGTCACTCGCCTCACAGTTCTGAAATCATCAGGGAGAACTGACGCGAGAAGCGGCAAAATGATCCACGCATCCAAACCTCTCAAGGGTTGTGTGGTGCCCGAATGAAAACGCATTTTGAGGAACAGGACAGGAAACAGTATGTGCCTGTAATGGAAATTTCAGTGCCGTTTTGAAAAATTTCAGCTAAGTGAATATGGGAGCCTCTCACCTATTTCAGGACGAGGGTTTTGTATAAGACGGCGCATTTATTCGACCACAGTCGCTGCAATACCACCACAGGAGCACAGGTAACACACGGCGCACTTTAACACCTCCCCCCTCGGCTTTCCCGCCTCCGTCCCTCGCCCCGTTCCTGGCAGAGGCGGCCGCCGGCGGAGCAAAGGGCGACAAGCGCCCGCCCCCGGGCTGAGGGGGCGGGCCGACCCCCGGAAGGCGCGGCAGAGGAAGAGAGGGGAAGGCTCGGCGCGGCACGGCTCGGTTTGTCTCGGTTTATCTCGGTGTGCAGCCGGTGCCTCGGTCCGCGGCGATGTCGGGCTCGGAGCGGCGGCCGCGGGCGGGTGCGTGTGCGGAGGGGACGCGGCGGGGAAGGGCGGGGGCGCGCCGCTGGCTGGGCTCCTGCCGGAGCCAGCGCGGAGCAGGAGCGGGATGAGGAATGTCTGCGAGGGGCCGCGGGCACAGGGGCCGCCCACCCGAAGCGCCCGAGCTTCCCGCAGAGTGGGAGCGCTGCCCGGAGAGCGCTGCCGGGGCTCGGGGGCAGCCGGACCCTTGCCTCCTTCCTTCCTTCCTTCCTTCCGGAGAAGGTGCGAGGCGAAGGATTGCGGCGGCCGACGAGGAAGTGGATTTGCACCTAAATCCAGCACACCCTGCCCAGGGGAAAATCCCTCCGCAACGCCTGGCACGGCCGCGGGACACGGAAGTGGGGAAGGTCCCCGGCGGGTAACAGGAGGGCAGGAGAAGTCAGGGCAGCAGAACTGAGTTGGGTTCCCGGAGATGCAGCTAAGCTTAAAGGGACTTTTTTGAGTGCCGTTGTGTTTTTTAAGTGTCTTGCCCTTTGGTGGTAGACCTGTTGAGCCTGAAACGTATCCAGGGAAAAGATGCTGTGAGATTCCAGTGTAACCTAGTGCATACCTGATTTTTGATTCCTCTGAAGCAATCCAACTTCACGAAATTAAAGACAAGTAGTCCCGTTGGTCTCAATCAGATTTTAGAACAAGCCTGTGCCTGTGTAAGACAAGCAGAAAACTTTTCATAAATCGTAACAATTCAAATAGTGTTTACCCGAATGAAGCTGCGATATGAGAGTGGCAATGAAAAGCTGAAGACTAGGAAGTGACTAAACAGGATTAAATTAACAGGAAAATCATCTTTTCCTAGTTTTCTTTGGCCCAGGAATTCTATTCCTACTGTGTCTATATGACAGTATTTTCCATCTTAAAGTTTGGTGACTATAAAATTTTACAATCTCTTTTTTGTGGGGGGTGGATTGCAAGAACTTTTGTCCTCTATCAATACATAGCTATGTTAGTTTTGCAAAAAGCATTACTAACATGTGAAAAATAGATGTGAAAAGCTAGCATTGTATGTGCAAAGTAGTTTGTAAAATACATGTACACGTGACTCTTCTCTTATAATTGCAGGCCATGTCCAGCTGGATAGCAGACCTATATTACCCACCACAGGTACAGTGCCATATATAGTTCTCATAATGTGGTAGTTAGTCTCTACCAGTAGTAGCAGTTATTTAATAACCAGTAGTAGTAGTTATTTAATAGCCCATTGAGATGTTTAAGTGAAAGTAACCAGTGTTTTGGCCTAACCATTTGCTAGTCTGTAGTTAAGCACATTCCCAAGATGTGCACATTCCTTGTTGTTCCCACATTGTTACTTTTAAGTCCATTCTGTTACTGGAGGTACTTAATGTCTGTATAGTTCAGCAGAAGAAAAGGTTTAAATCTTGCATCTTCTCAGTTGTCAATAGCTGTTACACTACCTGCTGTGACTCAAGTGCTGCATCCAACCTCAACGAGAATGCTCAGCTTTGTATTAGCAGCATTACTGAAATAAAAGAAACACCAGCATATTTTTAAGTTATGTAAAATTCTAACTGTTGAGTTAGAGTCTCTTCAAAAAAATACAGCCAGCTAGTTAGTTATATAAGATCATGATCTTTGAATATGTTTATATAGGTACAGATACACAGACACATAGAAAATCCGCATGTCTTGACCACCTAAAAATCGACTGTTGGAGTCAGAACTTCCAGAACAAACTCCAAAAGCTGTGGGTGCAGGCAAATGCTAATGAGGCTGTTTAACTGCATGCCTACTTACCTGATGTGTGAATGAGCTTTTGGTTCACATTAACAGCTAAAGTTTAAAGCTGGATGCATAAGGTCAAGTTGGGTTTTTTTTAAGAATGATTTTGTGGCTGAATCACTTTTTGATCTCTCTTAACAGATGGAAATGAGAACATCACAGAAGCAGATGCATTCAATATAAGGTAAAGTTCTGGTGGCAGTGACAGACATGTCCCCAGGGACTGAGGTCAGTGCAGGGTTTTCTGATTTTTGTTAAGAATTTAACAGAATTATTCAATTGAACTCCATCCACTTACAAAACATGTTTCTAGTTTTAGCTACACCAGATGCAGAAGCACCCTTATTGGGAAGGCATGTGGAAGGGACTATCAGGAGTTCTCTTTTTAATTTAGGCAATGTGAGAGACCATCACAATCTGAGGAGCCACTGGACAGACTAAGTAGTTGACTGTAGCACAGGAATGTATTCCTCTGGAAGGAGGGGCAATGGACCACAGAATAGTGATTCCATGAAAGCCCTGAAAACAGTAAACTACCTGCCCTGATAACTTTGTTTGCTTCATCCATACAGCTGAATAGAGAAATAACTATTGAGGGAATCATCCTTTCATGGTCATTCACAGGATCCAGGGACCTAACTCTCCAAAATCCCTACGAGCCATGCACCTAGCCAAATCCTAAGGAAGCGAAATTCCCAAAATCTGAAAATTGTTCATAATTACATGGCTAAAATTTATAATCTTTCCATTTTATCATGTTAGGTACTCATACTGGGAAGAATGTGATAAGGCACCCACCTTCTCTTATTGGTTATCCAGCCAATGTTGTAGAACCTCCCCAGCTTTGAACAGTCATCCTGAATTCCTGTTCTCTGTCTGAATTCTTATGTAGACATTACATAAAGATGTTTCATTAAGGGGATTCTCAAAACAAAATGAAGAAGCAGAGGTAGGCTACGGGTAACGATGGTAATTTTGTTGTGAAACAAAAGCATTTGCTGATGAATTCTGATCTTGAACATCTGCAGGCAAAGATTCTAAGTTACTTTCTCCAATAATTGCACCAAACCCGAATATTCCATAGCATTAAATAAAACCTTAATATAGCAAAAATGACAGCTCTGACTAGAGCCAGTCCTAGGGCAGCGTGACCTGGACTGTCATTCCATGTACCTGGAACTCTCAACGTGTCTATTGCCAGCGCTGTTGCCACAAGTGTTTTAGTTTCTGTTTTCTGCACTGCAGAAAGATGGTCTGCTTTATTTTTCCAGTTCCAGCCATGTCAACACTTGGGATCCAAGTGTTGGCATGACTGTGGGTCCAAGTCCAGAGTGTGCTGTCACACATTCCTGTGTTGTGTTTTGCTCATAAACCAATAAAATTGCAAGGTATTCTATGTGTTTGCTGCCATGATAGTTTAAAGTCCTCTGCTTAGAAGCTAGGAAGGTCATTTATTCTGTCCTTAAAAAGACCTCTGTCCTTCAGCTTTAGGATTTTGTAGGCTGGTTGCTAAAAACTTGAACAATTGTATTGTCATAGCTTCCATTTCATTAGGGTATAAACATTTGTTCTCCTTTTGCAAGATACACTACACTTAGCACCTCATCCCCAGTTTGTAATCTATTGATTACAAGGCAGCACTTGATTTACTTAGAAGAACTTGAAATAAATCACAGACAACTACAATTCCAATAAGTACATGTGTACTATCCAATTATGTTAATATTTAGCTAAATACATAACATGGTGAATTGGAGCCATGTCTGAAACACACCATTATGTACCTTAACTAATGAAACAGCCTCATTTACCAAGAATGTTTTCCATCTGTGGCAGCAGACAATCACATGACCCTGCAGTGGAATACAAAATGAACCATCAAAGAAGAGGAGTTGCATTAATCTTCAACCATGAGCACTTTTTTTGGCAATTAATGCTGCCAGACAGACGTGGGACTATGGCAGACAGAAACAATCTGAAACGCAGGTAAGAAACTTGGTTGCTCTACTAACCCTTAAAAAAATCTAAACTTTAGAAATTGTGGTCAAGTTAAGGAGTTACCTTCATCTTTTGTTTAAGTAGAGACCAGAAGATTTTGCAGACGTAGCACCCATGCTACTTGGGTGAAGAAAGCCATAATAAAAAAGCTTCAAGGCACGTTTTTTTAGCTCACAGAAACTGCTGGCACAAGTCCTATGATTTCAGTGAGTCCAGAGCTTTCTTTGGACACACTCTTTGAAGTAACTTTAGGTGTTAGACCTGTACTTGACACCAGTTTAAATTCAAAATCAACTTTAGTAGTTTTGTTCATAAATAACGCATAAGAATATTAATTCCCCCACAGGCAAAGAAACTGAGTTGGTAGCAATTGATATATAATTTGAGCAAGATTTTTACTAATACTGATCTGTTCTAACAATAGTTTGACAGACCTTGGGTTTGAAGTCAGACTTTTTGATGATCTGACAGCAGAAGATGTGCAGCAGAAAATTTATGAAGGTAGGAGACTATATACTGGTTATGTCTAAATTATTGCCGCAGAATTCCCAGATATCTTTTCTTCCAATCTCTCTGGTCATCTAACTTAAAATAGATTTCTGTGCACAAGAATTTAACATCAGAAGGACTTAAAGGTTAGACTGAAGATTATTTTATTGCAGTATAAGTGAAGCTTCTGTGGAGAGAACTAATTAAGTCACTAAAAGCTGAAAAATGGTACATGCAGCTGGGAGAAAGTAATGACATTCATCCTTCTATGGTTAGTGGCCCGTCAGCCAGGTTGAATTCAATGCACCTTGTATGGCTCTATCTGAAAACGGCATCTATTTGAAAAAGGACTGATTGGGGATTAAATTATATGATACAAATGTACAATGTTTTTTAGACCTGAATATGACTGTTTGGCCATCTAAACACCACTTGACTATTTCAGCCTCCATGGATGACCACAGTAATGCTGACTGCTTTGTGTGTGTGTTCCTGAGTCACGGTGTGGATGATCACATTTATGCATATGATGACAAAATCAAAATTCAGACAATCACAGACATGTTCAGAGGAGACAAGTGCCAGAGTTTGGTAGGAAAACCAAAGATATTTATCCTTCAGGTAAGATGTCAGTTTCTGAATTCAGTGGAGTTAACATTGACCCGTGTCTTCCTGCAATACAGATGTCAGTTCTCCTGATGCAGTCTTTCCACAAGGCATTTAAGACAAGGATTCTTCTCTTTTTCTTAGAAATGTATACTAATGTATACTAGTGTTAATATTATTATTCTAGCTCTATTTAGTAAGTAATTTTATGAAAAGAAACACAAATTAAGCCCGTCAGATTGACTGTCAGTGTGTATTTAATAGCAGAGAAGGCAGTTACCAGGGCTTTTTTGAGAAAGTTCTGTGCAGCTGCAGCTCAGTTCCTATTGCTCACACTCCACAGCCCTAGGCTAAGCTGATAAGGTATCAAACCTTTGTATCTTCATTGTTTCCTTCCAGGCACGTCCCTTTACTTGCTCCTAAGTGAAGTTGGGTTTTGTGTTTGGGTTTTTTGTTTGTTTGTTTTCTTTTTTTGTGAGCCTTTTTTGTTGGTTGGTTTTTGTGGTAGTAGTGATTTCCTTTTGTTGCTGTTGGTTGGTTGGTTTTTTGTCTATGACCTAACTTGGCATCTCTGTAGAATCTAAAGAATCAAATGAAGGCTTTATTGTCTCAGGAATACTGTTTGTGCTAAGTGGTCATAAAAAGACCATATGTAATGTCCTATTTCTTTCCTTGGTTCACAGGAGAATGCAAGTTGGGAGGTACCTCAGGAGGTCTCTGGTCCAGCCTCCTGTTCAAAGCAGAGTCACGGGGTCAAACCAGGTCATTCAGGGCTTTATCCTGTCTTTATCCAGATTACAATTAGCAAACTCATATATGAACCTGGCCTTCAGCAGATTGTAATGGTAGTAGTTTACAGAGTGATTCTAAGTATTACCTTTTTTTTTTTTCCAAATGAAAGCTTCCTTAGGGCACAGGGCTGCTGCAAGAAGCAGCATATTGTTAATTCACCTAATTTACCTTTCACTAGGACTTTTTTTTCAACCTGGTGCCAAAGATTGAAAAATACTTTCATATTTCAAGTTCCAAGTAATACTTGGAGACATTTATAATATATACTCATCAAAAAGCTAATTAACTTAGTTCATCAGCTAAGTTCTTTTCCAGCACAATTGGCATAGCATTTACCTCTGGAAATCAGAAGAAACATCAAGATGAAACTTTCTATCACCGTAAAGAAGATTCTTTGTGTTTTCTTTTTTTAGTGGTAGTTCTTAAGTAATGCTCCTTTGCATCTTTTAAGTGTGTTCTCACCTTGTTATCCTCCATGTGTAGCCTTTCTGCATCACTGACAATACTGGGATCACTTCTGACTTCTCACAAAAAAATCTCGCTCAACACACACATTTGAGACTGCACTAAGAGCGAAGTGTAACAGCATGTAATGATGGCTGTGCTTCAGAACAGTAATTCAACACTGTGTTGCCAAAAGGTCCAAGGAAGGCAGTTCCTCCTCTCGACTCAGCACTGGTGAGGCTGCATCTGAAGTACTGTGTCCAGTTCTGAGTTCCTCAGTACAAGAAAAATACAGACTTAGTGGAGTGAGTCCTGCAAAGGGCCACAAAGATGGTTAAGGGACTCTGGAGCATGTTTGATACGAGGAGAGGCTGAGAGAGCTGGGACTGCTCAGCTTGGAGGAGATGGCTCAGGGGAATCTTACCAATGCTCTAAACATCTGGTGGGAGGGAGTAAGAGGGACACAGGCTCTTTTCAGTGGTACCCAAGTGACAGGATAAGAGGCAAGTGGAACAAATTAAAACACACAAAATTTCACCTCAACACAAGAAAACACTTTTTTTTTTTTTACTGTGACGTTGGTCAAACACTGGAAGAGGTCAACCAGACAGATTGTGAAGTCTCCATCTATGAAGATCCTCAAAAGCTGACTGGACATAGTCTTGGACAACCTGCTGCTGCTAACACTGCTTGAGTCAGGGGGCTGGACTAGATGACCTTAAGAGATCCCTTCCAGTCTTAGTGATTCTGAGATCACCTTGGAGCTTTCATTTGACTTTGTCCCCAGTGTTTTAAGCAATAGAGAAGTAAATATGTCTTTCTGAAGGCAGAGTCATGGTAATGTGGCACACCTAGCTGAACAGAAGTGCCTCTGGTTAGTGTCAGAATTATCATATTAACAGTGAGCTTGGCAGGCGTGCAAGCATAACAATACTTCTCACCAACAGGCCTGTCGAGGTGATAAACATGATGATCCAGTCATTGCTCATGATTCAACAGACAGCAGCAGTGAAGCCCTGGTCAATGAGACAGAAGTGGATGCAGCTGGTGTCTATACTCTGCCTGCTGGTGCGGACTTTATCATGTGCTACTCTGTGGCACAAGGTAAGTTCTAATATTTTACACCTAGTGTCTGATACTTCACTGTAATAACCATGAACACGTCTTCATTTTGCAGTCAGAAAAACAGGAACAGTTCCAGGTCATCTGATTTACATGGCTGATAAGTAGCAACTTGTCTGGGAAAGAACCTTATGTGCTGAAGAAAAAGTGAAATTATCAAGGTGCATTACACTTGCCAAACAGAAGCATTCTCATCAGTCTTGCTGCTGAGCTGCCTCCTGACAGCAAGCATCCCTCTCTTTTCCAGGATTCTGGGGGCTTATAAATTTCCCTGCACTACATGGCTGTTCTCCCCAGTTCCCCCACGTCTGTTGTCCTCAGTCCCATCTGCTCTCTTACGAAGTGGAGATGCAGTCCTGTGTAAGCTACCAATCCCTGAATCAGGTTCCTCTTAGCTGAGTACTACACATGATATCAAAGCCATTTCCCATCTACAATTTCCAGTGAAATTAGATAATTGGTAAAGTAAGATTTACACCCATTAGTAATTCCTTACAGATGGTAGCTGGCAAACAGTGACTCTGATACGTATTTTTCCAAGAAGCTATCACTACTTACATTTGGATGTAATTTTATGTTCTTGTTCTACACTAGGCTACTATTCTCATCGTGACACTGTAAATGGCTCCTGGTACATCCAAGATTTGTGTGAGACACTTAGGAAGCACGGATCTTCCTTGGAGTTCACAGAACTTCTTACTGTTGTTAACAGGAAAGTATCATATCGCAGAGTGGATGTGTGCAAAGATGTTAATGCTCTGGGGAAAAAACAGATTCCTTGTTTTGCCTCAATGTTAACTAAAAAATTGTATTTTCATCCAAAATCTAAGTAGATTATTTAGCAGTGATGACCATTACTATTACTTGCTGCAGAAGTAAAAAACACCATCTTAGTTGAGGAGACTTAATATTCTACAAGATTGTCAACAAAATCACTGGGATCAAACATTACAGTTTGTGTACCTAATTAGTTTCTAAAATCTTAAAGCAATTTCAAAGCTAGAATTACACCAGGGAATTAATCTCAGGGAATTTGGGAACAGTTTACTGGTGCAAAACTATTAGAAGGTGCTCAGATTTTATTGAAACTGATGCTCAAGACTACTTTTTCTTAAAAGCTTTTTGCTTGATTGCCATCTAACTATGGTACATTTTACTATTTCCAAAACATTTCTAATGTTCTGTTAGATTAACTTGTCTTGCTCGAAGAGCACAGTTTACAGGGAATATGTTCGTAGAGCATCTTTTTAAATTTGTGGACAGCTGTATCCACCTTGCAATTTTTGTGGCTTTATTGGGCTTTTTAGACTTTTCTTTTATTTTCTTGCAACACCAAAAAGGAAATTAATTCCTTGAGTACAATTGTAGCATTAATATAGGATTAATCAAATAGGGTTGATTAATAAAGGGCTTCCTTTTGCTTGGGTATCATTTATGTTTGGGGCACAATTACAGCTTGCTGGTGCTTTGCATCCTCAGAAGAAAAACAGCAGTAGTGAGATGAGACCATGTGCAGCTTGCTTAGGGTGAGCTTGCCTTGTCCATCTCTGTCTCGGGTTTGAAAGACAGGTGTCTGCTAAGGAAGGCAGAGGC